>NC_140996.1:90476976-90635052 GCF_052327205.1 Somniosus microcephalus | reverse complement strand
GGAGTGTGAGAGAGAGAGATTGGGAGTGTGAGAGAGAGAGAGATTGGGAGTGTGAGAGAGAGAGAGATTGGGAGTGTGAGAGAGAGAGATTGGGAGTGTGAGAGAGAGAGATTGGGAGTGTGAGAGAGAGAGAGATTGGGAGTGTGAGAGAGAGAGAGATTGGGAGTGTGAGAGAGAGATTGGGAGTGTGAGAGAGAGAGATTGGGAGTGTGAGAGAGAGAGATTGGGAGTGTGAGAGAGAGAGATTGGGAGTGTGAGAGAGAGAGATTGGGAGTGTGAGAGAGAGAGATTGGGAGTGTGAGAGAGAGAGATTGGGAGTGTGAGAGAGAGAGATTGGGAGTGTGAGAGAGAGAGATTGGGAGTGTGAGAGAGAGAGATTGGGAGTGTGAGAGAGAGAGATTGGGAGTGTGAGAGAGAGAGATTGGGAGTGTGAGAGAGAGAGATTGGGAGTGTGAGAGAGAGAGATTGGGAGTGTGAGAGAGAGAGATTGGGAGTGTGAGAGAGAGAGATTGGGAGTGTGAGAGAGAGAGATTGGGAGTGTGAGAGAGAGAGATTGGGAGTGTGAGAGAGAGAGATTGGGAGTGTGAGAGAGAGAGATTGGGAGTGTGAGAGAGAGAGATTGGGAGTGTGAGAGAGAGAGATTGGGAGTGTGAGAGAGAGAGATTGGGAGTGTGAGAGAGAGAGATTGGGAGTGTGAGAGAGAGAGATTGGGAGTGTGAGAGAGAGAGATTGGGAGTGTGAGAGAGAGAGATTGGGAGTGTGAGAGAGAGAGATTGGGAGTGTGAGAGAGAGAGATTGGGAGTGTGAGAGAGAGAGATTGGGAGTGTGAGAGAGAGAGATTGGGAGTGTGAGAGAGAGAGATTGGGAGTGTGAGAGAGAGAGATTGGGAGTGTGAGAGAGAGAGATTGGGAGTGTGAGAGAGAGAGATTGGGAGTGTGAGAGAGAGAGATTGGGAGTGTGAGAGAGAGAGATTGGGAGTGTGAGAGAGAGAGATTGGGAGTGTGAGAGAGAGAGATTGGGAGTGTGAGAGAGAGAGATTGGGAGTGTGAGAGAGAGAGATTGGGAGTGTGAGAGAGAGAGATTGGGAGTGTGAGAGAGAGAGATTGGGAGTGTGAGAGAGAGAGATTGGGAGTGTGAGAGAGAGAGATTGGGAGTGTGAGAGAGAGAGATTGGGAGTGTGAGAGAGAGAGATTGGGAGTGTGAGAGAGAGAGATTGGGAGTGTGAGAGAGAGAGAGATTGGGAGTGTGAGAGAGAGAGAGATTGGGAGTGTGAGAGAGAGAGAGAGAGAGAGATTGGGAATGTGAGAGAGAGAGAGAGAGATTGGGAGTGAGAGAGAGAGATTGGGAGTGTGAGAGAGAGATTGGGAGTGTGAGAGAGAGAGAGAGAGATTGGGAATGTGAGAGAGTGAGAGAGAGATTGGGAGTGTGAGAGAGAGATTGGGAGTGTGAGAGAGAGAGATTGGGAGTGTGAGAGATTGGGAGTGTGAGAGAGAGAGAGAGATTGGGAGTGCGAGAGAGAGAGATTGGGAGTGAGAGAGAGAGAGATTGGGAGTGTGAGAGAGAGAGAGAGAGAGAGACTGGGCCGCCGCGGCTGCTCACCTGATGGCTTTGGGTCGGGCTCTGGGGCGGGGCTGTTGACGCCGCGGGGAAGTTTTGTGCGCGGCAGCTCCCGGCACGGCCCGCCGCGGCCGGTGACCTGGTGGCTTTGGGTCGGGCTCTGGGGCGGGGCGGTTGACGACACGGGGTAGTTTTGTGCGCGGCGGCTCCCGGCACGGCCCGCAACTCAAGGCCCAGGCATCCCGGGCTGCTAGGCCGCGCCCGGCGCCGGCACAGCTGCTCGAAATGGCCGTCAAAGTAGGCGAGCCTCCGGGCGAAGGGATCACTTCATTTCCTACTATGAACCCGCCCCCGTGACGCAGCGATTGGTCAACCGTCGGGCAACTGTCAGGTCGCTCGACTGTACGATTGGTCAACCTTCACGTCACTCAATGCTAATGAGCAAATGAGCGGAAATTTTCCCATTTAATGAGCGGAATTTTGAATGTTTTTTGGATACCGTGGGCACGATTTTTGTCTGACGGAAAAGTAAATACGCCTATGACCGGTCCGTAATCGTAAGCTTTCTTTTGATGTGACGCGCGTGTAGGTACGCTCTATAACTTTTGAATGTATAGAGAACAGACAGACAGACAGAAGAGGTCTTTTATAGATATAGAAGATGTATTGGCCTCTACTGCCTTCTGTGGTAGAGAATTCCACAGGTTCACCACTCCCTGGGTGAAGAAATTCCTCCTCACTTCTGTCCTAAATGGCCTACCCCTTATCCTTAGACTGTGACCCCTGGATCTGGACTCCCCGACCATTGGGAACATCCTTCCTGCATCTAGTCTGCCCAGTCCTGTCAGAATTTTATAAGTTTCAATGAGATCCCCTCTCATTCTTCTAAACTCCAGCGAGTACAAGCCCAATCGACCCAATCTCTCCTCATACGTCATTCCTGCCATCCCAGGTATCAGCCTGGTGAATCTTCGCTGAACTCCTTCCATGGCAAGAACATCCTTCCTCAGATAAGACGACCAAAACTGCACACAATACTCAAGATGTGGTCTCACCAAGGCCCTGTATAACAGCAGCAAGACATCCTTGTTCCTGTACTCAAACCCTCTCGCTACGAAGGCCAACATGCCATTTGCCTTCTTAACCGGCTGCTGCACCTGCATGCTTACCTTCAGCGACTGGTGCACAAGGACACCCAGGTCTCGTTGCACCTCCCCTTCTCCCAATGTATTGCCATTCAGATAATAATCTGCCTTCCTGTTTTTGCTACCAATGAGGATAACCTCACATTTATCCACGTTATATTGCATCTGCCATACTTTTGCCCAATCATCCAACCTGTCCAAATCATCCTGGAGTTTCTCGGCATCGTCCTCACAGCACACACGCCCACCCAGCTTTGTGAATAGCTGGGGTCCAAGGACCGATCCCTGTGGTACCCCACTAGTCATTGCCTGCCACTCGGAAAAAGACCCATTTATTCCAACTCTTTGCTTTCTGTCTGCCAACCAGTTCTCTACCCAAGTCAATACCTTGCCCCCAATCGCATGTGCCTTAACTTTACACGCTAATCTCTTATGCGGGACCTTATCGAAAGCCTTCTGAAAGTCCAAATACACCACATCCACTGGTTCTCCCTTATCTATTTTACCAGTTACATCCTCAAAAAATTCCAGTAGATTAGTCAAGCACGATTTACCTTTTGTAAATCCATGTTGACTTTGTCCGATCCTGTCACTGTTTTCCAAGTGCTCTGCTATTACATCTTTTATAATGGACTCTAGCATTTTCCCCACTACCGATGTCAGGCTTACCGGTCTGTAATTCCCCGTTTTCTCTCTACCACCTTTTTTGAATAGTGGGGTAACATTAGCTACCCTCCAATCCATGGGTACTGTTCCAGATTCCATCGAATGCTGGAAGATGATCAGCAAAGCATCAACTATTTCTAGGGCCACTTCCTTAAGTACCCTAGGATGTAGATTATCAGGCCCTGGGGATTTATCGGCCTTCGATCCCATCAATTTCACTAACACCATTTCTCTACAAATAAAAGGTTGTTAGGCAAGATAAGGGCTCATGGGATTGGGGGTAGTATGTTAGCGTGGATAGAGGATTGCTTAACAGAGAGAAAACAGAGTAGGGATAAATGGGTAATTTTCAGGTTGGCAGGCTGCAACTAGTGGGGCACCACAAGGATCAGTGCTTGGGCCTCAGCTATTTACAATCCATATTAATGACTTAGATGAAGGGACCGAGTGCAATGTATCCAAGTTTGCTGGCGATACAAAGTTAGGCAGGAAATTAAGCTGTGAAGAGGACGCAAAGAGCCTGCAAAGGGATATAGACAGGTTAAGTGAGTGGGCAATAAGTTAACAGATGGAGAATAATCTGGGGAAATGTGAGGTTATTCACATTGATAGTAAGAATAGAAAAACAGAGGCCGGAATTTTGTTCAGGGAGGCGGCGGGGGGGCCGGCTTCTGGAGGATTGTGGCAGGCCTCATCATCATTGTCCTTGGGGGGTGGGCGGGGAGGCTACAGACCAAGTGCTGGAAAATGGGATTAGAATACAGGGCTTGATGGCCAGCGGGCCTCTTTCTGTGCTGTATAACTCTATGACTGTGACTCTATGACCCTGGATCCAGGAGGTAGGCATAAAGCCACTTATCTCCTGGATGCATCATTACAATATTTAAATTGAGGTAACGCCCCCTGGCAGCAGGTCGGTCAGCCCCCGCCAAAACCCGAAGTGGGCGAGTTGGAGGCTCCATCCAAACCCACCCGTTGTTTGATGGGAAAATTCCGGCCAGAATATTTTTTAAATAGTGAGGAACTATTAAATGTTGGTGTTCAGAGAGATTTAGGTGTCCTCCTCATACATGAGAGAGAGAGTTAGAATGCAGGTACAAGCAATTAGGAAGTCAAATGGCATGTTATAAGCCAGTCCATGCCCACATCAGCAAGACCTGGACAGCATTCAGGCTTGGGCTGATGTGTGGTGTGAATGTTACGTGCCACTTAAGTGCCAGGCAATGACTATCTTCCACAAGCGAGAGTCTAACCACCACCCCTCGACATTCAGCGGCATTACCATCGCCGAATCCCCCACCATCAACATCCTGGGGGGGGTCACCACTGACCAGAAACCTAACTGGGCCAGCCACATAAATACTGTGGCAACAAAAGCAGGTCAGAGGTTGGGTATTCTGCAGCGAGTGTCTCACCTCCCGACTTCCCAAAGCCTTTCCACCACAAGGCACAAGTAAGGAGTGTGATGGAATACTCTCCACTTGCCTGGATGAGTGCAACTCCAGCAACACTCAAGAAGCTCGACATCGTACAGGACAAAGCAGCCCGCTTGATTGGCACCCCATCCACCACCTTAAACATTCACTCCCTCCACCACCAGCGCACCATAGCTGCAGTTTGCACCATCTACAAGATGTACTGCAGCAACTCACCAAGGCTTCTTCGGTAGCACCTCCCAAACCTGCAACATCTACCACCGAGAAGAACAAGGGCAGCAGACGCATGGGAACACCATCACCTGCAAGTTCTCCTCCAAGTTACACACCACCGTGACTTGGAAATATATCGCTGTTCCTTCATCGTCGCGGAGTCAAAATCCTGGAACTCCCTCCCTAACAGCACTATGGGAGTACATTCACCACACGGACTGCAACGGTTCAAAAAGGCGGCTCATCACCACCTTCTCAAGGGCAATTAGGGATGGGCAATAAATGCTGGCCTTGCCAGTGACACCCACATACCAGGAATGAAAAAAAAAATGTTGGCATTTATTGCAAGGGGGTTGCCGTACAAGAGTAAGGAAGTCTTGCTACAATTGTACAGGGCTTTGGTGAGGCCACATCTGGAGTACTGAGCAGTTTTGGTCTCCTTATCTGAGGAAGGATATACTTGCCTTAGAGACAGTGTCAACAAAGGTTCAGTAGATTGATCCCTGGGGTGAGAGGGTTGTCCTATGAGGAGAGACTGAGTCTATACTTTCTGGAGTGTAGAAGAATGAGGGGTGATCTCTTTGAAACATACAAGATTGAGGGGATTGATAGGGTAGATGCTGAGACGTTGTTTCCCCCTGGCTGGAGAGTCTAGAACTAGGGGACATAGTCTCAGGATAAGGGCCCAGCCATTTAAGGCTGAGATGAGGAGGAATTTCTTCACTCAGAGATTTGTGAATCTTTGGAATTCTCTACCCAAAGGGCTGTGGATGCTGAATCGTTGATTATAGTAAAGGCTGTGATAGATTTTTGGACTCTAGGAGAATCAAGGGAAATGGAGATTAGACGGGAAAGTGGAGTTAAAGTCAAAGATCAGCCATGATCATATTGAATGGTGGAGCAGGCTCGAGGGCAGTATGGCCTACTCCTGTTCCTAATTCTTATGTTCTTATGGAACTTCGAGGCTCTAATAGTACTCCAGTGAAGGAGCCAATTGGATCAAACCCAGGGGCTTCACACACGGAAATTCATCCCACGATACAAGACTGAAGAAATGCCTGTGAGTCAGTACTGGTACGAATTGTTGATATTGAAAAGATTTTAAAACTTGAACCTGGCATTAGCCAGTGGCCGTGAAGTTATTATAATCAAGGCGAGTAGCTAAAACTTAAAAACAGTGGTGGTGAAACGAACACAAAGGCACTGCAACTGTAATGTAAGGAAAACCAAGAAATGTAAAGCAATATTCCTTCTATATGATCAATATCTACCATGGTTTTTCTAAGCGACAAAAGTACACAGATATATTCCACCTCCCATCCTTACAGGATAATGACAATATATTTTGTGTACATGGAGATTACTTTAATTGGAACTCCCAATCTTTGAAAAAAAATGTAGAAACCAAAATTATCCCACCATTCTTAGTTTCTATATTTGCATCTTAATGGAACATATCGACGGCCCAGAACTTCGGGTCTCCACGGGTGAGTACGCACGGGTTACTCACCCATAGGCCCAATGGAAGTGCCGGTTTCCTGCATGCGCGGGAAACCGGCACTTCCGTTCCCCTGAAAGCAGGGGTTAAGAGGTCGAACGCGTGCACAGGAGAGGCTGCGCGTGCGCATCGAACTTACGTTTTTTTTTTTGCAGGTTTTCCCGGGAGGGTAAGTCTCCAGAAGTTGCACATTTAAAAAGCAGTTGTAAGGCTGCTTTTTACAAGGTAAGTGGTGAATTAATTAAAATTAAAACATTTTTTCCCCACAGGTTTATTATTTTTAAATACTTTATAAAGAAAAGTAAGTTTATTTTTAGCCCTGTTAGAAAATAATTTTAATTATTGTTTAAAATAGTTATTTCATGTAATTTATAGTTTAAAAAATGTGATTTAAAAAAAAAATTATTTGAAGACTTAATGATGTTTTGGGGCTCGTAGTATTTATAAGTCTGACAGCACTTCCTGTCAAACTTATGAATGAAGCATTCCCTGCTCCGATTGGCTCCCCATGGCCCACGTGATCCCAGGGGACGCATCGAATTAACTGCGCCCCTGGGATACACAAGCACTGCGCGCCGGCAGTTGGTGGAGGCCCAGGATCGGAATTCCACGGGGGCCCACAGCTCAACGGCCGGCACGCAAGCTAAATGCAGGTCGGGGGCTTACACCCGCGGGAAGCCCCCGACCCGAATTTCTGGGCCATGATTATGCAAAGATTCTCTGACTGTGGGCGGCACGGTGGCATAGTGGTTAGCACTGTTGCCTCACAGCGCCAGGGACCCGGGTTCGAATCCGGCCTCGGGTGACTGTCTGTGTGGAGTTTGCACATTCTCCCCGTGTTTGCGTGGGTTTTCTCCGGTTTCCTCCCACAGTCCAAAGATGTGCAGGTTAGGTTGATTGGCTATGATAAATTGACCCTTAGTGTTAGGGGGACTAAATACGGGGGGTTACAGGGATCGGGTGGGATATGTGGCGGTGCAGGCTCGATGGGCCGAAATGGCCTCTATCTGCACTGTGGGGTTTCTGTGATTCTGTGATAATGCCCCTATGGTCTATTGTAAACAAAAGTTTCAAACAGAGGAAAACACATTTAAGACATTAAACAAAGCAAGCATACATTCATTTTAACAATACTTACCAATTTAGCTTGAGCTTCTGCTATTTTTCGATTATTTTCCTCCAATATTCGCTCAAGTTCTTCTCGTTTAGCTCGTTCTTCTTCCTAAATAGGAGACAATAAGATGTTAATAGAGAGAAATCATTTTACGATTGCATCTAGACTAGCTGCTTCTTCCCTTAGTATACTTTCCTTCCTCTGACTATGCCCAAGACAGCCACCTTTCTTATTGCCAATCATTCATGTGAACTATTTTGCCCCTAGTTAAATTCTTCCTGGATTTAAATCACCCCACCCCAGCCCTCAAACAGCAATGACCCAAACCCTCTTTTGTCAGGCTTGCTGATATTACTATTTTTTAAACCACACATAATACAACTGCTAAAGAAACTTTACCAATTACATTAACAAAAAATAAAATAAAAAATGAATAGATTTTTCTCATCAATTACAAATACCTACGTATTCTTTACCTATAACTCCATTAATCAGCATTAAAAGTTGAATATTTACTGTCTCGTCCAGTGTCCTGCAGAGTGTGCTCCTCGGCTGCCATATGCGCCAGCTTCCTCTTTAAACTGATTTGTACTGTTAGCTTGGCAACACCTGCATCAGCAGCTCAGCCAATAACAAGAAACACAACACAACGTAGGCTGAGCTGAGGAATGCAGATGTTTACGGTAAGAAGAAACAATATAAATCACCATTCCTAAGGCAAACAATTAATAAGAAAGATACATTTACTGTTAGTGAAAAATACAAGATTTAATCCATCCTCTTGTGGAACTGAGAGCATCGTTCACAGTAGGAAGAAATTATGATTTATTCTGTTCTGAGAACACATCATATAAGTGCCATTCAAGCAGCTGGTGATCCAGTAACTTTTCAAAATTAAGGCACTGTTTGCTATTACTAGTCTAATGAATAACTTCTGAATAAATTATATCGACTTTGAGATCAAACTTTTACAATAATCTACTTCAGTTATTACATGCACGTGCAAATTTATAATTACCCTACTACAAAATTCAAATAAAACAAAACACACACCCCCGCCCCACCCCCCCCAAGTGCTTAAAATTACGAATTTCACAATGTGCCCAGAACAGAAAAATTACATTTTCAGTACGGTGAATGGCCCATGAAATTTGCCCTTTGTCTGTCAGATGACAATGCTAACATGAAGCCAAGCAAAACTATCAGACATGAAAAAGAAAAATAATCTTACTATGATTAGTAACGTGCTACAAGCCGATACTCATCAACCCTGGAACTTCAAATAACCTGGATACAAGCAAGTTAGAATGCAAATCATAATACAATAGGCATTATCTTACAGTAGATCAATACACTTTGAATACTTTACAACTTCAATAAGTGTGTGTTTAAATAAAACTAAATGAAAGTACATTAAAATAAGGTAGCACTAACTATCATGCAGTTTATCATACAGCATTGTTCATAATATAAACTTGATCTGAAGGTGTTTTATAATTTTATGAAATGGCATGTAAATTAATTCTAGTAATTTCCTCATACACTTTATGTCTCTCGTGGCTGCATTAAATGTAAAGAAGATATAGATCGATTCTCCCTTCAACGGAGCAGATAAGAACATTCTGAAATGAAAATTTGTCTAAGTCCAACAGACCAACTAAACATTGTAAAAAAAAATGCTCCTTTACTTAATGTCAACAGATTAACGCAAGAAATTGCAGGTTAATTTCACAAACCGTAAAAACGTGTAAAATCAAATTGCAAGGCGATGTAGCCAAAAATACCGGTTGTTTTATTTCTAAAATAACCAGTAGATCATTACCAGCAAAACAAACTAACCACTAACCCTTTGATGTCTTTGCAGAATTTTAAAATATTGTCCTACCCACCCATGTTGATATGTTGGGGACCATTCTAATTTTGTCGACATGTGGTTTGTCGACCGACGCGGCACAAAAACAAAACTAGCTGATAACGCCCAAAATTGGCAAACAGTCTCAGTCTATAATTACCTTTCAAAAAGGTACGGGAATAAAGACTACAAGTAAAACTATATTTTTATGAATAGGCATTTTTTAATAAAATAATAAAATTTGTGCAGGGTTTTATTTTTTAATGATCAAATAAAATGTCAGGAAAGAGTTACATTATGCTTGCTTGATATTGTCAGTATACTGTAGTCAATTGGTCATGGGGAACTGGGACACAGATAACACTTGGCAATATAACACTCAGCCCTGGATTTAGAGTAAAAATGGCATAATAGAGACCAGGAAGAGCTCGGATATCTTATTACATTTTTCAGAGGTTGGAAGAGGATACAAACACTGAAAGTCACTCTCGCTAGAGATGGCAGTGGCTGCTGTGGGTTAGTTATAAGTCCAAGCTTTGAGCTGGATCGTGTGGAATGGCGATCTAAAGGCAGAGGACAGAGGAGGGCATGAAATGAAAGAGAGCGATAGAGACAGACACAGAGGAAAAAAGTAACAAAAGTTAAGTTCGAGGGTTTGAATAGATTGAGAAATAGATTAAAGCATTTTCTCTTTCTGCCTCTCTGCCATTCGCAAATAAATCTGATCCGTGATGCAAAAAAATGCAGACCCACGCGAAGATAAGGGCCGGTCGACATAGTAGTAATAAAATTAAACCTTTGATAATGTTAGGGACTTTAAAAAATAGGCAAATTAAGCATGCCAGCATTTATATTGTTGTTGACATACACGGTAAAGGTTTGGTATGAATGTGTAGAGAAGGAACTGGGACTTCACTTTTTTTGGTCAATATAAGCGCAGTGTCACCATAAACAAATCTGACCAAAGTGGGTAGGACTATATATGTAATGTAAAACTTTAGAAAGTAGTTTTGCTTTGTTCAGAGCATAGTGAATGAAGCACGATTTTGTGCAACTTTACACTTTTTTAAATTCCATGCAACGATGTCCAGCGTTAAAGGTAAAACGACTTGAAAGAAAATGTGCACATTGGTGAAATCTAATTACTTTATACTCAAAGGGTTAATGTTAGATTTTTGAAGTTGCTATGGACAGCTAGGCACTGCACTGCTCTGTAAGACTGAGCACTTCATTTCAGAATCCAGAGGTGATGAGTGTCAGCAAAATTCAATATAGTAGCATTTCACTATTTCACAGGAAGACATTTTTCAACTTCTAGTACCGTGACCATATTACATACAGGATGTCTAGCTTCATATTAAGGAGAGACTCACCAGTCGTCAATAGCCCTCTTGGGAGGAAAAGGTACTTATAATTACACGCTGGAGGTGGGTTATAAAGGACTAGTTCCAGTCCCACAAGAATCCTTTGAATAAAATGGAGGCTGATGTCAGAAACCTTATGATAAAATTGCCCCTTTTTAATCTTATTTAAGTTTATAAGATGGATATACAGCAAACATAAACCACTTGCCATAAGCAAGTACTGCAGGCTCAGCCACTTTGACCTACTTCTGCATTGGAACGACTAAGCCACTTGGAGTCAGGAGGGAATACAAAATGATTACACAAATGAAGGGCAAATTGTTAGCCTGGAACAGCCTTTTAAAAAAAAGCTTTTTGCACGGTTAGGTAACTCAAAGTCTGCAGCCATGGCAAAAGTTTCAATTAAACTTAAATGTGGAACGAGATTTTCAACAGGTATTGATACGCTGGTACATTAGTATTATTTCATCTAGAGTTCTTGAATTTAAACAGCAAATGCCACGGAACAATGCTTTGTGTAGCCTAATTAAATACTACATTCAGCATCTTAAACTATTATGAAATGTTGATTCGTACATCAAAAGAAATGCAACTTAAAAAAACACAACGCTGTGGTACTGCAAACTGCTGGAAAAGGGAAAGATGCATTCTGATTCCATTTACTGATGAAGATTAAGTGGTGACCATTGACTGTGACTGAAAGTTTTGCCATGGACTGTCGTTTGCTTTTCCAACGACCGAGCGTTACCTCTCTAGCTTTCTGTGCAGCGAGTTCAGCATGTCGCTGTCGCTCAAGCTCCTCCAACAGTTGCTTTTCCATAATGCGCTTGGCCTCCTCGACACGCCGGAGTACCTCACGCTCAATCTCATCTTTACGTTTCTCCAACTCTTCTTCCACACGTTTAGCCACAAGTTCCTCCACTCTTCTTGCAGTTTCTTCTTCAATCAGCTTCTCTTCTATTTCCTGCTGTCGGCTTAAGTAAGCAAGGGAAAATAATTAGTCAGCACATTTCTATAAAACAATGAATAGAACAGCCGGAAAAACAAACAAGAACAACCAAGGGTTCCAACCTTAGAAGCGAGAGTGCTACCACCGAGCTGAGTCAGAACGTTCAAGTCCCACTCAAGACTTGAGCACATAATGTAGGCTGACAGTGCAGTGTAGTACTGAGGGAGTGCTGCACTGTTGGAAGTGCCACCTTTCGGATAAAGACAATCAAACGAGACCCAGTCTGCCCGGTGAGGTGGAAGTAAAAGATCCCATGGCACTATTTTGAAGGAGAGCAGGGGACTTCTCAAAAGAAATGCAATGGTGTCCTGGCCATCAAACAACAGTGCTAAAACAGCTTATCTGGTCATGACCTCATTACTGTTTTTGGGACTTGGAAAACAGTGACAGGATCGGACAAAGTCAACATGGATTTACAAAAGGTAAATCGTGTTTGACTAATCTACTGGAATTTTTTGAGGATGTAACTAGTAAAATAGATAAGGGAGAACCAGTGGATGTGGTGTATTTGGACTTTCAGAAGGCTTTCGATAAGGTCCCACATAAGAGATTAGCATGTAAAGTTAAGGCACATGGGATTGGGGGCAAGGTATTGCCCTGGATAGAGAACTGGTTGGCAGATAGAAAGCAAAGAGTTGGAATAAATGGGTCTTTTTCCGAGTGGCAGGCAGTGACTAGTGGGGTACCGCAGGGATCGGTCCTTGGACCCCAGCTATTCACAATATATATTAATGACCTAGACAAGGGAACTAGATGTAATATCTCCAAATTTGCAGACGACACAAAGCTGGGTGGGTGTGTGTGCTGTGAGGAGGATGCCGAGAAACTACAGAATGATTTGGACAGGTTGGGTGATTGGGCAGAAGCATGGCAGATGCAATATAACGTGGATAAATGAGGTTATCCACTTTGGTGGCAAAAACAGGAAGGCAGATTATTATCTGAATGGCAATAGAGTGGGAGAAGGGGAAGTGCAACGAGACATGGGTGTCCTTGTGCACCAGTCGCTGAAGGTAAGCATGCAGGTGCAGCAGGCGGTTAAGAAGGCAAATGGTATGTTGGTCTTCGTAGCGAGAGGGCTTGAGTACAGGAACAAGGATGTCTTGCTGCAGTTGTACAGGGCCTTGGTGAGACCACATCTTGAGTATTGTGTGCAGTTTTGGTCGCCTTATCTGAGGAAGGATATTCTTGCCATGGAAGGAGTTCAGCGAAGATTCACCAGGCTGATACCTGGGATGGCAGGAATGACGTATGAGGAGAGATTGGGACGACTGGGCTTGTACTCGCTGGAGTTTAGAAGAATGAGAGGGGATCTCATTGAAACTTATAAAATTCTGGCAGGACTGGACAGACCAGATGCAGGGATGTTCCCAATGGTCGGGGAGTCCAGAACCAGGGGTCACAGTCTAAGGATAAGGGGTAGGCCTTTTAGGACAGAAATGAGGAATTTCTTCACCCAGAGAATGGTGAACCTATGGAATTCTCTACCACAGAAGGCAGTAGAGGCCAATACATTAAATATATTCAAGAAGGAGTTGGATATATTTCTTAAGGCTAACAGGATCAAGGGGTATGGGGAGAAAGCAGGGACCGGGTACTGAACTCGGATGATCAGCCATGGTCGCATTGAATGGCGGAGCAGGCTCGAGGGGCCGAATGGCCTACTCCTGCGCCTATCTTCTATGCTTCTATGACCTTGCTGTGTGCAAATTGGTTGCCGCGTTTCCCGATGTTACAACAATGACTACACTTCAAAAGTACTTAATTAGCTGTAAAGCGCTTTGGGACGTCCTGAGGTTGCAAAAGGCACTATATAAATGCACATTCTTCCTAACAACTATTTTTCCACTTTATTTTGACAACAGTTACTTTCCCTGCACTGCCCCAAGCCACTCCATAATTTGTATACAGGAACCACGTACTGCCTTATAGTGTCTTCAGCCTGCCTGTGTTTGTGTGTTATGGAATTCTCCAAAAGTTCTATGCTAAATTGATCAGTCAATACAAGACATTTTGCAGGACAAACACTCATGTTTTCCTTCGCCAAGCTTCAGTGTTCTCCCATAACAAGATGATTCAGTGGCTCAGATGAAACCAATTCCCAATAGTGGCATAACTGTACAACAAGGAAGCTATAGGCTAGAATCTGCATGCATTTAGTTATGGAACACCTGCACTAATGTATGCAATTCATTTAGCTGAATGAGGATACACGGGGAGCTGTAAAAAGAAAGCCTATCAGAAGTGTTGTTGCCGATATTTTGCATATCAGGGTGTACAGTATCCTTTTACTGACATTAGATGGGTGCACTGCTAAGCACATCCAATAACAGCCTAACTATATTCTTCAAACATTCCTTTTCTTTAAACAAGGCATGGTAAAACTTAAACTTATTTTCAGTTTGAGGGTAAATCTCAAGTCCACATCAAGTCCAACAAGCACCAACAGAAGAATCCTAGTGGTACAGAACTACACACTTTTGTCAAACTCGTTTATGTTGACATTTTGCTTATATTGCCAAGTAAAACGCTTTAATCTGCTTCTTGAGTAATCTGAATTATTAAACATTTAAGACTTAATTTCTCTTTTCCCCCCCTCAGTGTTGATACTTACAACTGCCCTTTCTGGCTTCTTTCTCCAGATCGCAAGAGCAAAGTATCCGAGTTGTAGTCTTCTAAAGCCAGTTTCAGCCATGTCCCAGCGATGAGAAAAGTACAGGATCGCACTGCTTTGTAGCTGAGGGTGGTAGGGACTCTTTCCCTTTCTTTCTCTGATCTCTCTCTTTCATTTATCTCTCACTGCGCCACCCTCCCTCTGTGTCCTCTACCCTTCTATCTCCATTCCACAGGAGCCAGGTCAGAGCCTGGAATTATATTCACCCCACAGCGGCCACTGCCATTAGCTCGGTGGACCAACGGGAGTGACGTTCAGTGTTTGTTTCCTCTTCCTCAATGTTGTATGAAAGGCATGCTAGGGTGATCAGCCAGCAAAGCCTGATTGGCCACACCAGCCAAGATGCCAACTATATTTGCAGACACTGTTGTGCTTTCTTGGCAATGACTGTGAGGAACTGTCTTCATAGTTTCTGTGTTACCAGACAGCTAGATGCAAAGTTGTGTCATATGCTGTACGGGCACCAGCTGCACCAAGCCTGCTTCCACGCATGCTAACTTATGGAGATGGCGTGATTGAGCGACTTAGAGGGCATCCTTCCTCACAACCATTTCATGCACCACCACCACCTCAGCAAAGTTTTGGGTGATGGGCTGCTTCGTCACTTTTCTGCAGACTCCTGGCTCCACTTTTGGGTTTCCCTTTCTTTAATTACCTGTCACATCAGCCGTGGCAAAGATTGGTAATAGGTTTCAGCTTTCCCTTCCACTGCATTTTATGGCTTGTTTTGGTGCTTTTCAAACTGAGGGATGCTTGTGCTGGGGAATGATACTCTTCTCATTTCAGCCATGCAATGTCAGCATCAAGCCAGATGCGAAGTAACTCTCTCCTATATTCTGTCCCAACCTCAAAAGACCACTCCCTACTGCACCAGTGACATTTCTTTCAATCTCCAAAACCAGCCACCCTATAGCCTCAGTGAGATTACCAGTTAGTGGCAAATTAGGGACTGTTTAGCACAGAGCGGGATTAAAAGGAGTGGGCTTGAACAGAGTGTTTTGGTTGGGAATTTGGAAAGAGTGGGAATTTGGAAAGAGTGGGAATTTGGAGGAGCGGGAAGGAGTTGTTGCTTTTTGCCTACACTACTTGTAGTGCTTTGTGTTACAGATAGATATTTAATTTCAGTACCCTTAACTTAATCTAGATCAAGTAAGTAGTCAGGAAACTACACTGTAAACTAAGTTACTTAAATACAAATTTAATTAAATAAATCAAGGTCATATAGGGATGGCAGTGCAGGTGGTGTGCCGCAACTGCAGCATGTGGGAGTTTGTGGAGAGCATTGTGATCCCGGACAACCACGTTTACAGCAAGTGCCTGCATCTTGAGGAACTTCCGTTCAGAGTTTTTGAGCTGGAGTCTGAGGTGCAGACATTGCGGGGCAATCAGGGATGGGGAGAGTTACCTGGACACTTTGATCCAGGAGGCAGTCACACCTCTTAGGTTAGGTAGTGGTACAGGCAGGTAAGGGGACCCCAGGTGCAGTGCTGGAGCAGCCTCAGCCTTTGCCCTTGTCCAACAGGTATGAGGTTCTGCTGCCTGTGTGGATGATGGAAAAGCCTGTAGGATGGATGAGCAGGCTGACCATGGCACCATGGTGCAGGAGGACATTCAAGTGGGGGGGAGTGAAAGGGAATGTAGTTGTGGTAGGGGACAGTACAGTCAGGGGGTTAGATACGGTTCTCTGCAGCCGCGACTAGGGTTGCGAAGGAGTGGAAAGTTTCCGGTAAATTTTCCACGGGAAGTTAGCCTGGGAATTTTGCTCAAAAAAGCACATGCTAGCATAATATTGTGTTTTTTTTGTATTTCTTTCATTTTTTTCCCCCACAGGTCTTCTTAAAATTACTAACAAGATGGAATCTTAATTATTAAGGAATTTCTTAATCAATATATGTTTATCTTCTTACTTGGCTTGTTTTAATGATTACAAGTTTTGTGTGTAACTGTGAACAAATGTGCCCTGATTGGTTGGATGAGTGGATGAGCGATTAGCTCCCTCTATTGGTGATGTAGCGTCGTGCGTGCACAGGTCATGCTTCCATCTATGGAGCATCAGGAAAAATTTACTCACCCTGTTGCAATTGTGCAGATCGACCGCAGTTCAACACAGAGACAAATGCCCTTTATTTCTCTGCATAGATAAATGCCACGTTTACCGTCAGATGTGTGGAAGCATTTTACCCCAGGCATTAAAGATGGAAAGACTGTGTACATGTGCAAACACTGTACAAAGCCATATGTAAAGAATGCCACAAAGATGCAGCAGCATTTATCCAAATGCAACAACTTCACTCAAAGCTCACAGCAGTCAGCCCACAGTTCCTCTGCTTCCATTCAAGAAGATGATGGTTCACATTCAGCATTAGGCTCCTTATCAGCAGCAACTCCTGGCCCACTTGGAAGGTTCTTTGATACAATGGATAACCATAGCCAGAAGAATGCAGATGAGTGCCTTGCTCGAGCTGTATATGTGACAGGCTCACCCCTCATACTCACAGCCAATGTGTACTGGAAGAGATTTTTCAATGTTATTCGCCCTGCATACTGTCCTCCCACCAGACATGCTTTGTCTACTTATTTGCTAGAGGCTGAGTATAACAAAGTCCAAGGAAAGCTCAAAGAAACAGTGGAGATGGCAGACTGTGTTGCAGTTATCTCAGATGGGTGGTCAAATGTACGAGGGGAGGGCATCATAAACTACATCGTCTCCACTCCTCTCCCAGTGTTCTTCAAGAGCACAGACACGAAGGACAACAGACACACACACATTGCTGATGAGCTGAAAGTGGTCATCAACGATCTTGGATCACAAAACGTCTTTGCAGTAGTTACCGACAATGCTGCGAATATGAAGGCTTCTTGGGCTCAAGTGGAGAAGGCCTACCCTCATATTACGTCTATTGGGTGCGCAGCTCATGGGCTCAACCTGCTCCTCAAGGACATCATGGGCTTGAGAACCATGGAAACACTGTACAAGAGAGCCAAGCAAGTTGTTAAGTATGTCAGGGGAAAACAGGTAGTTGCAGCAACCTACAACTCCAAGCAAACGACAAAGAACAAGAACACCACACTGAAGCTGCCCAGCAACACTAGATGGGGTGGCGTTGTCATAATGTACAACAGCCTTCTGGAGGGTAAGGAGTCACTGCAAGAAATGGCAATATCCCAGTCTGGGGATATGGAAACCACCATCAAGAAAATACTGCTGGATGATGTGTTTTAGGAGGGAGTGGTTAGCAGCCTTAAATTACTCTCACCAGTAGCATCTGCAATTGCTCAGATTGAAGGAGATGACGCTGTCTTGTCAGAGGTTCTCAGGCTTTTTGCTGATTTAAAAGAACAAATCAGCATTGTCCTACCCACATCCCTGCTGCTCAAAGCAGAGAAGGCAATTGTTCAATTCATACAGACGTGTCAAGAATTTTGTGTCAAGCCGATTCATGCTGCAGCATACATGCTGGACCCAAAGCACGTTGGGAGACCAATACTTTCTGGAGAACAGATCAACAGCGCTTACAGTGTGATTTCTACCCTCTCACGCCACCACCTCAATCTGGACGTGGGCAAAGTTCTGGGAAGTCTGGCAAAGTTCTCTACCAAGCAAGGTCTTTGGAATGGGGATGGGATATGGGAATCATGCAAGCATATCAGTGCACATACTGGTGGAATGGACTTTGTGCATCTGAGGCCCTGTCACCCATTGCATCGGTAATAAATCGACGTCGTAACGAAGAAGGCATGCCAACGCCTGTTCTTCCTCAGGAGACTGAAGAAATTTGGAATGGCCCCCCCAGATTCTCACCAACTTCTACCGGTACACCATCGAGAGTATCTTGTCCGGCTGCATCACTACCTGGTATGGCAACTGCACCGCCACAGACAGCAAGGCTCTACAGATGGTGGTGAAAGCTGCACAACATACAATAGGAATTAAACTACCTGCTGTCCAGGATATCTACCCCGAGACGGCTTTAAACTAACTAGTGGGGGGGAGGTTCCTAGAGAGCAAATAATAAAAATGACAACAGAGAAGGTCATAGACTTAGGTAGCAGTGGGGAAATTAAAAACCAGAGTGTGCCAGGAAGGGGCAGAAGGTATGGAGTAACAGGTAAAGTGATAAAAAGGGCAAAAGCAGGAACTAAGTGTCACAAAACATATTTGAAAGTTCTCTATCTGAATGCACGTAGCATTCGTAACAAAATAGACGAGTTAATGGCACAAATAACTACATATGGGTATGATCTTGTGGCCATTACAGAAACATGGCTGCAGGGTGACAATGCCTGGGAATTAAACATACCAGGTTATTTAACGATCAGGAAGGACAGGCAGGAAGGAAAGGAGGGGAGGTGGGGTGGCTATGTTAATAAAGGAAGGAATCACTGTAATACAGAGAAATGATATTGGGTCAAAAGATCAGGATAATGAAACAGTTTGGGTGGAGGTAAGGAATAATAAGGGGAAAAAAACACTAGTGGGCGTAGTCTATAGGCCTCTGAACAGTTGCAACTCTGTTGGACGGAGTATCAATCAGGAAATAGTTGAGGCTTATAATAAGGGAGCATCTATAATTATGGGGGATTTTAACTATCATATTAATTGGACAAATCAAATTGGGCAGGGTTGCCTTGAGGATGAGTTCATTGAGTGTATTAGGGATGGGTTTCTTGAGCAGTATGTAACTGAACCGACCAGGGGGCAAGCAACCTTAGATCTGGTCCTGTGTAACGAGACAGGATTAATTAAAAATGTCCTAGTAAAGGATCCCCTTGGAATGGTTGAATTACATATTCAATTAGAGGGTGAGAAGGTTGGATCTCAAACAAGCGTGCTAAGCTTGAATAAAGGAGACTATGAAGGTATGAGAGCGGAATTGAGTAGAGTGGATTGGGAAAATAGATTAAAGGGTAAGACGATACATGATCAGGTGTACATTTAAGGAGTTATTTTACAACTTCCAAAAAATATATATTCCACTGAGAAGAAAAGGGTGTAAAAGAAAAGACAGCCATCCATGGCTAAGTAAAGAAATTAAGGATAGTATTCGACTAAAAACAAGGGCATATAAGGTAGCCAAATCTAGTGGGAGGATAGAGGATTGGGAAAACTTTAAAAGACAGCAAAAAATAACAAAAAGATTAAGAAAGGGAAGATAGATTATGGAAGTAAATTAGCAAAAAATATAAAAACAGATAGTAAGAGTTTTTATAGTTATATAAAAAGAAAAAGGGTGGCTAAAGTAAATGTTGGTCCCTTAGAGGATGAGACCGGGAAATTAATGGTGGGAAATATGGAGATGGCAAAAACACTGAATGAATATTTTGTATCAGTCTTTACAGTAGAAGACACGAAGATTATCCCAACACTGGACAAACAGGGGGCTATAGGGGGGGAGGAGCTAAACACGATCAAAATCACTAAGAAGTGGTACTCAGTAAAATAATGGGACTCAAGGCGGATAAATCACCTGGACCTGATGGCTTACATCCTAGGGTCTTGAGGGAAGTGGCGGTAGGGATTGTGGATGCATTGGTAATAATCTTCCAAAACTCCCTGGACTCAGCAAAGGTCCCGGCAGACTGGAAAACTGCTAACGTAATGCCCTTATTTAAAAAGGGCAGTAGACAGAAGGCTGGAAACTATAGACCGGTTAGCCTAACATCTGTGGTAGGTAAAATATTGGGAGTCCATTATTAAGGAGACAGTAACAGGACATTTGGGTAATCATAATTTAATAGGGCAAAGTCAGCATGGTTTTATGAAGGGGAAGTCATGTTTGACAAATTTGCTGGAGTTCTTTGAGGAAGTAACATATAGGGTGGATAAAGGGGAACCGGTGGACGTAGTGTATTTAGACTTCCAAAAGGCATTTGACAAGGTGCCACACAAAAGATTATTGCTTAAGATAAAAAATCACGGGATTGGGGGTAATATTCTGGCATGGATAGAGGATTGGCTATCTAACAGAAGGCAGAGAGTTGGGATAAATGGTTCATTCTCGGACTGGCAATTAGTAACTAGTGGTGTTCCACAGGGGTCAGTGCTGGGTCCCCAACTCTTTACAATCTATATTAACGATTTGGAGGAGGGGACCGAGTGTAACATATCAAAGTTTGCAGATGATACTAAGATGGGAGGGAAAGTAGTGAGTGAGGAGGACATAAAAAACCTGCAAGAGGACATAGCCTGGCTAAGTAAGTGGGCAGAGATTTGGCAGATGAAATACAATACTGGAAAGTGTGAGGTTATGCACTTTGGCGGGAAAAATCGTAGAGCAAGTTATTATCTTAATGGCAAGAAACTGGAAAGTACTGAAGTACAAAGGGATCTGGGGGTCCTGGTGCACGAAACTCAAAAGGTTAGTATGCAGGTGCAGCAAGTGATTAAGAAGGCCAATGGAATGTTGGCTTTCATTGCTATGGGGATAGAATATAAAAATAGGGAGGTATTGCTTCAGTTGTACAAGGTATTGGTGAGACCGCACCTGGAATACTGCATACAGTTTTGGTGTCCATACTTAAGAAAAGACATACTTGCTCTCGAGTCAGTACAAAGAAGGTTCACTCGGTTAATCCCGGGGATGAGGGGATGGACATATGAGGAGAGGTTGAGTAGATTGGGACTCTACTCATTGGAGTTCAGAAGAATGAGAGGCGATCTTATTGAAACATATAAGATTGTGAAGGGTTGGATCGGGTGGATGCGGGGAGGATGTTCCCGATGATGGGTGAAACTAGAACTAGGGGGCATAGTCTTAGAATAAGGGGCTGCTCTTTCAAAACTGAGATGAGGAGGAACTACTTCACTCAGAGGGTGGTAGGTCCATGGACTATGCTGCCCCAAAAAGCTGTAGAAGCTACATCATTACATAAATTTAAAACAGAAATAGACAGTTTCCTAGAAGTAAAGGGAATAAAGGGTTATGGGGAGCGGGCAGGAATTTGGACATGAGTCTAGGTTCGGATCGGTCATGGCCCTGTGGGTAGTGGAGTGGGCCCAGGGGCCGTGTAGCCTGATCCTGCTCCTATTTCGTGTGTCTAATTCTGTTAGATTCAGGAGATGGTTCTGTGATAGTAGATTGGCGGTTAGGATCAGATCAGCCATGATCTTATTGAATGGCGGAGCAGGCTCGAGGGGCCGATTGGCCTACTCCTGCTCCTATTTCTTATGTTCTTATGAGAGGTGCCGGGGGAAGGCCCTGAGAATCATTAAAGACGCGAGCCACCCCAGCCACAACCTCTTCGCCCTGCTCCCGCCCAGTAAGAGATACCGAAGCATACGGTCTCGTACCAGCAGGTTTCGAAACAGCTTCTACCCCCAGGCCATAAGACTCATGAACGTATAATTATTATTATTTATTACTGTTGTTTTATTTATTATTAATGTATTTCTATTAGTATTTTATCATTATTATGCCATATTTATTGCAATGTTGGGAGGACTCGTAAAAATCAACATTTCATTGTGCCGTACACACGTCTGCTGCATATATGACAAATAAAAAAAATTGAATTGTAATACTCCAGCGGCCTCTGAACGAAACTGGTCACTTTTTGGGAATACGCATACAAAGGTCCTCAACAGGCTGACTAACAAGAGAGTGGAGAAACTGGTGGCTATCCGGGCGAACCTACAACTTATTGAGCCAGATACAGAAGTGTCCACCACACAGTGACACAGAGGAGGAAATGGACACATCAGAGCCAGAGTCAGAGAATCAGGAGGAGCAATGATGAGTAGAAGACTCAGAAGACTCATGAGTAGAAGACTCAAAGGGACAAAATAAGGCCAAATTACAGGCTAAATAAGCTGACGCTCTTTTTATTTTATTTTATTTTATTTTAGATGGGTCTTTTTTGTGGGGGGTTCAATAAAGTTCAAAATTATAACCTAAATAAAGTTTTGAAAGCCTGCTTTTATTTGTACGGAACAGTATGTCTATTTTGATGACAAAGATAATATAAGGGTCAGAGACAAAAACCATCAGTGTGCAAAGAAACTCAAAATTCCCATAAATTCCTGCAAATTCCCATGGAAAGTTTCCTCTTTTAAAAATTCCCGGAATTTTGCAACCCTAGCCGCGACTGAGAGTTCCGAAGGTTGTGTTGCCTGCCCGGTGCCATTAAAGACATCTCCTCGCGGCTGGAGAAGAACTTGGAGTGGGGGGGGGGGGGGGGGGGAGGGAGGATCCAGTTGTCCTGGTCCACGTAGGAACCAATGACATAGGTGGAACTAGGAATGAGATTCTGCTGAGGGAGTTTGAGGAGCTAGGATCCAAATTAAAAAGCAGAACTGCAAAGGATTGTTACTTGAGCCACGCGCAAATTGGCATAGGGACAAACAGATTAGAGGTTTAAATGCGTGACTCAAAGAGTGGTGTGGGAGGAAGGGGTTTCAGTTCATGGGGCACTGGCACCAGCACTGGGGAAAGAGGGAGCTGTTCCGGTGGGACAGGCTCCACTTAAACCGGGTGGGACCAGTGTCCTGGCAAACAGAATAACTACGGCAGTAGACAGGGCTTTAAACTAATGAAGGGGACGCAGGAGGATTCAGGAATGAGTAAATTTAAAAGCAGCGAGAGAAATGTCAAGGCTCTAGAGCAGAGTAGAATTTTGGGCAAAAATAAGCAGAGTGGGTCAAGAAGGGACAGAGAGAGAAACAAAGGTAATAAGGCATCAGTGACTGAGGTAACATCAGGGAAAAAGAGAAATAAGTCAAAGCCAAAGGCACTATATCTGAAAGCGCGAAGCATTCGCAACAAAATAGATGAATTAATAGCACATAGAAATTAACAGATTTGATCTAATAGCCATAACGGAGACGTGGTTGCAAAGTGGCCATAGTTGGGAACTAAATATTCCAGGATACATAACTTTTAGAAGGGATAGGTAAAATGGAAAAGGAGGGGTAGCCTTGATAATAAAGGATGGGATAAAGACAGTAGAGAGAAAGGATTATAGCTCCGAAAATCAAGAAGTAGAATCAGTTTGGGTGGAGCTAAGAAACAGCAAGGGGCAGAAAACATTGGTGGGTGTTGTTTATAGGTCCCCATAAAGTAGTTGTAATGTAGGGCAGAGTATAAATCAGGAAATTAGAGGCGCATGTAACAAGAGTAATACAGTAATCACAGGGGACTTTAATCTACGGGTAGCCGTCCTGCGCCGGGTCCCGTCTCCTTGGAGGCGGGAAGGGATTACAGCCACTTAACTGCCTGTTAACAGGCAGAAAATAGGATTATCCCCATTTTGCCCACACATGTGTGGGCTTCCCGAAGGCTCCAAAACCCGCCAGGGTTACCGAGGCGGGTAGTGGGTCTGCGGGGGTCCAAAAGTGTGCTGTGGAGGTGAGTGATGGGTGCAAGTGTGGAGAGGTGAGTATCTGAGATAAGTGCAAAGTGTTAGAAAAAGTGCACTTACCTTTGTTTCTTCCTGCAGGCTTCAATCGGTGGGTATGCGGAGAGTCTCGCACCTCCGCGGTAGAGATGACAGATGGCCGTTGCATTCTCCAATGCAGCAACCATCTAATTTCTACAAAAGAAAGAGGTTTGATGAGGTCTTGAATTCAAGAACTCATCAAACTACAGAGAATGTCAGTGTTTGTCAGCTTCACAGAGCTGTCAAACGATGACAATTCACCTGTCAAAAATAAAACGTCATACGTTGATGTTCTCTATAACCGGCTTTCCCTTAATTGGTCTGCTAAGCCCGCTGGGCGGACTTAACAAGGTCAATCAAGGGAAAATAGCGTGGGTTGGCCAGAAGTTGATGGAGGCGGGACCCGACATGTGGGAGTCCCGCCTCCAAAAGCTCGCCATTGGCAAAATCCAGCCCCTAATGTCCTGCTTTCACCACTAGTGTGCTTTGTGCACCCACCCAAATCTGCACCTGGATCTGTGAACAGTTGTGCAAATGGTTTGACCCACGAATTTTGAGCACTATGAATATATTACCATGCTGGTCAAATAATAACTGATTTACACCAGTATATAAAAATCAGCCCCAAATAGCAGAAACTTCTACCTGAATCAGCAATCTGAACAAAATAAATGGCAACGTAACATCAACTGTCCATCTGTTGCCTAGATATCCAGAATTTGTGCAGCAGTTTTGCTTTGCCCTACAAGCTGGCTGGTAGGCTATTAGCTGACTTAGATTTTCAAGAGAGAAATTTTACAATTAAAAATAATCTATTAAAAAACGTACGACTTGGGAATGACTTTATTCATATTATGCAGAACTGATGACATTTAGTTCTTTTAGAGAGCATAAGGGAACTAAGGGACTATACTCAACCCAGAGAGAACTCATTCCAACTGCTCTTATAAACAATCCCAAAGCAACAGCAAGCAGATATTAGTTTAAAATCACAATATTAAACTCGACAAAAAGGTAAGCATGGAAATTCAAAATAAGTCAAATACAGGTAGTGACATCCAAATGCGGTGCTGTCACTAGGATTTCAGTAAAAAGTACTGGAGAAATTATAGGCTCATTAGCAAGGACCATGAGAGATATCCTGTATGACCACCTGGATAAAGCAGTCATTATTAGTGACTCGCAACACAGCTTCTGGAAAAGAATGCCATGTCTCACCCAGTTGATTGAATATTTTGAGGAGGTAACTTGGTTGGATGAAGGTAGCCCGGTCAACATTGTATATTTGGACTTTCAGAAAGCTCTTGACAAGGTGCTGCATAATAGGTTACTTCTCAAGACAGAGCCCTGTGTGATCAGAGGGCAGACCCTGGATTGGATAGGGAATTGGTTGAGTTCCTGCCAGCAGAGGGTTGTTAATGATGGAAGAGGTTCTGCACGGAGATCAGCTACTACAGGAGACTTTGGTTTATCCGGAGGTTGTATGTCCGGAAACCTCGATCCAACGGCAGAAATCAGCAGCCGTTTTGTTAGGTTTTTTTTCTTCCCCTAGCGTTTTTTTTCTTCCCCCTAGCATTTTTTTTTTAAACAGTCAGGCTGTGGAAAGCGTCTCTGTAGCTTAGCAACAGCTTCAGAGACGCTTCCAAGGTACGGGCCGAGTGTTTACAAGCTGACGGCACCGATGGGACCGAGCCGGTGCCGTTCGATCAAAACTTCTGGATAGACCAGCGCTAATGTTGAAGGATACGGAGGTTTTCATCTCCGTATCTGACAACACTGTTGCTTAGCAACAGCTTGTAAACACTCGGCCTGTACCTTGGAAGCGTCTCTGAAGCTGTTGCTAAGCAACAGCGTTTGTTGTCAGATACGGAGATGAAAACCTCCGTATCCTTCAACATTAGCGCTGGTCTATCTGGAAGTTTTGATCTAACGGCACCAGCTCAGTCCCGTCGGTGCCGGATATCGCGAAGTTTCCTGTAGTGGGGTGCTGCAGAGATCCACGTTAGGTCCACTGCTCTTCATCATGATATATATATTAATGATCTAAATGAAGGTGTTGTGGGCACTGTCCACAAGTTTGCTGATGACACAAAGATTTGTGGTAGTGTTAGGACCCTTGATCAGGAAAAAAAAAACTACAATCCGATCTAGATGCAATGGGAGAATGAGTCCACTTCTGGCAGATGTAATTTAATGTAGATAAGTGTAGTGTCATGCACGCAGGTAGGGCTAATACCAAGCATGTAAAAAGCATGCTTGGTACAAAATTAAAATTTGAGCGGGAAAGGGACCTAGGAGTTATAGTACATCAGTCTCTGAAGGTGCACGGCCAGTGCCAAGAAGCTATTGAAAAGGTTAATAAGAGTATTAGGTTATATAGCAACGATGGTCCAGCATAAAAAAAAAAGAACCACAGTGTCGTACAAGACCCAGATGAGGCCTTATCTGGAAAACTCTGTTTAGTTTCAGTCCCCTCACATGGTGGGTGATAGAGGCCCTGGAAAAATTTCAACGAATGGCCACTAGAATGACCCCTAGTTACCAAAATAGGCTTGGAGACCTGGGGTTTTTTTACTCTAAAAAAGCATAGACTTCAGTCTCATTTAATTTCAGTTTTAAAATGATGAATGGAACAACGATTGTATTGAGAGACTATTTGAACTAGATTAGGGAAAACAAGGGGTCATGCATATAAGCGTAGGTTAGATGGCATAAGGTTTTTATTAATGCAGAGGATTATCAATGCTTGGAATGTGTCACCGGTACATGTGGTGAGTGCAGATTTGCTGCAGTTCAAAAAGGAGCCGGCTAATATTACTAATGGCTAATACCACCCAAGTATTAGGAGGTGGGAATGTTGGGTATGTACCTCATGTTCATTGTCTCAGGGCATGGAGAAGGGGATTTTTCAGATTTTATCCCCCTGAATTGGCCTAGGTTTTGTTTTCCCCTCTCAGGATTATGTATGACTGCTGGGGGGAGGGACTGCTTTGATGCATCATGACAGCTTGGTGGACCAGCCAGTCTTTTCCTGTCAACCTTTTCATATGTTTATGGACTAATTCACAAAATGTTCACAAGGTACTGAAGTGACAAGCTGGTGTTGAAGTGCAGAATACTTGCATGTAAAAAAATCCAACATACAGTACATACTTTGTAAAGTCTTTTTTAGGAAAAGGAGTTTGGAGGATTTCTAGGATTTAACACAATCTTCCAAATGAACTTTTACATTATTGCGATACATTACAACCACGCAAACTAGCAGGTGCGAGCATATCTACTTTCTGAACGAACGTTTCTGATACATAAAACAATCGCACTTTGCTTCAGTCAGGTTGGGCACTAACTCTGGATTTACAATACCAAAATTTAGCATTGGTGTGATGTGGTACTGTTGTAGTGTGAATGCTTGCTAGATGTCTGCCTGCCATCTTGGTTGGGGATCGGTGCGAAGGACCAAAAAGGGAGAAAAACCAAGTAAGTTTAATTTGTTAGACACCTACAATTTTATTTTGTCAAACATAAGTGCTCACAGAAATCTTCCCTCTTTTTTCCCCCCAATCTTGGTGGTGTTCTGTGCTGTGGGCAGTGGCCTTTTACCATGGTTTCTTAATTTTAAAAATGCTAATGGAGAATACTTTACAATGCAATTGTGTCTCCCAACCTCATTTCCAATCCATGAACTAAAGATGGGCCACAGATCAATTTAAATTATCTTCTTACAGACCACAAAGTGGAATCCTTGATTCACAACAGCCAAAGCTAAGTGATAGAATAGCATCATTATCTAAGTGTCAGGTTGACTCAGTCATGAGATTGTGGATTCAAACCCCACTGCAGAACATTACATAATCTAGACTGCTCCTTTAGTGTAGTACTGAGGGAGTGATGCATTGCAGGAAGTGTTCAAATCCAATGGCAAAGCAGAACAGAGGGGTTTCTCCTAGCCAACATATATCTCAACCAACACCACCAAAACAGATTAACTGGTCAATATCACTACTGTTTGCTGGACATGCTCTGCACAAATTGGATGCTACATTTACCTACATAGCAATCAAAAAGACTAATGGAATGCTGGCCTTTATATCTAGAGAACTAGAATACAAGGGGGTAGAAGTTATGCTGCAGTTGTACAAAGCCCTGGTTAGACCACACTTGGAATACTGTGAGCAGTTCTGGGCACCACACCTTAGGAAGGATATGCTGGCCTTGGAGGGAGTGCAGCGTAGGTTTACCAGAATGATACCCGGACTTCAAGGGTTAAGTTACGACAAGAGATTGCACAAATTAGGGTTGTATTCCCTAGAATTTAGAAGGTTAAGGGGTGATCTGAGCGAAGTTTTCAAGATATTAAGGGGAACAGATAGGGTAGAGAGAGAGAAACTATTTCCACTGGTTGGGGATTCTAGGATTAGGGGTCATTATCTAAAAATTAGAGCCAGACCTTTCAGGAGTGAAATTAAGAAACACTTCCACACACAAAGGGTGGTAGAAGTTTGGAACTCTTTTCCACAAATGGCAATTGATGCTAGATCAATTGTTAATTTTAAAACGGAGATTGATAGCTTTTTGTTAACCAAAGGTATTAAGGGATACGGGCCAAAGGAGTTAGTTCACAGATCAGCCTTGATCTCATTGAATGGCGGAACAGGCTCGAGGAGCTCAATGGCCTACTCCTGTTCCTATGTTCCTACTAACAGAGATTACACTTCAAGTAATTCACAGCTGTGAAGCACTTTAGGGCACCCCGAGGATGTGAACGGTTCTACATAAATGCAATTTCTTCTTTCTATTTGTGGCTGCAGATAAATGATAATATAACCATAGAAGCAGGTTTCAAGATCGGAATTAGACCAGTTTGTTTCAAACTATTTGGCTAGGAGTCGTGGCCTCATGCTTTTATGAATTTTGGCTGTTGGCCATCATACAACGGTTTGTCAACGGCCCCAGTTTTTGAGGCATTGGCATTAACTGGTAAGACTGCAAAGACAGTAGGGTGGGATAAACATTACTTATTATGGTAGAACTGCAGCACTGTTTCTCAATTCTCTGAACCGCCAGAAGCAGCAGTACCTTTTCAAGAGGCAAGGTTGCTTTGCCGGCTAGCCTAAAATCTGGATGACAACTCCCTCTCTTCTCCCCACAAAGCTTCAGTTAACATTCCATAAAATTGTGTGCCTGGAACTAGGAAATGTTTTAACTTCTAGGAGAGTACAAAAACACACGAAGAGAAAAATGTTGATTTAAAATTGTATTGTTACAAATTTGCCCAGAAGCAACCTGCCTGCACCTGCATGGAAATTTACAAATTGTGACAAGAGTATGAGAGGGGAAATCAAATACACATTTTAATTTTGATACTCTAAAACCATGGTAATGAAAACATACCAGATTAATAGTTTGGTTTACAACTCTCAAACTGTTATGTATTACCATCACTAATGCTGTGCTAACCAGTCATTTTGGTAAACTTGTTAATGATAACAGAAAATGAACAGATCCCTTGAAGGCACATTATATTGTTTCCTGATCATTGAAGAAATAAGCAACGTGAATATTAGAGGTCAATCTATTATGATTGCAAAACACAACGACGTTTCAAAATGGGCCAAATTTTGCTAAAGCAGGGCATCTAACAGCATCTGCACGTTTAGATTTTTACATTTTTTAAAATTCATTGATGGGATGTGGGCGTCGCTGGCTAGGCCTGCATTTAGTGCCCATCCCTAATTGCCCTTGAGAAGATGGTGGTGAGCCGCCTTCTTGAACCGCTGCAGTCCATATGGTGTAGGTACACCCACAATGCTGTTAGGAAGGGAGTTCCAGGATTTTGGCCCAGTGACAGTGAAGGAACGGCGATACAGGTCCAAGTCAGGATGGTGTGTGGCTTGGAGGGGAACTCGTAGGTGGTGATGTTCCCATGCGTCTGCGTGGCAACTTACTGAAAATGCAAACTGATAACAGCGCAGTGAGGGAAACAGGGCATCTGGGACCTGAGTGAACAGGTCAAGCAACCACGTATCTCATTAACCAATCAGACTGAAGGATTGGGCCAGAAATTCGCAGCCAGAAGCGTGAGTACGGTCAGGGTACTCACACATCTGGCCGTTGGAAATGCCGGCGTTCAGCAGGAACAGCGCATGCGGGGAACGCCGGCATTTCCAGACCCGAGGTCTATTCACAGCGCGTGCGACTGCACAGGCAGCGCTTGCGCAGTGAACTTTGTGGATTTCAATGATGGATTCAGTGAGGGTAAGTCCTTAGAAGTTACAGTTGAAAAAAGCAAGTGTAAAGTTGTTCATTGGCTGCGGAGGAAGATATATTTTATCGTGGAGCTTCTGAAATGCAATATTTTTGTTTGGGAAAGGGAGGGAAGTTATTTTAAGAAATTTTAAGTAAGTTTTAAAGTTTAAATTTTTATTTTTATTTTTTTATAAAGGGTTTTCAGAACGGTAGGTAGAAGGAGCAATTGTGGCTGTGTGAATGGAATGTGAGAATAAGTTATGTATGTATGTCCACATATATTCCTTTACGTATATGTATGTATGTTTTATATTCCTTTACTAATGTGTATGAATGTATGTTTTTAATTATGATTTTCCAATAAGTTACTTTCTCTGAAAGTCATAATTAAATAATACATTCATACACATAAGTAAAGGAATATATACATAACACGCAAAGGAATATATACAGACATACATACTTTCAGAAGCTCCACGATAATAAATATCTTCCTCCGCAGCCTCTGGAGCAACTGTACCCATGCTTTTTTCATGTGTAAGTTGTAATGACTTGACCTCACTGAAAGCATTAATGAAAGCGGCGAATTATACTGCGCACGCGCTGCCTGTGCAGTCGCACGCGTTCTGCCTCTGAACCCCTTCGTTCAGAGGACAGGAAATGCCGGTTTTCCCCACATGCACTGTGCATGCTGAAAACCGGCATTTCATCCGACCAGATGCGTAAGTACCCCGACCGTACTCGCGCATTTGGAAGGGAATTACTGGGCCAACATTTTACATGTCAATAAAATGAAAAATTTAACAATTGCACGACTTGCCCCCTCGCATCTGCGACTGAGGGTCCAAGGAGGTGCATTGCGCAAGAGGTCATCATCGTACGTATCCTCACACTGTTCCCTTTGGGGAACTGTATGAAGTGGTGGAAGGATTTATGGCCGTGATTAACGCTCATTCCGTGACCGTAACCATCTTTGAACCAGCCATTAGGGTGGTTAGTCCTATGGCGGGAGGGTTTTACGGGCTCCCACAACCCATCTGAGGGGGGGGGGGGGCCACCAACACCCACGGACGCAAGTATCCCGCTGGATGTCCACCCAGAATTTAAAGTTGGAGCTCCGACTCCACTTGCCGGGACTGTCTGGAGTGGGGTTCAAAACCCTACTCCTTCTGGCCCAGCGGCGGGGATGCTTACTGCTACGCAAAAGGTGACACCCATACGTTTCCTGCGCCTTTTCCCTCCCTGTGAATGGAGCCCTATGCTGCCATTTCACGTTGCTAATCGGATTGGGCGTTTGTCATAGCGGTAGGATCCCCGCCGCTGGGCCAGATCAGGGTAGGGTTTCGAACCCCGCTCCAGACAGTCCCGGCAAGTGGAGTCGGAGCTCCGGCTCTAAATTCTGGGTTGACATCCAGTGGGATATTTGCGTCCGTGGGTGTGGGTGGCCCCCCCTCCTTGTATAGCTTGTGGGAGCCCGTAAAACCCTCCCGCCATAGGACTAACCGCCCTAATGGCTGGTTCAAAGATGGTTACGGTCACGGAATGAGCGTTAATCATGGCCATAAATCCTTCCACCACTTCATACAGTTCCCCAAAGGGAACAGTGTGAAGACATGTATGACGACGACATTGCTAAATAAATAAATGGAATTAAAAAAATTCTTTTAGGGCTTTTAAAAGTCTTTAAATTGCTTTAATTCTCTTTAAAACTACTTCAGATTACTCAAAATAATGTAAACATTTAAAAAAGTTTATAAAAGTTACCAAAATCTTCAAAAAACTTCCAAAAACCTATTTAAACTGCTGCTTTGCATGTAAAAATGCTTAGCAGCTTGACAGAAACATTGGGGGCGTGTCCAGTGAAACTGAGACCTCAAGGGGCGTGTCTCACTTACACTGCACGCTCCTGGCTTCGCGCTGGCTGCACTCCTGGGCGGCGTGACGTCATACGCTGCCCGGGATTCTTCTTTTTCAAACACCAAGTCCAGGCGTCCCTGGAGCTGATCGGCAGTAGCGCGGGGTAAGTGCATATACGGGGCTTGCACGCGCGGCAAGCCCCGTTCACCAATTTCTGGCCCAGAGTGAAATAAACAGCGTAAGGAATGAGAAGGTAGTGAGATTAAAGTGGGTGAATTCAATGTCAAATCAGGTACAGAAAGAGAAATAAAAAGAGGGAAAGAAAGATTGGATTAAGAAACTGAGAAAAAGAGACAGAAAAGTTAAAAAAAATTAAAATTTTTGAAATCTCCAACAACAATTAATATCTGAAGGAATGAGACTCCATACTTGTATTAGTTAATTTTCAGTGGCAGAGAGGTTGATTGGCAATAATTAACACTTAATCATGTTGTTAAAAGGATACTTGGACTGGAATGGACAAAACTTAACTTTGAGGTGAGTTTAGTTCGTATCTACCATGCAAATACATCAATTTCACGCCATTCTACGCATTTCAATGGTGAGGCAGATAGCAAGATGCCATTTTCACAGAGCAGCACAACTTGGACAGCAATTTGGATATTGAGTTTAACCGTGCATCTGCTCCTTGCCTGAAGTTGCTGTACCATTTGCACATAAATAACGGCGAACACCATCAGTCTTGCTGTTATTTTGACGGGAAATTTTGGGCCAGTGTATTTATTTTAACTTTTTGAATTTTAAACTTCTGAACATCAAGAAAATGCATGACATCCTAAGTAATCTAGGATTTTATCCACACAGATGCCGATTACTTGTTACTACCGAAATAAACTAACGTGATTACTGTGCTGGAACACCCAAAAGTAGCATGCATTATAGCAAGTTAAATGTCACTTCTATAGCTCAGTTTATATAATCCTAAAACAGTAATCATGTTTAACGCCATTGTTTATAAATGTCATACACACATGTAACTAATAATCCAATGTATGAATTGAAATTCCATTTATTGGGGCCCTATCACTAAAATAGGTCATCTCTGTATTGAGAAGGCTATAAAGAAATGTATGAAGGTGCAATTTCTAACCAAATTTTATGAGTGTGTTCTAAAACTGAAAAGACAATCTTTAGTTTATCCAAAATAAGGTTGCAAACAAAATGCCTCACAGCAGTTAGGGCTTTAAATCAGATTTGTGCATTCAGAGCATGCACAATTTCCCAGCATGCAAACTGTACATACAGGAGTTAAAGGGTAAAATAGTGTGTCATCCTGTAAGGATTTCAGAGTTTCTTTTCCAAAAGACTTTTCAAAACATTCTCTCAGACAAGGGAAGAATTTATATAAATAGATTGGCAATTGTGCTTTTTGGTTACAAACTTCTCGCAGACACAAAACACTCAGAAGCAGCACATGTGAACTGCAGCAGCTGCTATTGTGAGTTATTTGCTGGTTAGAAAACAAAGATTATTTATGAATTACATAGAATTTACAGCACAGAAACAGGCCATTTCGCCCAACTGGCCTATGCCAGTGTTTATGCCCCGCACGATCCTCCTCCCACGCTACTTCACCTAACCCTATCTCCATACCCTTCTATTCCTTTCTCCTTCATTTCCTACATTACAACAGTGACTGCACTTCAAAAGTACTTCATTGTCTGTAAAGTGCTTTGGTACGCCCAGAGGTCGTGAAAGGTGCTATATAAATGCAAGTCTTTCTTTTTCTTTCTCGTGTTCTTATCTAGCTCGCCTCAAACTTTCCATGTGGTAGCAAGTTTCACATTCTAACCAACTCTGGGTAAAGAAGTTTCTCCTGAATTCTTTATTGGATTTATTAGTGACTATCTTATATTTATGGCCCCTAGTTTGCACTCACCACAAGTGGAAACATCTTCTCTATGTCTATCCTATCAAACCCCTTCATAACTTTATAGTTTTCCATTAGGTCACCGTTCAGCCTTCTCTTTTCTACAGAAAAAAACCCCAGCCTGTTCAGTCTTTCCTGATATGTATAACCTCTCAGTTCTGGTATCATCCTGGTACAGGAAACTTTCATTTAACCGGAGGTTAAATGTCTGGAAAGCTCTATCTACCGGCAAAATTCAGGAGCCGTTTCCTATAAGTTTTTTTTACTTCTCGTTGCTTTTTTTTCCAGTCAGGCTCTGCAAGGTCTAGCTGAAGCTGTTGCTTAGCTACAGAGACGCTTTTAAGCTGCGGCCAACTGTTTTGAAGCTGTTAGGGTTTGTTGATTCACACGGAGCTCAAAAGCTCCGTATGTTTTAACATTAGCGCTGGTTTCTACGGCAGTTTTGATGGTACGGCACCAGCTCGGTCCCGTCAGTGCCGGATACCAGAAAGTTTCCTGTAAATCTTTATTGAACATTCTCCAGTGCCTCTAACCAAGGTTCGATGTAGCTTTAACATAACTTCCCTGTTTTCCAATTCTATTCCTTTAGAAATGAACCCCAGTGCTTTGATTGCATTTTTATGGCCTTGTTAATGTGTTGTTACTTGTAATGATTTGTGAATGTGTACCCCTAGATCCCTTTGCTCCTCTACCATATTTACTCTTATTTTCCATGGGCTAGGTAGCCTCCTTATTCCTCCTACTAAAATGCAGTACCTTGCACTTATCTAAAGTGAAATCAATGTGCCATTTACACGTCCATTCTGCAAGTTTATTAAAGTCTTGCTGTATTTTGTCAGTCTCTCTCAGTATTAACCCCCTAATTTGGTGTGTCCACAAATTTTGAAATTGCACTTCTGATTCCAGAGTCCAAATCGTCTGTAAATAGTGAACAACAGTGGTCCCAGCACCAGTCCCTGTGGAACACCACTTCCCACCTTCTGGCAATCTGAGTAACTACCGTTAACCGCTACACTGTTTTGTAGCCAGCTTGCTATCCATTCTGTTACTTGTCCCCTGAATCCCCATGATCTGACCTTAGTCATGACTCTATTATGTGGTACCTTATCAAAGGCCTTTTGAAGATTCAAGTATATTACATCGACTACATTACCCTTGTCTACTCTATCACTTTATCAAATAATTCAATAAAATTGGTCAAGCACGACCTTCCCTTTTAAATTTTGTGTTGACTACTCTTAATAGATGTTTTTCTATTACATCTTTGACTAAAGATTCCATTACAACACAAAAGCAAAATACAACGGATGCTGGAAATCTGAAATAAAAACAGAAAATGCTGGAAATACTCATCAGGTCAGGCAGCATCTGTGGAGAGAGAAACAGACTTAACGATTCAGGTCGATGACCTTTCGTCAGAACCATGGGGGGGATTTTAACTCAGGTGCGGGATGGTGTCGCGTTATCCGAATTTCGTGTTTCCCACACGAATCTAAATGAATGTGGGAGATTGATGCAATTTTAACTTAATTGGCCAATTGATTTCCAACGTGTGGGAAGCCTTTGCAAATGGGTTTTTCATGACTGAAAGTCCCCTCCGATGATGTCATCATTGCTGCTGCATTTAAGGTCCACAGCAAGCCTTGCTTCTTCTGCAGACTGCCAAGCTTCTTGACTGTGCAGTGTGAGGGAGCTGCAGCAAATATGACAAGCGGGAGGGCCAGATCAGCTCCTCGCTTTGACGAGGTGGCACTGCAGGCATTAGTGGATGGGGCTAGGGCCAACAGGGAGGTAGAGGCCTCCCACTCAGACCAAGGCAGTGTGGATGCAGGTGGCTGAGGAGGTCAACTCCTTGGGAGCCACCCGCAGAACCAGGATACAGTGCAGGAAAAGATTTCATGACCTTCAACGCACTGGAAAAGTGAGTATGAATTTCCCATCACCCTCAATCTGATTCCCATTGCCTTTCCTCACCAGCACTCAGCTTTAGCAATCTCTTCCTCCACATCCCACTGACATCCATGCACCCATACCCATTCCCTCTCCATGCTCAAATTCACATAACTATTTGACCATGCAGCCCTCACACTCCCCATCACTCTGATGCTTTGAATGCAACGGACAACACACAGGGAGGGCCCTTGGTCTTGCAACCTCACTCCATCTTTGTCTCCTTCTAAGTATCTATGCTATGCAATCTCTACACTCAATCCTTCATTCTCACTCAACCTCCACTTGTCTCCCTCATTGCAGGAAAAGAGAGCTCACAACAAAAGAGAGCGAGCCAGGACAGGAGGAGGGACAGCCTCAATAGGCCCCCTGACCCCCCTGGGAGGAGGCCGTCCTGGAAATTATGGGAATAGAGGATGATTCGCGCGTGGGGGACGGGCAGACGGGTGTAACACAGCAAGCTGGTGACAGAAAAGTTTCCCATCTCTTTCTTTGACATTGCATGAGTCGCTGATGATTGTGAAGCTGTAACAGATGGACTTATGAGCATCTGCAAAAAGCTATGTGCATGTAGCCTTTGCATCACATCTCTGACTCTTTCCTTTACTCCCCCACAGGACCATCACAGCATCCGTCCCCCCTAGCCAGGAAGAAGAGGCTAATCAGCCAGGCTCCTCAGAGGAAGCTGCAACCTCTGAGGGCGCAGCGTCAGCAGAATTAAGCGCACCCAGCACCAGCGCAGAAACTCACACCTCGGTGGGACTTTCGGGACATAGAGTAGTGTTGTCACCTGGTGCATCACAGCTCACAAGTGAGCATCAGCAGATTGTGGAGACAGGGACAGCAGTGGAGAGTCCTAGTCGGAGGGCGCAGGACTCTGCCAGCTCGGTTCAGCAGCAAGTCGACCCTCTGCCTCTGGGTCCATCCATAAGATCAGAAGTGATGGAACTCCAGGCACAGATGCAGGAGTCTCTGGCAGAGAGGATGGCTACGGCCATGGAGGAGCTTAGTCGCCAGGGTATGGAAAACATGGTCATTGTTCAGAATAGAATGACATCTCTTGAGGAGCGATGGGCATCTACTGAACAGAGAAAGCAGACTTTCATGGAAGTCCTTCCGAGTAGGACTGCCATTGCAGATACGTGTTCCCATGACCCCCGTGATGTGCAGCAAGGTGCACTCCAGCCACTGGCCCCTTCTGGCCTGTGCAGCTTCATGTGGGTGAGCAGCAGCCTGGCACTCCTGCTGCTGTTGTTCCTGGTTCTGCCGCTGCCACGGCTGGTGCTCGAGCTCCAATGCCCAGATGGGAAGGAAATAAATGGCTCCCATGCTTCTAGTATATGCCTCCGTTGAGGAAGCGCTGAGTGAAGGTGGCGAGAGGGGTTTCCCAGGAGGTCACATTGGAGATGGGTGTGAAGCTCCAACCATCCAGAGGTGTGGTTAAGCCTTCTAAAAGTTGCCCCAGACCTGAGACCGCTAAGTCCTGCCACCTGCAAATCATGGCTGATCAAATCTCCTCTTTAATGGTTGACCTGCAGTTGATAGTCAGCAATCCAATCGTGCTCCCGCCAGGTTTCACATTCGTGTTTCCCACCAGTGTGTTTCATGTGGGAAAAGGGTTAAATTCACAAGGGCCTTTCAAAATAGGATTATAGAGGCCATTTAGTGGTTGTTAAGGGCCTTAATGACCAGCCCCGCCTGTTGGATGCGGGACGGAGTCGGGACCATCAGACACGCCCGAGTTAAAATTGCTCGGAGTCAGGAACTGGGGGGGGGGGGGGTCCCGCACACCCGCCAGTTTTTGCAACTTTAACCCCTCCAAGGCTCAATGAAAATCGAGCCCATTATCTTTACAATGTTAAGCTAACTGGTCTATAGTTCCCTGGCCTTGTTCTTTCCCTTGTAATTTAGGAACATTAGCTGTCTGCCAGTCCGCTGACATTATACCATTTTCTAATGAAATTTTAATAAATATATAGTAGTCCCTCTACTATCTCTACCCTAGCTTCTTTTAGTATGTGCGGATGCAATCCATCCAGACCAGGGGTTTTATCCTCTCTAAGTTTAACTAGTTTATTAATTATCTTCCCCCTTTGTATCTTAAATGCCTCAATATCTTTTTGGATCATTTATTCTAATGTCAAGTCCCATTAGTCTCCCTGGTAAATACAGAGGCAAATTATTCAATATTTCTGCCATTTCTCTGTCATTACCTGAGTTTATCTTGTACATCCCTTCGTGGCTCTATCCCTAGTTTCCTTTTGTTATTTGTGTGTCGGTAGAATATTTTGTTACTCCTTTTTATATTCTTTGATAGTTTAATTTCGTAGTTCCTCTTAGCCATCTTAATTTTTTTAAACATTTTTCCGAACCTCTTTGTATTCCCTTTTGTCACCCTCCTTTATTGTCTGTGAACTTAGCGTATGCCTTTTCCTTTAGTTTCAATTTTGCCCTTACTCTTTTATTCATCCATGGTGTTTCATTATTGCCTAGATTTTTCTTGCTTTTTGCCAGAATATATTTCTCCTGAACTCTATTAATTAGCTTTTTAAAATATTTCCCACTCCTGTTCTATCTTTTGTCCCCCCCCCAGTTTATTTCCCCTAGTTCCATTCTCATTCCCTCAAAATTAGCTTTTTCCAATTACTTGGGGGTAGTTAATTATTATTCTATGTCTTTTATTCATTTCAAAAATGTGCTTAAATATTTCTTCTTCCACTTCCCTTCCACTATTAGGTGGTCTGTAGAATGCCCCGCTGAGCGTGATCGGTCGCTTCTTATCCTTTACCTCAATCCACATGGATTCAGTTTCTATCTTATTACAGGAAACTTTGGTTTATCCGGAGGTTTTATGTCCGGAATACTCGATCTAACGGCAAAAATCAGGAGCCGTTTTCTATAATTTTTTTTTAGTTCTCGTTCTTTTTTCCCCCCCAGGCACTGCAAGGTCTGTAGCTATAGCAACAGCTTCAGCTAGAGACACTTGTAGCTGCAGCCGACTCTTTAGAAGCTGTTGCTAAGCAACAGTGTTTGTTGTCAGATACGGAGATGAAAACCTCCATATGCTTCAACATTAACTTTGTATGTCCGGCAGTTTTGATAGATCGGCAACACGCCGGTCCCGTCGGTGCCAGATATCACAAAGTTTCCTGTAGTTATGTCCCTTTTTCTACTGCCATTATGTTATCTCTAATTAGTAGTGCTACCCCAATCCCCCTTCTTCCTTCCCTATCCTTTCTAAATATGTTATAACCTGGAACATTTAACTGCCAGTCCTGTTCTGTATGTAGCCAAGTTTCAGTTATCCTTACTACATCTGGTTCCTCGCTATGAATTACTGTATCCAGTTGCCCTGTTGTTTCGGAATTACCTCGTTTTGTTTCGTTACACAATGAAGTATTTTAGTTACATATAATTCAGTTAAAAAAACTCTCCTGAATAAGTTTTTATATGCTATCTACACATACACGGTTTATAAATGTGAAAATTGAGTAAAAAGAAATATTTTGGGTACTTTAGGATATACTTTTTGCTAGTTTATGGACATTTATGTTAATTGAAGACGGTATAAATCAGAAACCTCACTGATAGTAAACAAAGCTTTCGGGTTCTGGGAGTGCACATTCGGAAATTGAGGTATGGAGGCATGCAGTATTTATTTATATTATTTAATGCCACTAACATAATAGGCCAAAAAAAACTGTACAGGCATACTTCAACTGCTCTTTCACACCAAGGCATGCTTTGCATAATATCTGGGAGTTTTTTTTTAAAAAACAAGATCAAAACTATGCCCACACTGGGATTATCTGCTAGAACTTTTACAGCTTGTACGTGACCCTCACCGCAGTATGCAGCTCACTAATGCTTCTTTTTTGTATTCTACTTGTATTGCTGCATCATATGTACAAACCCCAAAATTTGGGGACCTTGATTTTCAAATTTTTCATTATCCTGAAAGAGTGGCAGTTAATGGAGATTACACTGTACTGTAATCATTAGTGTTAAAAAGTTGTTTCTGAACTCTAGTACAGGTAAGATTTCAGTTTGAATAAAAAATTAAATGCACTTTCAGCAGGAAAATATTTTGGCTTCCCAAAACAGTGCAAGAAACATATTTGAACACTCAAGCATTAGCTATGGCAATAATTTACAAAATGGGTTTTGGTGTCAGTATGTTGGAATTTCAATGCATGGCACCCAAAAATGGTATGACAAGTCTGAAACATTTACATATTGAGTTTCTGATCTTAGGTAAGTCACCATGGAAGCATCTCGAACAGCTGTCCAATGTACATTAAGCAAAGGAAAACCCAAATAAGTGAGAAATAGCTTACAGAACGAAGGAATCTCACTGAATAAAACTCTATCAGACAGAAAGAATGAACTTGCATTTATACAACCTCAGAATGTCCCAAAGAGTATCACAGCCGATGTACTTTTGACGTGCCGATACTGTTGTAATGCAGGCAAACGTGGCAGTCAATTTGCATAAGGAAGGTCCCACAAATAGCAATGAAATAAATGACCAGAGAATCTGTTTTGGTGATATTGGTTAAGGAATAATTATTGGTAAGGACACCAGAACACTCCTGCTCTTCTTCAAATAGTGCCATGCAACCTTTACCTGAAAAGGTAGATGGGCCTCAGCGTGAAGAAAGCTGTACCGGAACTAAAAACTTGTATTTTTGCAATACAGTATCACAAACACATACAAAAGAAAATCTAAAAGGCAGTAGTTCTTACACATATTCCATAATACGGAGGTGTTAAACCAGTGGCCCTAATCCATCTGTTTTCATCCAGCATACAGAGCAGCTCCTCAATGTACAAACTCCATCTCTTAATTGATCCCTCTCACTCCGCACAAACAACTATTGATTAAGATGGTGGAATGAGCAAAAAAAGTGCAAGATGAAATTCAATGACATTAAGGTGGGGTGTTTTGGTAATCAAATATCTATACTTTGAATAGGTGGTGGCTGGGTCCTATGAAAAGGTCAAGGGATTTGAGGCTTCAGGTTCACAAGACAGTAAAAGGAGTGCCTCAAGTAAATAAGGCCATAAAGAAGTTAATGGAATACTGGATTTTATGGTAAGAGGTATAGAATATAAAAGTCAAGATGTAAGGGTGAATCTATATATAACGTAGCAAGACAACAGTACTATGCAGTTTTGGGCTCCACATTATAGGAAATATGTTGAGGTAATAGAGTACAGCACAGATTTACTCAGATATTGCTTGGTATGAGGTAATACAAATACAAAGACCCACCTGAAAAACTGGGACTGTTTTTGATAGAACACATGAGATTACAGGGTAATTTGATAGAAGTGTTTAAAATTACAAAAGAATGGGACAGAATAGAAACTGTTTCCAATGGCTAAGGGGTCTAGAACAAAAGGGTGTAGGTACAAGATTAAATGCAAGAGATGCATCAACTTGCATTTATATAGCACCTTTAATGTAGTAAAACGTCCCAAGGCACTTCACAGGTGTGTTTTCAAACAAAAATTGACACTGAGCAACATAAGGAGATATTAGGGCAGATGACAAAATGCTTGAACAAAGAGGTAGGTTTTAAGGAGTGCCTTAAAGGAGGGGAGAGAGGTAGAGACAGAGAGGTTGAGAGGGAATTCCAGAGGCATCGAGGCATCTGTGTAAACAGTAACCTGGGGAAGGTTTTCTGTAGTATCATAAACAAAAGACTTATAAACTTCGAGGAGCACGTCTTGAGTAAAAGCCAAATTGGATTCCTACCAAACTATAGAACATCAGATCATATCTTCACCCTACAGACCCTAATTGACAAACATGTTCATCAAAACAAAAGCAAAATTTTTGCCTGCTTTATAGATTTCCAGAAGGCTTTCGATTCCATCTGGCACGACGGTCTATTCTTGAAACTTATGGAAAGTGGTGTAGGGGGAAAAACATATGATGTAATTAAATCAATGTATACAAACAATAAATGTGCAGTTAAAATTGGAGACAAACAAACAAAATACTTCCCACAGGGGCGTGGTGTGACGCAGGGCTCGCCCATCTCACCAACACTCTAATATTTACATAAATGAATTGGCAAAACTACTTGAACAATCTACAGCACCCGGCCTCACCCTATATGAATCCAAGGTTAAATTCCTCCTCTATGCAGATGACCTGGTTCTGCTGTCACCAACTAAGGAGGGTCTACAACAGAACCTGGATCTGTTGGAGTCATTCTGTCAGACCTGGGCCCTGACAATAAACCACCAAAAAACCAAAGTCCTTGTGTTGCAGCAAAGATCCATACATCAGGGACCCACAATAAATTTCACACTAGGAACTAAAATTGAACAAACCACTAACTACACATACTTGGGCTTAAAAATCAGCTCTACGGGAAATTTTCGTCTGGCTGTGAATGAACTGAAAGAGAAAGCTAGAAGGGCTTTCTATGCCATTAAAAGATCAATCCAAATAGAAATCCCAATTAGCATTTGGCGCAAAATGTTTAAATCAGTAATTGAACCAATTGCACTCTATGGAAGTGAGGTGTGGGGACCGCTAACACAACAAGAATTTGCAAAATGGGACAAACACCCAATTGAGATCCTACATGCAGAATTCTGTAAAAGTATCCTCCGGACTCAAAGGAAAACCGTAAACAATGCATGCAGGGCAGAACTAGGCCAATATCCATGAATAATTACTATCCAAAAAAGAGCCACCAAATTTTGGAAACACCTAAAAATGAGCAACCCCCACTGCTATCATTACGAAGCCCTGAAATGCCAAGAGAGGACCATAAAGAAGAATACCCTCAGTCAACTAGTCCTGGGACTCAGTGAAGCAACCACTAACACTACTAACAATAACCAGCCCCAGGACAGTGACATCGTAGCACAGAGAATTCAACCCAACACAATTGTCACTAAGCAAAAGGAAAAATACCTGTCATATTGGGCAGAAACAACAAAAACCCAAAACAAACTCAATTGCTACTTGGCCCTAAACAGACAATACAACATGGCTGAATACCTGACCATGGTAAAGGATAGCAAACTGAGAAAAACCTTGACAAGGTACAGACTTAGTGAACATAGCCTGGCCATCGAAAAAGGCAGACACACAGACCCGGCTGCCAAGAGAGGACAGGATATGCTCTCACTGCAGTCAGGGAGTGGTGGAGACAGAGATGCACTTCCTCACAGCTTGTGGAAAATATCAGGGCATCAGGGAGAATTTCTACCAAAAATTCACACAAATATGCCCTGAATTCAGAAATTTGAATGACGACCAAAAACTCCCATACATACTAGGGGAACAGAGAAACTGTGTAACCTTAGTGGCACACTATGTTACAGCTTGCCATAAACAGAGGGACAACCAGTAAACCTAAGAAAAGAGTATATACAAATTATACGAATGTATATTTATACACTCAGGGATATATCTGTTTATACAATGTATGAATAGATCTGCATTTATGTGTTCAACCATAAATGTATTTCGATGCTTTGGCAACATAAGATGTACCTTATCATGCCAATAAAGCGATTTGAATTGAATTGAATTCCAGAGCTCAGGGCTGGCACAATCAAGTCAAAGGCAACAAAATTCAGGACTGAGAGCAAAAGGAACTTTCTTTTTTTAAGCACAGGGTGATAAAGCTGTGGAATGCACTACCAAAGTTGGTGTTTGAAGGAGAAACCATGTCAACATTTAAAAATAGGTTAAATGGGGAGGTTTAAAAGGAAAAGGGATTTGGGAACGGCAGGTACATGGAATTAGCAGCAGTGCTTGTGTGGAAGATAAATAACATGCGTTGGTGAGGCCGAATGGCCTGTTTCTGTGTTGTAATTTGTATATAATTCTACTTAATCTAAGTGAGCTGAGGTAATTGCTTACCCCTGAAATGGATGATCTGCTGATGGGGTTACTGGGTATCTCATTGAGAACACTGGGCTGATACCTGCTTCTCAGTCCAGGAGCTATTCTTCCCCCTGGAACCTGCCTCAGGAATTAATGACACCACAGTTCCTGACTGTACTGTCTGTCCTATTTATTGTCAGTGGATGAGCTTTTTCTGCCAGTTGGCTATTTAGAAGTGATTATTTTTCATTAATAGTGCTCCTGGAAGCAGGAGAGAGAATTAACATTAGCATTTGGGCACTGTGTAGCTAAAACAAATTCATTCATGGGATGTGGCCGTCGCTGGTATGGCCATCATTTATTACTCATCTCTAATTACCCTCGAGAAGGTGGTGGTGGTGAGCCACCTTCTTGAACCACTGCAGTCCGAGAGGTGAAGGTACTCCCACAGTGCTGTTAGGGAGGGAGTTCCAGGATTTTGACCCAGCGACGATGAAGGAACGGTGATATATTTCCAAGTCAGGATGGTGCGTGACTTGGCAGGGAACTTGCAGGTGATGGTGTTCCCATGCATCTGCTGCCTTTCTAGGTGGTAGAGGTTGCGGGTTTGGGAAGTGTTGTCGAAGAAGCCTTGGCTAGTTGCTGCAGTGCATCTTGTAGATGGTACACAATGCAGCCACGATGTGCCGGTGGTAGAGGGAGTGAATGTTTAAGGTGGTGGATGGGGTGCCAATCAAGTGGGCCACTTTGTCCTGGATGGTGTTGAGCTTCTTGAGTGTTGTTGGAGCTGCACTCATCCAGGCCAGTGGAGAGGATGCAATCACACTCCTGATTTGTGCTTTGTAGATGGTGGAAAGGCTTTGGGGAGTCAGGAGGGGAGACACGCGCCACAGAATACCTAGCCTCTGACCCGTTGTTGCCATAGTATTTATGCGGCTGGTCCAGTTAAGTTTCTGGTCAATGGTGATCCCCAGGATATTGACGGTGGGGATTAGGCAATGGTAATCCCGTTGAATGTCACGGGGAAGTGGCTAGACTCTCTCTTGTTGGAGATGATCATTGCCTGGCACTTGCGTGGCACAAATGTTAATTGCCACTCATCAGCCCAAGCCTGAATGTTGTCCAGGTCACAGACTGCTTCCTTATCTGAGGAGTTGAGATTGGAACTGAACTGTGCAATTGTCAACGAACATCCCCACTTCTGACCTTCTGATGGAGGGATGGTCATTGATGAAGTACCTGAAGATGGTTGGGCCTTGGACACCGCCCTGAGGAACTCCTGTAATGTTGTCAGCTGCAGAAACCTCATATTGTGTGTGGTGCCACTTATACAAAGCAGCAAGCACAGGTAAGGGATAAAGAAAACATCAGACTTGTGGTAGATACAAGAACCAGACAAAATGTTATTCTCTCAAACTTAGAGCTGTATTTTACATGTTATTAAAAAACGAGGCTGGGCCCACCACCACTGGTCCCTGGAAATGGGCACCTTATTCTACTGGGAAGCTTCTATCATAAAACAAAGGCCAGCCACATAGCACTTGCAGCCATTTACATTTGTCTCCAGATTAACTAAGAGCTAGCTGCAGTCTTTTTAATACACCCTTTATAGACTCCAATGTCTAAAACCATAAGGGCAGTTACTGCCATCAATCCAAAGCCTGCATATAACACTGTCTAGAGCCAAGCATCTATAAGCCTTTCATTAGTTCGAATGGTAAGTAATCCCGGTCTCATTAGTTTGTAGTATCGAGGAGGAACTTATCCATAGATGTGAAAATGCTGTAGATAAAGGAAGGGGACAACTACTTCATCAAAACTCTGAATTTTGATATAAATGAATGGGATAACTCTGTTGATGATTTGACTCCCTCTACATTGAAGTGCTTTCAGTACAATTCTCATTCTGATATGATAGTGCATACACTCATAAAATCTACTTCTGCCAACTCGGTCTGCAGAAGGACAGCATTGGTGGTTTGTACAATTTCTTAAACAACTTACTGAGGGTTTTAGTAACATTTTTTCAAAAACTACATTTCAGAGCATTCACACGGCTCAGTAGATAAATGCACCTCACGAAGCTGCACTAAGTTAAACAGACCAGTAAGGTCCCAAATTTACTGCACAGCTAAGGTAGTAATGAGATTTGCTACAATTCTTTTAGGTATCCTGGGTGGAAGAAGAGAAGACACAGAAAGATTTTCAACCCTGATCATTGTTCAGAAATCCCTGTTCTTAGTGCATATGAAAGCAGGGGCTGGGTCAGCTTTGATAGCTCACCAAAATACATTATAACACATGTGTTTACTGGGTCAGTAAAAATGACCAACAAAAAATGGGAAAGCTTGAAATATGCCCAGAAGAAATATGCAATTCTTTATTGACACAATGTGCTTCCTTATTCTGGTAAATGATTTAACAACCAAAGCATTGGCTATAACATTAGAAATAAATTAACACTGGGCTGTTAAATTATTGTAAGGTAACAATATAACTTGTGAAGAGGCCGCAGCACTTTCACAAACCTATTTACTATAGCAAATTCAGTTAATTTCAGATCATCTCCTGATGGATATATTCTCTCAAAATCAAAATGTATCTCCGTTTCTAATGTAGACATGTCTCTATAATCGTGATTTGGTTATGTTTTTATTTTAGTTTGTCTTTGCAGTATTATTTGCAAAAGATTAGATCATGATTGAAACCTCAGTAGTGTTTAACGCTGCCTCCCCCCTCCATATATTCCTGTTGAACAATTGTTCTCCGTGCACATGTATAGTTCCCATTATCGTTTGTTCAGTTTTAAATCCACCTCTATTTAATAAAGACAAAATTTTATTAAGCTGCAGGCTTCACCTCATACCAAAACAATTACTGAATGAAAATGTTTTGAATACCATACATCTTGTTTATTATTGCGTAATTAAGATGGTTGGGAGGGAGGAGACGGGGTGAGAAGCAATGGGTTAAGAACATTTCATTTTGCTTCTGGAAAGTGAACTTAACGCATATCAATGGGGTTATAAGGGCATTGAATGTGGTGAATTTTTGGGGATGAGAATCCACAGCACAATATTGTCCATAATTTAACATTGATCAGCAATCTCAGAGAAGCTGAAGTGACAGACTATGTGGGAAATGTCAAACTAACACTGTAGAGGATGCAGTTCTAGGTTTATTGTAAAATACACTGGCGGTGGGGGGGGGGTGGTAGCGTGGACTGAGCTTTACCCTACAACTAATTTCCACAGTATGTGACATGACCTAGGAATGAATGACAGGCAAAGGCCAAGGACCAGAGTGGTAGGCATGGAAAGGGAACACCAAATTATGGCTGGTGGCGCCGGCGATAGCAAGATAGGGAAGATAGAGGGTTAAGAGGCAATGTTCCCTTGAAATTTTTTTTGGCTGCGCGGCCCCTTCAAAATACTGCACATGCACGGTTTTTCCTATTTAAAAGCCGGAGAGCCGGCTGCACAACCGCATGGCTTAAAGGGAACATTGGTAAGAAGTAGGTGGTGGGCATTACTTCTTTGTCTGCCTGTTTCTTGATTGGCTATGGGCAAGGGGGACTGTAATGGTAGCTGACGGGGAGCTGAAATGTTTTTCTCCCTTAACAGTGTCAGCTGTGGCTCAGTGGGTAGCCCACTCGCCTCGGAGTCCGAAGGTTGTGGGTTCAAGTCCTACTCCAGGGATTTGTGCACAGAAAGCTAGGCTGGCACTCCAGTGCAGTGCTGAGGGAGTGCTGCACTGTCGGAGGTGCCGTCATTCAGATGAGACGTTAAACCGAGGCCCTGTCTGCTCTCTCAGGTGGACAATTTCTAAGCAGGGGAGTTCTCCCCGGTGTCCTGGCCAATACTTATCCCTCAATCAACAACAAAAAACTGATTATCTGGTCTTTATCACATTGCTGTTCGTGGGAGGTTGCTGTGTGCAAATTGGCTGCCGCGTTTCCCACATTACAACAGTGACTACACTCCAAAAGTACTTAATTGGCTGTAAAGCGCTTGAGCCGTCCGGTGGTCATGAAATGCGCTATATAAATGCAAGTCTTTCTTTCTTTTAAACCAAACAGAAAACTGAAACACGCATTTGCAGCCACAGACAGATTGGTACTCATTGTCTTTACATGCACAGAAATTTCCTGTTTCCGAAGCTTTAGTTCTCGTAATTTGTTCCCCATTTTCACCCATTATACCCATACACTTCTGAAAGGAAAGGAAGACAGTTTAGTCCACAGAATCATCAATATCACTCCTGGGTTGAATAGGTTGCTTGACTGCTCATGAGACAATCCTCTCCCCATAACTCAATCAAGACTGATATAATTCCAAAATCTAGACAAATATTAATAAATTCAGAATTCAAATAGTCTTGTACAATGCTCTAGTTGTCAAATTAGTGTTACAGGAGCTACGCACATAGGATTGCATAAGATATACAGCACAGAAACAGGCCATTCAGCCCAACAAGTCCATGTCAGCGTTTATGTGCCACTCAAGCCTTCCGTCCTTCCTCATCTATCAGCACAGCCCTCGATTCCCTTCTCCCGCATATACTTAGCGAGCCTCCCCTTAAATACATCTATACTATTCAACCACTCCCGGCTCCACATTCTCACCACTCTCTGGGTAAAGACGTTTCTTCTCAATTCCCATATACGGAGGTTGAATTTTTCTATAGCTTCCTAAAATTGTACAAAGAATTAATCAAGATGCAGTAATGACTTTAAGGCAAGTGAATAAGATGGCATCATAGATTTAACAGCCACACTTCACGCGCAATGGGCCTGTACTACAGGGAAGAGTTGTTGGCTGTGCAACACATCACATTAGATTTGAACACTGAAAGTATGAGGAGTGAATATTACAGAATTTTGCTTGAATACCTCTTTGGAACCATTTAGGGAAAATCATGGTCTATGAAAGGACTGAGCTTTAAGAACTAAACACCTTTTTTTCCCTCATTCCATGCTTAAATTCTTTATGTACAATTAGCATCTGTACCCCAAGATGTGATTACAGCCTTGAAATGATTCTCATATTAATCATAACAGCAATTGATCTCCTGTACTGTTACTCAAACAAAACAAAAATTGGAGTCTAATTGTCTCCATTTCTTTCCCACTCTCTAATTCAGTCTCTGTTTATCCGCCAATCTCTTTCTCTTGCTGACTCTCGCATGCTTTTCTTCTTGTGGTCTCTGTATCTCCATTCATCTCCTTCCATTTTTCTCCCCTGTAAGTTTCTCTTTGTCTTTACCGCTTCCTCTCTCTGTCTCTCAATCTCAGTGAATGTCTTTCAAACATGCTCCATTACCAATGGAATCAATTTCTAACTTTTTTTTAAAGTATGCAGTAAGATGGGAGGCAACAGGTTGGTTGGGGGCAGATACTGGGATCGGGCAAGAGAGGCCAAGAGGTACTGCAACACATACAAGGGAGGCATGCTTATAAGCACTAGGATTGGAAGGGAATAAAGACCCAGCTAGAATGGAGTGGAGGGAAGGATTATGGGGGAAGGGAGTACGATAGAGTGGGGAGGTTGGATTTTCCTAGCACAGGGTGGGGTGGGGTGGGGGAGAAAGGGCTGAGGGCTGGGGTTCAAAAGCGGGGCGGGGGAGTTGTGGTCCTCTAATACAACAATAAAACCTGATTGGAGGGATTCAAACATGGAATTCCAGGAAACTGGGCAAGGATTTTGGAGGTGCCAGCACTTTCAAGGACTTGAGAGGAAAAGGAGATTGGAGATGAGGCGGTAGTTTACAAGGACAGAGGGGTCAAGGGTGTTTTATTTGAGATGGGGTGATGATGGCAGATTTGAAGGGGAGGGGGAGAGTACCTGAGGAGAGAGAACCATTAACAATTTCAGCTAACATGAGAGCCAGAAAGGGAAGTTGGGTGGTCAGCAGTCTGGTAGGAATAGGGTCGAAGGATGCAGGAGATGGGTTTCACGGACAAGAGGAGCTGAGAGAGAGCATAACCTAGAACATAAGAAATAGGAGGAGTCAGCCATTCGAGCCTGCTCCGCCATTTAATAAGATCAAGGCTGATCTTTTACCTCAACTCCACCTTCCCGCCCTATTCCCCATATCATTTGATTCCCTTGGAATCCAAAAATCTATTAATCTCTGTCTTGAATTTTTAAAAATTTGTTCCTGGGATGTGGGCGTCGCTGGCAAGGCCAGCATTTATTGCCCATCCCTAATTACCCTTGAGAAGATGGCGGTGAGCCGCCTTCTTGAACCGCTGCAGTCCTTGTGGTGAAGGTATTCCAACAGTGCTGTTAGGGAGGGAGTTCCAGGATTTTGACCCAGCGATGATGGAGGAATGGCAATATATTTTCAAGTCAGGACGGTGTGTAACTTGGAGGAGAACTTGCAGGTGATGGTGTTCCCATGCACCTGCTGCCCTTGTTCTTCCTAGGTGGTAGAGGTCGTGGGTTTGGGAGGTGCTGCCGAAGAAGCTTTGGCAAGTTGCTGCAGTGCATCTTGTAGATGGTACACACTGCAGCCACGGTGCGTCTGTGGTGGAGGGAGGGAGTGAGTGTTTCAGGTGGTGGATGAGGTGCCAATCAAGCGGGCTGCTTTGTCCTGGATGGAATCGCGCTTCTTGAGTGTTGTTGGAGCTGCACTCATCCAGGAAAGTAGAGAGTATTCCATCACATTCCTGACTTGTGCCTTGTAGATGGTGGAAAGGCTTTGGGGAGTCAGGAGGTGAGACACTCGCCGTAGAATATCCAGCCTCTGACCCGCTCTTGGTGACCCCCAGGATCTAGATGGTGGGGGACTCGGCGATGGTAATGCCGTTGAATGTCAAGGGGTGGTGGTTAGACTGCAGCTTGTTGGAGATAATCATTGCCTGACACCTGTGTGGCGCGAATGTTACTTGCCAGTTATCAGCCGAAGCCTGAATGTTATCCAGGTCTTGCTGCATGCGGGCACGGACTGTTTCATTATCTGAGGAGTTGCCAATGGAACTGAATACTGCATTCATCAGCAATTTTATACTCAACGACTGAGCACCCACAGCCCTCTGGGATAGAGAATTCCAAAGATTCACAACCCTTTGAGTGAAGAAATTTCTCATCTCAGTCATAAATGGCTGGCTCCTTATTCTGCAGGAAAGGGTGGTACATCGGCGAGACCATGCAGACACTGCGACAACGGATGAACGGACACCGCGCAACAATCACCAGGCAGGAGTGTTCCCTCCCAGTCGGGGAACACTTCAGCAGTCAAGGACATTCAGCCTCCGATCTTCGGGCAAGCATTCTCCAAGGCGGCCTTCGAGACACACGACAACGCAAAATCGTCGAGCAGAAACTGATAGCCAAGTTCCGCACCCATGAGGACGGCCTCAACCGAGATCTTGGGTTCATGTCACGCTACATGTAACCCCACCTGACGCAGGGTCATCCAGACTCAAGTCGACATTGGCTTGTTCTCTCTACACAGATGCAGCCGGACCTGCTGTGATTTCCAGCCAAAAAAAATGTTTTTTGTCTGTTTTTTTGTTTTTCATACAGACCCCAGCATCTGCAATATTTGACCCCTTGTGACCCCACCTCATTGTTCTTTGATGTAATGTTTCCCTGACTGACCCGTTTGGACACCATTCACACCTTTGACTGCTGTGATTATCTCTCTGCCGAGGTGTGATAAATGGCAGTTGGAAAGGTTACCTGTAAACATCTGACATGATTCTCTGACTATATAAGCTGTGTCTTTATGCATTTCTCCACTTCACCTAAAGAAGGAGCAGCGCTCCGAAAGCTTGTGATTTCAAATAAAGCTGTTGGACTATAACCTGGTGTTGTGTGACTTCTTACATTTGTCCACCCCAGTCCAACTCCGGCATCTCCACACCATCCTTATTCTAAGACTGTGACCCCCTAATTCTAGACTCCCCAGCCAGGGGAAACATCCTTCCAGCCCTACTTTGTCAAGCGCCTTAAGAATTTTATATGTTTCAATGAGATCACCTCATTCGCTAGCGACCTATTCCCTTAAATAGGAAAGTGTGCACACACGAACCAGCAACAGCTCATATACACAGAGAAGATCCCAGTTATAAACTGGAAGCTCTGGGTGCAGACTGCACCTCAAGCGGTAGGCCTGTGTAAACTGTTGCAGGGATGTCAAGAGGAGTAGGCATGCATAGGGATTCATTTTTATTAACATCTAGATAAAGAAGTATTTTTGTATATAGTTTTGAGCTGCAGGTGTTATCCAATATAATTGCCAAAACACTAACAAGGAATTATTGTACTGATTCGGCCCCAATTTGCTAGCTTTTCAGTTGGTGCTGGTGAAATGTTTAACTTTCCCTTCATTTTGCTAATGATAACAGAGACTATGCCCCCTTCGCCAACCAATGGAAAATAATCTTTCACTAATCACCTTCTAAAAGCCTTTCCTAATACCTTACACAGTTGGTACGGTATATAAATGGAACCCTCACTTAAGGATTAATGGTTTCCATGTAATAGCTGTAAGGTTATGGAATGGTAATCTGCAACTGATTACCAGAAATAACGTACGAAGTAAACTGTTGCACAGCACCATCTATTCCTGGTCTACCTACAAAATGCTTTCCTCAACACAAGCGGAATCAGACCTTTATCAAAAGACACAGGAGTTGGAGACGCCGAATTGTTTTTCTTTAATCAAGGGGGACAGGGCCCGACTGCCATTTTAGATCGGGAACCAGGCGGAAGCCACCACCGGCAGCCTGAGCCCTGGGCCGCCTCCCATTTCACCGCATGCGTCCAGCAGTGACCCCCATCCCCAAGTACAGGCCCCTCTCCAGCAAACAAGTCGCCGGAAATCTCTCCTTACTGAGCCCAGGATCATGTAAAAAATCGAGGCCGATGCCTATGGAGGAGAACCCAGCCCCTCCTCCTTTCGGAGTAGGCCGCGGCGGGTTAGCAAGGCGAGGCCCCGGTCTGCATCCTCCCTCCCTGCCTCATCCCCCTCCCTGCCTCACTCACATCTTGCGTTGCCTCTCCAGCTCTGCTTTCTTCTCCTCCTCCTCTCGCTTCTGCTTCTCGTCCAAGCTGCTCCTCTTGCTCAGGTTGCGGCCGAAGATGTCGATCCGCTCCGGGGTGGTGCGGCAGCGGGAGCGGGAGCGTGACTCCCGGTTGGCTGCGTGCCGGCGGCTCTTCTTCTCCCGGGACTTGGAGCGTTTTCGCGGCCTCTCCTTGTCCCGCGAGTGGGAGCGCGTCCGTCGCTTGGCGTGCTTGCTGCTCTTGGCGTGTTTGGAGCGCGACGAGCTGCGACTCCGAGACCTGCCCATCGCCGCCGCCGCGGCCCGATCCCCGGATGGCTGGTGGGGTTGGAGAAGGCAGAGAGTCGGCGTCTGTACAGCACCGCCCTGACTACTGGTAACGAGTGACGACCCCGTCCACCGACTCGACGTTCCCGTGATGGCTTCCACCTCGCAGATTCTCCGAGGCCCCGGAGACGCCGCGAAAACAGCGACAAAATGGCGACTCGGGTAAATATCGAAAAGGACCGCCGGCACCTGCACCCACAATGCACCGCGCCCCTCCCTCCGCTCGGACCGCTCCGGAAATAGCCGAACGCCTTCGGGCAACAGTCGAGCTCAGTGCAGCGACGAGGGGCGAAAGTCATGGGCATTGCCAAAACTGAACAGAGTAAAAGAAAGAGAGAAAGCAAAATGAAAGACTTGCATTTATATCTCGCCTTTCACGACCTCAGGACGTCCCAAAGCACTTTACAGCCAATTAAGTACTTTTGAGATGTAGTCACTTGTAATGTAGGAAACGCAGCAGCCAACATGCCCACAGCTAGCTCCCACAAACAGCAATGTGATAATGAGCAGATAATTTTTTTTTTGTGGTGTTGGTTGAGGGTTAAATATTGGCTGGGACACCAGGGATAACTCCCCTGCTCTTCCAACAAAAGAAATAGGAGCACGAGTAGCTCATTCGGCCCCTCGAGCCTGCCCTGCCATTCAGTAAGACCATGACTGATCTTCTACCTCACTCCACTTTCCTGCACTATCCCCATATCCCTTGATTCCTTAATATCCAAAAATCTATCGATCTCTGTCTTGAATATACTCAACGACTGAGCCTCCACAGCCCTCTGGGGTAGAGAATTCCAAAGATTCACCACCAACTGAGTGAAGAAATTTCTCCTCATCTCAGTCCCAAATGGCTGACCCCTTATTCTGAGACTGACGCCTAATTCTAAACTCCCCAGCCAGGGGAAACATCATCCCTTGTTAACTGCCACCATAATCCCTTTTTAACTGGCTTTTCCCATTTTAAGAAATTATCAGCGTGTTGCCCGACATGCAACAAACACACCAGCTGATTGTGCCGGGTTCAGCAAGTAGGTGAATTGTTGACAGCTGTTCCTGCAGCATAGAAAGCGGAGGAGTAACATGGCTGACTTTCAGATGACAGAACTTTGTGCTTTGAGGTTTTGTAAAACCTTTTTGCAGGTCTATTGAGCTTGTGAGTGTAAAAGCTGATATCCATATGCACTGTGACCTCATTGAAATAACTCTGGCCACATTGAGTGAGCGCTTATAACATGTCTTCCTCAACTGAGATATATACCAGCGGGATGGGAACCATTTATACCCTGTCATCCTGGTCCTCAGAATCGTAGGAAGAGAAGCCACGGCAGCAGCAGAACCAGGCACAACAGCAGCAGCAACAACAGGAGCGCCAAGCTTCTCCTCAGCCACCTGATGCTGCACAGGGGCAGAGGCCATCAGCGCAGTGCTGCACCTTGCCGCAGGAGATAACCCCAACACAGGGTTTACAGGCCGAGGATCAGCTTCCTCAGCATAAAAGTGAGAAACAGTGCCAAAGGAGGCTGAGACTTTCACGAGAGGTAGTCACTGACATCTTTACAATGCTGCACCAAGACCTGGAGCCCAGAGGAACGGGTGGCCACTCCTTACCAGTGGCTGTTAAAGTCACCACCGCACTCAACTTCTTTGCTTCAGGATCCTTCCAGGGATCATCAGCAGACATCAGCGGCATCTCCCAGTTGGCCGCACACACTTGCATCATGCAGGTTATCGATACTCTCTTTGCAAAGGCGCACCAATTACATTCACTTCTCCATGGATGAAGCAAGTGTAACTGCGCATGCGGTTGGCTTTGCAAATATGGCAGGTTTCCCAAGGGAGCAGGGCATCATAGACTGCACACATGTGGCCATTAGGGCACCCCATCACAACCCAGCTGTATTTGTCAACTGCAGGGGCTTCCAATCCCTTAACGTGCAGCTGGTGCGTAACCACAGGAACATCATCATGCATGTTTGCGTAAAGTACCCTGGCAGTTGCCATGACTTGTTCATCCTGCGGCAGTCTACTGTGCCTCAGCTCTTCAATCTGCCAACACAACTTTCCGGATGGCTACTTGGAGACAAGGGCTATCCCCTGAAAAAGTGGCTAATGTCACCGATGAGGGGGCCATCAAACAAAGTTGAGGAGCGGTACATGTGGACCACATTTCCACCAGAAGCATCATTGAGCAAACCATCGGCTTACTCAAAAAGCGATTCAGATGCCTTTACAGATCAGGTGGAGCCCTACAGTACACACCAGCCAGAATCATCGTCGCCTGCTGTGCTCTGCACAACATCGCACAGCAGCGTGGCTTTGCATTGCGTGGGGAACAAGTGGCTCAGCGCACAGCCTCCTCGGAAGAGGGGGAGGAGGAGGCGGCAGATGAGGGATGCCTTGTGGGGGTGGATGTGTCAATTCCACCAGCATGCAAGCACATTGCTGGCCATGAGGCAAGGGATGCACTTATCCAAGCCAGATTCATATAATTTAACGCATCAACCATATATGGCTGGCACATGGAAATGAATGTCTGGCCGAACTTCTTAACACACCGTACAGCATCTGTGCAATAAACTGTGGTTTTCTATCACTCTCACCACCATCATTACAGATGAACGGCACCCTGAGCTCTCACTGTGCAACTTCCATTTCTGAGCACACATAGGCCAACTCTTTGAATCTTTGCCATTGCTTTTCTTTAATACATTAATAATAACGATGACAAATGTTTGTATCAGGCGAAAACACCCAAGTGACTACCCTTGTGACTATTTGTGTGTTAACTTTCTCTTACACGTGCTTCTACGTGGTGCTTCCCCTGTGGCTTCAGCAGATGTAGAGGCAGCTTGCTCACTTCTATGCTGTGCCTGCTTTGACGCATTTGGCGGGTGTCCTCTGGGATGGGAGCCTGGGAGGGCTCCGCAACAGTCTGCTCCTCCTGCGGCTGTGCAGGGGCTGAGACAGTCATCTCAGTTGGGTGAGGAAACGGCGGCTCTGACGAGGACTCCGCTGTGGCATGGGAGTGTAAGCACTTGGAGAGGAGCACACACTTCCTTGTTGTCGACCACCAACATCCCTCTCATGGGTCACCCGCACTTCAGTGCTAGTAAGTGGCTGGAGAGCACCTTGCTGCACATCAGTGGGGATATGAGGACCCGTCTCTGTACTAACAGTCCTCATAACGGGGAACATACAACATACAAATTAGGAACAGGAGTAGGCCACTCGGCCCCTCGAGCCTGCTCCGCCATTCAGTAAGACCATGGCTGATCTGATTACTCCACATTCCCGCCTACCCCCGATAATCTTTCACCCCCTTGCTTATCAAGAATCTATCTAACGCTGCCTTAAAAATATTCAAATACTCTGCTTACGTTGCCCTCTGAGGAAGAGAGTTCCAAAGACACATGACCCACTGTGAGAAAAAATTTCTCCTCATCTCATTTTTAAACAGTGACCCCTAGTTCTAGATTCTCCCACAAGAGGAAACGTCCTCTCCACATCCACCCTGTCAAGACCCCTCAGGACCTTATATGTTTCAATCAAGTCACCTCTTACTCTTCTAAACTCCAGCGGATACAAGCCTAGCCTGTCCAACCTTTCCTCATAAGACAACCCGCCCATTCCAGGTATTAGTCGAGTAAACCTCTGAACTGCTTCCAACGCATTTACATCCTTCCTTAAATAAGGAGACCAATACTGTACACAGTACTCCAGATGTGGTCTCACCAATGTCCTGTATAACTGAAGCATAACCTCCCTACATGGAGGTACGTCCATGTACATCTGGTTCCTCTCCTCAATAGATGCCCATCTATCCTCCATATCAGACCATTTATTTAGAAGAGTCACCATGCTCATTTGAGTCAGGCGATTTATGTCCTTCATGGAGGTTGCCATATTTTCCGTGGCGGCACCTACATTCGCCATTGAGTGCACCATGGCATTGCTCATGTTTGAGATGGACTCCTCCATTCCCTGCACACTCGCAGTTACCATGGATGCAAACCCTGTCAGAGACTCCTGCACTTGTTCCTGGAGTTCCAGCACCGCTCTCTTTCTGGATGGCCCCACAGGCACAGCGTCTACATGCAGCTGGGCAGAGCTAGGAGCAGCCTGCAATCTCCGATGAGGACTCTCCAATGCTGTCGCTGTCTCCACCATCTGCTGATGCTTACTTGTGAACTGTGATACACCAGGTGACAACACCACTCTATGTCGCGAAGGACCTGGGTGCGCTGATTTCTGGTGATGCTGCTCCCTCAGAGGCTCCAGGTTCCTCTGAGGAGTCATCTGGCTTATCCTCCTGGACAGTGGGGAGGGGGGCTCTCGATGGTCCTGTGGGGGAGTAAAGGCATGAGTTAGACATGTGATATTTAGGTAGCAGAAACGTCCTATTGTGCAGATGATCAGAACTCAATCTGTATGAACAGATGCCATATCAGTCACTCATGAAATCTTAAATGAGAGGGTTGCAAACCTATTTTGTCACCAGCTTGCTCTAGTGCACCTGTCTCTCCTTCCCCCACTTCCAGCTCCTCTGCACCTCCAACTATGTCGAGAGCAGCCTCCTCAGTGTTAGTTAAAGTTGCGAGGGATGGTGTGCTTCCTCCTGTCCTCCACTCTCTCCCTCTTATTATGGGCTCTCTTTTCCTGCAATGAGGGACATAAGTGGAGTTTCAGCGAGATTGATGGAGTGAGTGTAAAGATTCCATAACATTGAAGCTTGGAGGGAGACAAAGATGGAGTGAGGTGTCAAAACCAAGGTGCCTCCCTGTGCCTTGTTAGTTGTTGTCATTGCACAACAGTGTAAGCGAGTGTGAGGGGTGCATAGTAGGATGGTGATGTGATTCTGTACATAGAGAGAGGGGGATACGTAAGGGTTCAAGGGAAGTAAGGGTAAGTTGGGATGTGGAGGAGTAGGTTGACAATGCAGAGTGCTGGTGATGAGAACAGATGGGAAGCAGATTGAAGGTAAGTGTGATGTTATACTCACTTTTGCGTAGCGTAGCAGATAATTTTTCAGCACTGCACCCAGTTGCGTGAGCACAAGGACCTAGCGCTTACCTTCTCAGCAATTTGCAGCCAGCCTGCCTTTGTCTGCTGAGGAGGCTTCCTCCGGCCATGGAGAGGGAACAGAACCTCCTTGCACCCTCTTACTCCCTCCACAAGACCATGGAGGGAGTCATCATCAAATCTAGGAGCAGCCTTCGATCTTGCAGCAGTCATTTTCAGAGGACTCGTTTTCAGGAGCAGCATAAACCAAATGAAATCCAAAAGCTACATGGGCCCCTTAAAAGCTCCTGAATGGAAGACATCAGCAGAGGCAAACAGCAGACCCAAACCCACTGATTGGGCCGGGTAGCGCGCAGTTAAATTAAAATTGTGATTTCGGAGCGGCTGAAGCCGGCAACGGGAGCGGAAGCTGCTGACCACTCAACCTGACTCCAAGCCGCCTCCGCTGGGAAAATCATGGCCTAAGAGTGCTGTTATAACACAGATACCAGCCTTAGACCAAAAGCTGTGTCATGTGATGCAGAGTCTGGTCCCTTTTTAAGATTGGCTTTTCACTGGGCTGGAACTATACAACATCTATTGTAAAGCCCAAACAGTGTGAGACTACCTACTAGAAATAGCTTAATTTCTCCTGGCTTCAGTTAGCCTTCTGAATCTAGAGTTATATTTCATGTCAATACACAGCTATAAGTAACCATTCTACATCAACATGAAAATGAACACTATATATAAGCTTTAAGTTGTGCAATGGAGAAACAAGCTCAAGAGTAAACCATACTAATTTCACAAGCAATAATGTTTATTTTCAAAGAATTGATGCTTAACAAGAGAAATAAATCACGTTCTGTCGGGTTTGCAGCTCCACAGGGACTGTTCAAAACACGACTTTAAAATTTGCTTTGCACAAGAACAACCCCATTGTTGCTGGAGAGCTGTCAGATTTGATGAAGTATAAATTGAGATAAAAATGACGATGTCTGCAAATCCACTCAAATATATGAATCTCTTTCTTTTTACGAATGCCATAATTTAAAATATGTCATTTTTCCAAAAGTCAGAGGGGCCTAAATTCATTTGCGCCTGAAACTGAGTATGATTCATGCAGTGTGCAGCCAAGCATGTCAGAATTGAGAGGCTCAAAGACTGTCTTAAATTGGTCCTCTGGCCTCATCATTATAATTACTTCGAGCTGTGAGTACCAATCGGGTGCCCCGACTAAGCTCGCCAGTCTAAGTATGACTAATTTCTGCTGGCTCAGATGCCAACCGAGTTCCATAGGTGAGGTTTGGGGGTGTGGGGCGAGTGCGGGCCGGCATTGGCCACAGTCTTAACGTGGAGGCCGCAGGAGCACTCCTGTTTTTTCTGGCTCCACATTAATGTAAGTTAAAATGAGCTTACCTGCAGGCTTCTTCCCTGGCCTTCATCACTCCCTTTTAAGGACCTAAAATGTAAAGATGCAAGAGAAGAACAGATACTCAGTCACACTATTTACACAGCCATAGATATTGGGAATGCTGGTCCAGATAATATTACAGGATGCCATTCAGCCCATCATGCCTGTGCCCACTCTTTGAAAGAGCTATCCAATTAGTCCCACTCCTTGCTCTTTCCCCATAGACCTGATAATTTTTCCTTCCCTAGTATATATCCAATTCCCAAGTATATATCCAATTTACTTTTGTAAGTTGCTATTGAATCTATTGAAGTCAGGAAGTGATTTTTCACTCCAAGGGTAGTAGATTGGTGACACTCGCTTCCCTAAAAGGCTGTGGATGCTGGATCAATTGAAATTTTTAAGACTGAGATCAATAAGCTTTTATTAGGTATAGCTAACAAGGCACACATAGTTGTCAGGGACACTTCCTGTGTCCCTGACAACTATGTGTGCAGGAAGTGTGTCCAGCTGCAGCTACTGGCAGACCGCATTGCAGCGCTGGAGCTGTGATTGGATTCATACTGGACCATTCGCGAGGCTGAGGACATCATGAATAGCACGTTTAATCAGTTGGTCACACCGCAGGCAAAGGTTGGACAGGCAGAAAGGGAATGGGTGACCAACAGACAGAGAACTAGGCACAGGCAGGTAGTGCAGGGGTCCCCTGTGGCCATCCCCCTCTCCAACAGATATACCACTTTGAGTACTGTTGGGGGGGATGGCTTATCAGAGGAAAGCAGCAGCAGCCAACTTCCTGGCACCAGGGGTGGCTCTGCTGCACAGGACGGGAGGAAAAGGAGGGGTAGAGCTATAGTAATAGGGGATTCTATTGTAAGGGGAATAGATAGGCGTTTCTGCGGCCGCAAACAAGATTCCAGGATGGTGTGTTGCCTCCCTGGTGCAAGGGTCAAGGATGTCTCAGAGTGGCTGCAGAACATCTTGGAAGGGGAGGGTGAACAGCCAGTTGTCGTGGTGCATATAGGTACCAACGATATAGGTAAAAAGCGGGATGAGGTCCTAAAAGCGGAATATAGGGAGTTAGGAGGTAAATTAAAAAATAGGACCTCAAAGGTAGTAATCTCAGGATTGCTACCAGTGCCACATGCTAGTCAGAGTAGAAATAGAAGGATATTTCAGATGACTACGTGGTTAGAGGAATGGTGCAAGGGGGAGGGATTCAAATTCCTGGGACATTGGAACCGGTTCTGGGGGAGGTGGGACCAGTTCAAACCGGACGGATGTCCTAGGGAGAGTGTTTGCTAGTGCTCTGGGGGAGGGTTTAAACTAAAATGGCAGGGGTTTGGGAACCTGAGCAAGGGGACAGAGGAAAGGGAAACAAGGATAAAAGCAAAAGATAGGAAGTAGAAAAACAAAAGTGGCAGTCAGAGAAATCAACGGTTTAAATCAAACATGGCCACAGTAAATAATAATTCTAATAGGTCTAAGAGCGTTAAAAAAAACAAGCCTGAAGGCTTTGTGTCTTAATGCAAGGAGCATTCGTAATAAGGTGGATGAATTAGCTGCGCAAATAGAGGTAAACGAATATGACTTGATTGGGATTACGGAAACATGGCTCCAGGGTGGCCAAGGCTGGGAACTCAACATCCAGGGGTATTCAATATTCAGGAAAGATAGGCAAAAAGGAAAGGGAGGTGGGGTAGCATTGCTGGTTAAAGAAGGGATTTACACAATTGTAAGGAAGGATATTAGCTCTGATGATGTGGAATCTGTATGGGTAGAACTGACAAATACCAAGGGGCAGAAAACGTTAGTGGGAGTGGTATATAGACCTCCAAACAGTAATGCGGAGGTTGGGGATGGCATTAAGAGGGAAATTAGAGAAGCGTGCAATAAGGGCACAGCGGTCATCATGGGTGACTTTAATCTACATATAGATTGGGCTAACCAAATTAGTAACAATACTGTGGAGGAGGAATTCCTGGAGTGTTTAAGGGATGGTTTCCTGGACCAATATGTCGAGGAACCAACCAGAGATCAGGCCATCTTAGACTGGGTATTATGTAACGAGAAAGGATTAATTGGCAATCTTGTTGTACGAGGCCCCTTGGGTCAGAGCGATCATAATATGATTGAATTCTTCATTAAGATGGAGAATGAAGTAGTTGACTCAGAGACTAGGGTCCTAAATTTAAATAAAGGAAACTACGATGGTCTGAGGCATGAATTGGGTAGGATTGATTGGGGAATGTCACTCAAAGGGTTTACAGTGGATAGGCAATGGCAAACATTCAAAGACCGCATGGATGAACTACAGAATTTGTTCATCCCAGTTTGGCATAAAAATAAAACAAAAAAGGTGACTCAACCGTGGGTAACAAGGGAAATTAGGGATAGCATAAGATCTAAGGAGAGGAGATATAAATTGGCCAGAAAAAGCAGTAAACCTGAGGATTGGGAGTAGTTTAGGATTCAACAAAGGAGGACAAAGGGATTAATTAAGAAAAGGGAAAATAGAATGAGAGTAAGCTTTCAGGGAACATAAAAACTGACTGTAAAAGCTTTTATAGATATGTGAAGAGAAAAAGATTGGTGAAGTCAAGCGTAGGTCCCTTGCAGTCAGAATCAGGGGAATTTATAATGGGGAACAAAGAAATGGCAGACCAATTAAATACATATTTTGGTTCTGTCTTCACAAAGGAGGACACAAATAACCTCCCAGAGATGTCGGGGAACATAGGGTCTGATGAAAGGGAGGAACTGAAAGAAATCAGTATTTGTAGGGAAATGGTGTTAGGGAAATTGATGGGATTGAAGGCCGATAAATCCCCAGGGCCTGATAATCTACATCCTAGGGTACTTAAGGAAGTGGCCCTAGAAATAGTAGATGCATTGCTGATCATCTTCCAACATTCGATGGAATCTGCAACAGTACCCATGGATTGGAGGGTAGCTAATTTTATCCCACTATTCAAAAAAGGTGGTAGAGAGAAAACGGAGAATTACAGACCGGTAAGCCTGACATTGGTAGTGGGGAAAATGCGAGAGTCCATTATAAAAGATGTAATAGCAGAGCACTTGGAAAACAGTGACAGGATCGGACAAAGTCAACATGGATTAACAAAAGGTAAATCGTGCTCGACTAATCTACTGGAAAATGTTTTGAGGATGTAACTAGTAAAATAGATCAGGGAGAACCAGTGGATGTGGTGTATTTGGACTTTCAGAAGGCTTTCGATAAGGTCCCGCATAAGAGATTAGCGTGTAAAGTTAAGGCACATGGGATTGGGGGCAAGGTATTGACTTGGATAGAGAACTGGTTGGCAGACAGAAAGCAATGTGTTGGAATAAACGGGTCTTTTTCCGAGTGGCAGGCAGTGACTAGTGGGGTACCGCAGGGATCGGTCCTTGGACCCCAGCTATTCACAATGGGCCAGTAATTCCGGTCCCAACGTGCGAGTACGGACGGGGTACTCACGCGTGGGCCCGTTGGAAGTGCCGGATTTCAGCATGCACAGTGCATGCGCGGGAAACTGGCATTTCCTCCAAGGGTTTCAGAGGTCCAACGCGTGCACGCAGGACTCTGCGCGCATGCGTTGAACTTCCTTCTTTTTGACAGGTTTGCCCGTGTGCAAGGGCCTGAACCTTTTACACATATAAAAAGGAGGCGTAAGGACTGGATTCTTGAAGGTTAAGTGGTCTATTATTTAAAATTATCACATTTTTTCCACAGCTTCATTGTTTTTAAGGACTTTACAGTAAGGTAAGTTTATTTTTAGACCCGATTTCTTAAAAAAATTTTTTTTTCAAAAATTTTATTAATTGTTTAAATAGTTTTTTAAAGTTATTTATAGTTTATTTAACTATTGGGATGTTTTTTAAAATTTTATTTAAAGTTAAACTAGTCTTTTGGGCGTCCGTACTTATCATGAGTTTGACAGTTCTTACTGTCAAACACATGAATGAAGTTTCCCCTCCCCTGATTGGCTGCACAGTGCTCACCTGATCCCAGCCGGCACATCGCACTAACTACGCCGCTGGATCAGGCAAGCACATTGCGCCGACATCTGAACCGGGCCAGTGACAGGAATTCCAAGCAGGCCCAGGCTTCAGATGTTGGCGCGCCGGGTGAGTGTACATCGGGGGCTTGCACGCGTGGCAAGCACCCGATCCTAATTTCTGGCCCAATATATATTAATGATCTAGACAAGGGAACTAGATGTAATATCTCCAAATTTGCAGACGACACAAAGCTGGGTGCCTTGAGGAGGATGCCGAGAAACTCCAGGATGATTTGGACAGGTTGGGTGATTGGGCAAAACTATGGCAGATGCAATATAACGTGGATAAATGTGAGGTTATCCACTTTGGTGGCAAAAACAGGAAGGCAGATTATTATCTGAATGGCAATAGATTGGGAGAAGGGGAAGTGCAACGAGACCTGGGTGTCCTTGTGCACCAGTCGCTGAAGGTAAGCATGCAGGTGCAGCAGCCGGTTAAGAAGGCAAATGGCATGTTGGCCTTCGTAGCGAGAGGGTTTGAGTACAGGAACAAGGATGTCTTGCTGCAGTTATACAGGGCCTTGGTGAGACCACATCTTGAGTATTGTGTGCAGTTTTGGTCGTCTTATCTGAGGAAGGATGTTCTTGCCATGGAAGGAGTTCAGCGAAGATTCACCAGGCTGATACCTGAGATGGCAGGAATGACGTATGAGGAGAGATTGGGTCGATTGGGCTTGTACTCGCTGGAGTTTAGAAGAATGAGAGGGGATCTCATTGAAACTTATAAAATTCTGACAGGACTGGACAGACTAGATGCAGGAAGGATGTTCCCGATGGCCGGGGAGTCCAGAACCAGGGGTCACAGTCTAAGGATAAGGGGTAGGCCATTTAGGACAGAAATGAGGAGGAATTTCTTCACCCAGAGAGTGGTGAACCTGTGGAATTCTCTACCACAGAGTGCAGTAGAGGCCAATACATTAAATATATTCAAGAAGGAGTTGGATATATTTCTTAAGGCTAAAGGGATCAAGGGGTATGGGGAGAAAGCAGGGACCGGGTACTGAATTTGGATGATCAACCATGATCGCATTGAATGGCGGAGCAGGCTCGAGGGGCCAAATGGCCTACTCCTGCTCCTATGTTTCTATGAAAAGGATCAAAGGTATGAACATGGAGCTGATGTACAGATCAGCCATGATCTAATTAAATGGGGGAACAGGCTCAAGGGGATGAATGGCTTACTCCTGTTCCGATAATTCAAAATGAATCAGATCTCTAATTCTTGGTGTGTAATCCTTTAATGACAGGATTCCTGAATCTTTCCTCATTAATATTTATGAACAAGTCCTGATTACTGTTAAAACCTTTTCTGGATGCACACTGAAGGAGACTCTGCACAGATCCTATTTTAACCCGCCTGATTATATCCAGGAATTTGTGGATCACACGAAAATCACAAACAGTGGCATCAGAGTCATAATCAGGTGAATTACCATAGGGAAGAGCATCATCATATACCTGAGCTGCAAGCGATTACCATAAGAAATGACCTGTGCAGCAATTTGGAAAGATTGCATAAGCATTGTGTGGGTGTTACACATATTACATCATGTTAAGACAACAATCCTTTGTGCTGCAAACGTCCATGGTTTTATGGCTAAATTAGACTAGCCACAAAATTACTAAGATGGAGCGCTGCTTTATTGGCATATGACATGGCAATCGTCCACCAGGAGGGCACGGCAAATGGTAATAAAGACACTTTAGTACAACAAGTTTGGCATGCTGAGTCAGCGGTTTCCTCACTAGTATACAATGCTTATGCACGCTTTCCTAATTTCCTTGAGAATACAATAGCCTAATACAGATTTAAAATGTCCACAAAACAGCTATAAATGCTTTTCCCGTATTCAGTTTTTGCAGTGTTTGACAATGTCATTATTCTTCCCAATGTATAGCATTGTGCAGATTCATAAAGTCTCTGACACCTTTACAACTATGGTGAAATCATGTATGTCGAGCATTTGTTATTTTTTTTAAATTTGTTTATGTGATGTGGGTGTCACTGGCAAGGCCAGCATTTATTGCCCATCCCTAATTGCCCTTGAGAAGGTGGTAGTGAGTTGCCTTCTTGAACCGCTGCAGTCCGTGTGGTGAAGGTACTCCCACAGTGCTGTTAGGTAGGGAGTTCCAGGATTTTGACTCAGCGACGATGAAAGATCGGCAATATAATTCTAAGACAGGATGGTGTGTGACTTGGAGGGGAACTTGGAGGGGGTGGTGTTCCCATGCGCCTGCTGCCCTTGTCCTTCGAGGTAGAAGAGGTTGCGGGTTTGGGAGGTGCTGCCGAAGAAGCCTTGGCGAGTTGCTGCAGTGCATCTTGTAGATGATACACACTGCAGCCACGGTACACCGGTGGGGGAGGGAGTGAATGTTTCAGGTGGTGGATGGGGTGCCAATCAAGCGGGCTGCTTTGTCCTGGATGGTATTCAGCTTCTTGAGTGTTGTTGGAGCTGCACTCATCCAGGCAAGTGGAGAGTATTCCATCACTCTACTTACTTGTGCCTTGTAGATGGTAGAAAGGCTTTGGGGAGTCAGGAGGTGAGACACTCGCTGCAGAATACCTAGCCTCTGACCTGCTTTTGTTGCCACAGTATTTATGTGGCTGGTCCAGTTAAGTTTCTGGTCAATGGTGACCCCCAGGATGTTGATGGTGGGGGATTCAGTGATGGTAATGCCATTGAATGTCAAGGGGAGATGGTTATACTCTTGCTTGTTGGAGATAGTCATTGCCTGGCACTTGTGTGGTGCGAATGTTACCTGCCACTTATCAGCCCAAGCCTGAATGTCGTCCAGGTCTTGTTGCATGCGGGCATGGACTGCTTCATTATCTGAGGAGTTGTGAATGGCACTGAATACTATACAGTCATCAGCGAACATCCCCATTTCTGGCCTTATGTTGGAGGGAAGGTCATTGATGAAGCAGCTGAAGATGACTGGGTCTAGGACACTTCCCTGAGGAATACCTGCAGCAATGTCTTGGGGCTGTGATGATTGACGTTCAATCACCGCAACCATCTTCCTTTGAACTAGGTAGGACTCCAGCCAGTGGAGAGTTTTCCCCCCCGACTCCCATTGACTTCAGTTTTACAAGGGCTCCTTCATGCCACTCTCGGTCAAATGCTGCCTTGATGTCAAGGGCAGTCACTCTCACCTCACCTCTGGAATTCAGCTCCGTTGTACATGTTTGGACCAAGGCTATAATGAGGTCGGGGGCCAAGTGGTCTTGGCGTAACCCAAACTGGGCATCAGTGAACAGGTTATTGGCGATTAAGTGCCACTTGATAGCACTGTCGATGACACCTTCCATCACTTTGCTGATGATTGAGAGCAGACTGATGGGGCGGTAAATTGGCCAGATTGGATTTGTCCTGCTTTTTGTAGACAGGACATACCTGGGCAGTTTTCCACATTGTCGGATAGATGCCAGTGTTGTAGCTGTACTGGAACAGCTTGTCTAGAGGCGCGGCTAGTTCTGGAGCACAAGTCTTCAGCACAGGATGTTGTCAGGGCCCATAGTTAGCTGTATCCAGTGCGCTCAGCTGTTTCTTGATATCACGTGCAGTAAATCGAATTGGCTGAAGACTGGCTTCTGTAATAGTGGGGACCTCAGGAGTTGGCCGATATGGAACATCCACTCCGCAGTTCTGGCTGAAGTTCTGGCAAATGCTTCAGCCTTGTCTTTTGCACTCACGTGCTGGGCTCCGAGGATGGGGATATCCATGGAGCCTCCTCCTCCCGTTAGTTGTTTAATGGTCCACCATCATTCACGACTGGATGTGGCAGGACTGTAGAGCTTTGATCTGATCCGTTGATTGTGGGATCGCTTAGCCCTGTCTCTAGCATGTTGCTTCCGCTTTTTAGCATGCATTTAGACCTGCGTTGTAGCTTCCCCAGGTTGGCACCTCATTTTTAGGTACGACTGGTGCTGCTCCTTGCATGCTCTTCTACACTCCTTATTGAACCAGGGTTGGTCCTCTGGCTTGATGGTAATGGTCGAGTGAGGGATATGCCGGGCCATAAAGTTACAGATTGTGGTGGAATACAATTCTGCTGCTGCTGATGGCCCACAGCACCTCATGGATGCCCAGTTTTGAGCTGCTAGATATGTTCTGAATCTATCCCATTTAGCATGGTGGTAGTGCCACACAACACAATAGAGAGTGTCCTCCGTGTGAAGACTCCATGGTGGTCACTGCTACCAATATTGTCATGGACAGATGCATCTGCGACAGGTAGATTGGTGAGGATGAGATCAAGTAGGTTTTTCCCTCATGTTGGTTCTCTCACCACCTGTCGTAGGCCCAGACTCGCAGTTATGACATTCAGGACTCGGCCAGTAGTGGTGCTACCGAGACTCTCTTGGTGATGGACATTGAAGTCCCCCTCCCAGAGTACATTCTGTGCTCTTGCTACTCTCCGTGCGTCTTCCAAGTGGTGTTCAACATGATTCATCAGCTGAGGTAGGTGGTAGTCAGCAGGAGGTTTCCTTGCCCATGCTTGACCTGAAGCCATGAGACTTCATGGGGTCCGGAGTCAATGTTGAGGTCTCCCAGGGCCACTCCTTCCCAACTGTATACCACTGTGCCACCACCCCTGGTAATAATGTTGGAGGAAAGGTATGATTCTGTGAGTATGACTATGTCATGTCTGTGGGACAGCTCTCCCAATTTTGGCACAGGTCCCCAGATGTTGGTGAGGAGGACCTGCTGGGTTGACTGGGCTGGGTGTGCCATTGCCATGTCCGTAGCCAGTGCCAAGGTGGTCGGTCCGGTTTCATTCTTATTATTGTGTTTCATAGCGGTTTGTTACAACTGAGTGGCTTGCTGGGCAGTTAAGAGTCAACCACATTGTTGTGGGTCTGGAGTCAAACATAGGCCAGAAGATTTCCTTCCCTAAAGGACATTAATGAACCAGATGTGTTTTGACAACAATGGTTACCATTACTGATACTAGCTTTTTATTCCAGATTTATTTAATTAATTGAATTTAAATTCCGTGGTGGAATTTGAATTCACGTCTCTGGCTCATTAGTCCTCTGGTTACTAGCCTAGTGACAATATCACTATGCTACAGTTCCCTATGTATCTATTTCATTATTAGATGGCACTCAGAGTGATTCTCCAAATTCTGCTAAAAGATCACTAGTTTCCTGTTAGACTTAAGGTGGTCACGGTCCATCATCAAAGACCCTACCCACCCCAGCCACAGTCTGTTCGCCCTCCTGCCATCTGGGAGACGCTACAGATGCATTTGCACCCGTACGACCAGATTTAGGAACAGCTTCTTTCCCAGGGCTGTCATCCTACTGAACTCCACAAATAAACTCTAAAGCCTGCACATCTGCCAATGCACTTTATTATGGTTATGTTTATGTTAATGTATTACAAGCCAAATGTATGTTGAATGTTTAAATGTCTTAATCTAAATGTACACTCTCAGGAGCCGCAAGCCTACATTTCGTTGTACTGCACTTGTGCACTAACAATGACAATAAAAGTTGATTTGATTTGATTTGATTTGATGGCGCTCACTGATACTTCCGTGCTCAATGCTGACACCCACTGATAAGGTTCATGTGAAGAAGAATCGACCCTTGGACAAGGGACTGGAGGGCAGCTAGGACCTGAAGAACCATGTCCCATCATAATTCAGTGACTTCAGGAGAATAAGGAGGAGAGGGGAGGGAGCGAGCAAAATGATTCAAGAAACACCAATCCATTGATTAGAAGAAATGACCCACGAGGTGGACTGCAGACTTCTGACGTCTGCATACAAACAACATATTCTTTTCACGGGAAAATAGCAAATGTTGGAAACACTCAATGGGTCAGGGAAGATCTGTGGAGTATGGTTAACGTTTCAGGTCGATGTCCTTTTGGCAGATTTGAGAAATGTTACAGGTGACCAGCTTATTGGAAAGAATGGGGGTGGGGCGAGAGCAAATAATGGCCTGTGATTTGATGGAGAATAGGAAATAATTAAATGACAGATAATAATGATGCAAGACAAAAGGAGGCAGTAATGAGAGAAATTAGGGAAATAAAAGATGTATCTGAGACTCACATGGTGTGTAAATAGTTACAGCAGAATATTGTGAGCTGGGGGGGAAGCATGGAAAATCTAGCAAAACAGAGAAGGCTCCAGTGGCTCGGGAGTATGGTGGAACAAAAAAGCAGGGGACACCAGGAGTGCAGACCACCCTGTCAGCTATATACCAATGGGGGATCCCATCCTAAGCATTCCTGGAAGTGCCAGTGCACTCCCCCTACATTATCAACATCTGCTGTCTGAGAGAAAATGGGAGCTGTGGTTAAGGTTTGAAGTTGTTAAAAATCAATGTTAAGTACAGAAGACTGCCAATTGCCCAGTAGAAAGATATGGTGCTGTTCCTCAAGTTGGTGTCGAGCTTCATTGAAACAGTATAGGAGGCCAAAGACAGAGGTCAGAGTTGGATGGGTCTGAATTTATAGAACAGTACAGCACAGAAGGAGGCCATTTGACCCATCGAGTATGTGCCGGCTCTTTCGAAGAGGAATCTAGCTAGTCCCACTCCTCACCTCTTTTCCCATATCCCTGCTATTTTTTTCTCCTTCAAGTATTTATCCAATTCACTTTTGAAAGCTACTATTGAACCTGTTTCCACCACCCATCAGGCAGTGCATTCCAAATCCTAACCACTCGTTGCATAAAAAAAATCCTCATGTTGTCTCTGGTTCTTTTGTCAATCACCTTAAATCTGTGTTCTCTGGTTATTGACCCTTCAGCCATTGGAAACAGTTTCTCTTTATTTACTCTATCTAAGCCCTTCATGATTTTAAATAGCTCTGTCAAATCTCCTTTTAGCCTTCTCTGCTCTAAGTAGAACAATCCCAGCTTCTCCAGTCTATCCACATAACTCTACCCTCTCCAAAGGCTTCATGTCTTTCCTAAACTGTGGTGCCCAGAATTGCACACAATACCCCAGCTGGGGTGAACCTCGTGTTTTATATAGATTTAGCATAACTTCTTGGCTTTTGTACTCTATACCTCTATTTATGAAGCCAGGATCCCATATGCTTTATTAACTGTTTTGTTAACCCGTCCTGCCATCTTCAAAGATTTGTGCACAAAAAAACCCTACTTTAACTGTTTCTCCCAGGTCTCTCTGTTCTTGCGCCCCCTTTAAAATTGTACAATTTTGCTTGTATTGTCTCTCTTTATTCTTCCTACCAATATGTATCACCTCACATTTTTTCTGTGTTCAGTTTCATCTGCCATGTGTCCGCCCATTCCACCAGCCTGTCTATGTCCTCTTGAAGTCTATTACTATCTTGCTTACTGTTTACTACACTTGCGCATATTTTGAAATTGTACCTTGTACCCGCAAGTCTAGGTCATTAATATATATCAAAAACAGCAGTGGTCCTAGTATTGAACCCTGGGGAACATCACTGTATACCTCCCTCCAATCTGAAAAATAGCCATTCACCACAACTTTCTGTTTAGCCAATTTTGTATCCAGGCTGCTACTGCCCCTTTTATCCCATGGGCTTAAAGTTTGTCAACAAGCCTATTATGTGGTACTTTATCAAACGTCTTTTGAAAGTCCATATACATAACCTCAACTGCACTGCCCTCATCCACCCTCTCTGTTGCCTCATCAAAAAACTGAATCAAGTTAGTAAAACACAATTTGCCCATACCAAATCCATGCGGGCTCCCCTTCATTAGTCCATACTTGGACAAGTGGCAGTTAATTTTCTCCCCGATTATTATTTCTAAAAGCTTCCCCACCACCGATGTTATGTGAAGGAATAAGCCATATAACCTATTTAGAAAAATACACCATTTTATGAAAGAATTCTGGCTTTATTGAAACAGGACAAGTTGTTGACCCTGAATAAATAACCTTATTGAAACAGAAGGTGCATGGCTCCGAGTAGCTGACTTCTGGGAAAAAAACAATGGTCCTCCCTGATAAGGTGTTTTAATTTAAACTTCATAAAGATGGCACATAAGAGAAGGAACATCTGCCCTCGTAAAGGTGACATAAAATAAGGGACACCTGCCCTTCACACCATTTTATATGGTGACCCCAGAACACCTAGTGATATGACAAGATTCTGGAATATTACAAGCTGATGTAGCAGTAAAGAATTGCAGAGGTCAGCAGAAAGATGAATAGGGATAATTAACTTGGGTCAGCTGAAACCTTAAAGGAAATACAACTGTAAAAGGGTATAAATATTGAAGTCTCAAATGGGATATCAGAGTTGCTTTAATCAGGCAAAATGATTCGTGGCTTCAGAGGCAGCTCTGTGGTTTACCACTCTTTGTACCTCGGGGAGCAAAGGTATTTTGATATTGATGGATATCCTGTATAGAAAACTTTAAGAACTGTAATACTGTAATGAAGTTAAGATTTAAAAGTAAGATTCTCCATTAAAAAGATTGTATTTTTTCTCTTTTTAGAACTGTTAACGTTGCGATTGACTGATTCACCAACTGTAAATTGCATGTCGGTTCTTTTAATAAATCTCTATATATTTTTAGAATTGTCTCACATAAGTCTTCTGTATCAATAACTTGCAAACTCAATCTCTGTACACTCTTTAGTGAAGAGTTACATAATTCTGAAGGAGTTCTCCGGACCCTCATAATATCCGGGACGTTACAGTTTAGCTAAACTTATTAAAAGTGCTATCTGGAGGACGGAAACATTCTCGGGTTGTTCCTTTCCTTTAGGGAGAGATAGCCCGGACCTTTAGACCCAATTAAGCGTCTTTAGGATTCGGCTACCTCAAACTTTAGTTGAAAGTGAACGTCTGAGAAATACGCCTGATCCAGGATAACTCCAAAGGGGCTAGGACTAGTAAATATCCTTTCAGTTAAACTGACTGGCCTGTAATTGCCAGCTTTATTCTTCTCCCCTTTTTTGATCAAGTGTGTAACATTTGCAATTCTTCAGACCTCTGGCACCAGCCCTGTATCTAAGGAGGATTGGAAGATTGTGGCCAGCACCTCCGCAATTTCTACTCTTACTTCCCTCAGCAACTTAGGATGCATCTCATCCGGGCTGAGTGACTTATCCACTTTAAGTAAGGTGGATGTACTGTACTTAGATTTCCAGAAGGCATTTGATAAGGTGTCACATCAAAGGTTATTGCGGAAAATAAAAGCTCATTGTGTAGGGGGTAACATATTGGCATGGATAGAAAATTGACTAGCCAACAGGAAGGAGAGAGCATAAATGGGTCATTTTCTGATTGGCAAGATGTAACAAGTGGTGTGCCACAGGGATCAGTGTTGGGGCCTCAACTTTTTAAAATGTATATAAATGACTTGGATTAAGGGACCAAAGGTATGGTTGCTAAATTTGCTGATGACACAAAGATAGGTAGGAAAGTAAATTGTGAAGAGGACGTAAGGAGGCTACAAAGGGATATAGATAGGTTAAGTGAGTGGGCAAAGATCTGGCAAATAGAGTATAATGTGGGAAAATGTGAAATTGTCCATTTTGGCAGGATGAATAATAAAGAAGCATATTATCTAAATGGTGAGAGATTGCAGAGCTCTGAGATGCAGAGGGATCTGGGTGTCCTAGTGCATGAATCGCAAAAGGTTAGTATGCAGGTACAGCAAGTAATTAGGAAAGCTAATAAAATGTTATAGTTTATTGCGAGGGGAATTGAATACAAAAGTAGGCAGGTTATGCTTCAGTTATACAGGGCATTGGTGAGACCATATCTGGAGTACTGTGTACAGTATTGGTCTCCTTATTTAAGGAAGGATGTAAATACGTTGGAAGCAGTTCAGAGAAGGTTTACTAGCCTAATACCTGGAATGGGCGGGTTGTCTTATGAGGAAAGGTTGGACAGGCTAGGCTTGTATCCGCTGGAGTTTAGAAGAGTAACAGGTGACTTGATTGAAACATGTAAGATCCTGAGGGGCCTTGACAGGGTGGATGTGGAGAGGATGTTTCCACTTGTGGGAGAATCTAGAACTAGGGGTCACTGTTTATAAATAAGGGGTTGCCCATTTAAGACAGAGATGAGGAGAATTTTTTTCTCACAGACGGTTGTGAGTCTTTGGAACTCTCTTCCTCAGAGGGCGGTAGAAGCAGAGTCTTTGAATATTTTTAAGGCAGAGGTAGATAGCAAGGGGGTGAACGGTTATCGGGGTGGGTGGAAATGTGGAGTAATCAGATCAGCCATGATCTTATTGAATGGCGGAGCAGACTCGAGGGATCGAGTGGCCTACTCCTGCTCCTAATTCGTATGTTTGTCCCTAATAGGCCCCACCACACCTCTTACTACCCGCTTACTGCTTACATGCCGGTAGAAGATTTTTGGGTTCCCTTTTATGTTCACTGCCATTCTACTCTCATATTCTCTCTTTGCCAATCTTATTTTCATCTTCACTTCCCCTCTCAACTTATTGTATTTGGTCTGGTTCTCCCTTGAAGAATTCACCTGACTTTCATCATACACCCTCTTTTTTTGTTTCGTCATCTTCTCTATGTCCATCGTCATCCAAGGAGCCCTTGCTTTGGTTCCCTCTTGTTGGAATGTATCTAGCCCGTACTTGGAACATCTCCTCCTTAAAGATCTCCCATTGTTCCGTTACAGTTCTTCCTGTCAGTCTTTGGTTCCATTTTACCCTGGCTAGATCCTTTCGCATCCCATTGAAATTAGCCCTATTCCAGTTTAGAAGTTCCACTTTAGATTGTTCCTTGCTCCTCTCCATTGCTAATCTAAATCTTATGATACAATGATCACTCGTACCCAAGTGTTCTCCCACAGTCAGTTGGTCGACCTGGCCCACCTCATTCCCCTGCACCAGATCCAGAAATGCCTCCTTCTTAGTTGGGCCAAGAACATACTGATCAAGGAAATTCACCTGAACACATTTCAGAAATTCCTCCCCCTCCTTTCCCTTTACCCTAGCATTATCCCAATCGATATTTGGGTAATTAATGTCTCCCAATATCACCACTCTATAGCTCTTGCAGCTCCCTGCAGATTTGCTCCTCTACCTCCCTCTCACTATTTGGAGGCCTGTAGAATACCCCCAATAGTGTGATCATACCCTTTTTGCTCCTCAATTCTAACCAAATGGATTCTGTCCTTGTCCACTCAAGAACATCCTCCCTTTCCAACACTACAATGTCTTCCTTAATCAGCACTGCCACCCACCTCCCTTTTTTCCTTCCCTATCTTTTCTGAACACCTTGTATCCTTGAATATTAAGTGCCCAGTCCTCACCGTTTTTAAACCACATTTCCGTTATTGCCACATCATATTGCCACATGGCTAATTGTGCTTGTAGCTCACCAACCTTATTCATCACACTTTATGCGTTTACATACATGCATTCTAAACCCATTTTTGAATTTTTCGTAGTCTTTCTTAGTCTGCTCCTATCTAATATGGTACTACTTCCGCCTCTAGTACTACTTTCTTCTCTAGTACTATCCAACACACTCACTCTTTTATGCACCTTATTCCTCTTTTCTAATCCTATTAGCTGGTGCCCATCCCCCTGCCAAGCTAGTTTAAACTCCCCAACAGCACTAGCAAACATCCCCACGAGAATATTGGTCCCGGCTCTGTTGAGGTGTAACCCGTCTGGCTTGTACAGGTCCCACCTTCCCCAGAAATGGTCCCAATGCGTCAGGAATCTAAAGCCCTCCCTCCTGCACCATCTCTCCAGCCACGCATTCATCTGTTCTATCCTCCTATTCCTGTATTCACTAGCACGTGGCACCGGGAGTAATCCAGAGATTACTACCTTTGAAGTCCTGCTTTTTAATCTCTTTCCTAGCTCCCTATAGTCTGCCTGCAGGACCTCATCCCTCTTTCTGCCAATGTCATTGGTACCAATATGGACAATGACCTCTGGTTGTTCACCCTCCCCCCTTAGAGTGTCCTGCAGCCGCTCAGTGACAACCTGGACCCTGGCACCAGGGAGGCAACATACCATCCTGGAGTCATGTCTGCGTCCACAGAAATGCCTATGTTCCCCTAACCAATGAATCCCCTGTCACTTTTGCTTTTCCACTAGTCTTCCTCCCCCCTTGTGCAGCTGAGCCACCCGTGATGCCAAGGCCTTGGCTCTGGCTGCTCTCCCCAGAGGAGCCATCACCCCCACCAGTTTCCAGAACCGTGAACCGGTTAGTGAGCGAGATGCTCTCTGGGGATTCCTGCCCTACCTGCCTGGTCCTCCTTCTCTGTCTAGTGGTCTCCCATTTCCTCTCTGCCTGCACATTCTGAGGCTGCGGGGTGACCACTTCTAGAAACGTGCTTTCCAAGTATTTCTCATTCTCGCGGATGCACTGTAATGACTCCAGCTGCCGCTCAAGCTCCGAAACCCTGAGCTTGAGTTGGTGCAGTTGGTGACACTTCCTGCATATGTGGTCGTCCAGGCCGCAAGAAGCATCCAGGATTTCCCACATGGCACAGGATGTGCAAATCATGGGACTGAGCTGCCCTGCCATGCCTCTATTTACCAGACTATGGAGGTAGAGATCACTATTCCCGAGATGCTCCCCCACTAACATTCTCCACTTGACCCATTTCATTCCCCAGGACTAGATCCAGCAATGTCTCCTTCCTCATTGGGCAGGAAGCATACTGATCAAGAAAGTTCTCCTGAACACACTTCAGAAATTCCTCCCCCTCTCTGCCCTTAACACAATTACTACCCCATTAAATATTGGGGCAATTAAAGTCTCACATTATCACTACTCTATAATTCATGCAGCTCTCAGTGATTTCCCTGTAAATCTGTTCCTCTATCTTCTTCCCACTATTTGGTGGCCTATAAAATGCACCAAGGAGCATAATAGCTCCTTTATTGTTTCTTAACACCAACCAAATAGAGTCTGTCTTTAGCCCCTCAAGGATATTCTTTCTTTCTGGCACAGAAATATTTCCTTAATCAAAACTGCTACCCCCTCCTTTTTTACCTTCCATTTCTTTCCTGAATACCTTGAACACAGGAAAATTAAGCATCCAATCCTCCCCTTTTTGAGCCAGGTCTCAGTTATCACCACTGCCATCATTTTCCCACATGGCTATTTGTGCCTGCATCTCACCAACCTTATTAACCACTCTTCGTGCATCTACACACACGCACTCCAAACCTAACTTTGTATTTTCAATGATTCCACCTAATTCTATATTATTTCTAACTCTAAGGGGGAGAAATTCATTATAGCCTCATTGGGGGCGCTAACTTTTAAAAGATGAGAAATTTAAGGCGCTAATGTTTCTAAACTTAAAAAAAAAATTGTTTTTGTGCTCCATGAAGGAAGTAGAGCGCTAAATCAAGCACTCCACTTCCTTCTTGGAGCGCAATCAGCAGCAGGCGGGGCGGAGACTTCAGCAGCGTTGCACACTGGGCCGTGCAGCGCTGCCGCATTCAAAGGCTCCTTCTCTCCCTTAAAGGGAAGGGCCATCGCTGCAGGTTCTACAATTTACAAAGTAAACCTGGGCCACCAAGGCAACCACGATCCTATGCAATCAGCCCGGTACTCAAGTAGAGTGCCCGGCTGATCGATCGCGGGCAGGAACCCGCGAAAAAAAACTGGAACAAGAAAGGTACGTTTTTTTTTAACTTACCTCAGCCACCTAACCTTTAATCGCTCCCAAAGCGGCCAGCCACCCAACGCACGCCTCCTGCAGCTGTCGGTGTTTTTGACCAGTACTGCTGCAGGGGGCAGAAGTCAATTTCCGGTCCGGTGTGCTAACGGGGCGATGCGCACGGCGATGACGTCATGATCGCTGGGCGAATGAGATCAGAGCGCAATGCCGTAGCGCCGCCGCAAAACTCCCGCCGAATATGATGGGAGTCGACGTCAGCGCTACACCCGGTCGCAAAGCCACCCAATTTTGCCCTCTCACTGTTTCTCCCAGTCCTCTGTGCATCTTGTTTCTACTTTTTAATACTATATCTTGCTGCCCAACCCTCTACCAAATTAGTTTAAACCCTCCCCCACGGTGCTAGTTAACCTGCCTACGAGGATATTGTTCCGGTGCAACCTGTCTACTTTGGAACAGGTCCCTCCTACCACATAACTGAGCCCAATGTCCCAGAAATCTGAAGCCCTCCCTCCTGCACCATGTCTCTAGCCACGGATTAACCTGCCATATCCTCCTATTTCTATTCTCACTAGCGCATAGCACTGAGGGAGGGTTTGCCTCATGGTGCTAGGCTTGGGACTGCATGCCTTCAAGGTGTTGTCACCCTCACTGGTGGATGACGACACCTTGAATACTAGTTTGAGAGTACCACACTCCCGGAGGATTCCTGCACTGCCTGCCTCTTTCTTACCCTTCCAGGTGGCCACCCACGTGCTATTCTGAACTCAATCTAGCTGTGGGGTGGCCATCTCCTGGAACCTGCAATCTAGGAAATAGTCAGCCACCTGTATGTTCTGCAGTGACCCCAGCTGCCCCTCAAGCGCAGAAATCCGCAGCTTGAGTCCAAGCTGCTGGAGGCACTTCCTACACACATGGGCTTTTGAAGACACATGAAGTGCCCTGAACTTCCCAAATGGTGCAGGAATTGCAGGCTATGGATTGCAGCTGTCTCTCCATTCTAATGAGAAACTTTAAAAAAATCTCCTCAGGTATAAGGTGATTATTTATATAATTGCTGTTAACTAGGTCTAAACTATTTTAATGCATTAAATTACACAGTTATTTTTCTATTCGATCCTCAAAATGAACTAACCAAAGACTAATTATTTACTCAAGCTTAACACAAATCACTGAGGTTATTAAACACAAAGGCCTAGAAATTCAGTTGGGGGCGCCCAGCTCGCCTGGGCGCCGGAATTACCGCTGCGCGCGGAGCCACTTGCGCCAGCGGGATATTCAGTTTCAGCGCCCCAAGTGGAAGCCGGCCGCTAAGGCGCTGAAACTGAATATCGGCGTGCAAAGTGCCGCAGCGCCACCCGCTGCGGCACCGCAGCCTGCGGTACTGCAGGCCTTCCTCTCACTCTTAAGGGGGAGGTGCCTGCAACAGCGCGATCCCCGCTCGCGAGTGCCGGCAAATGAGCCCGGCACCAAGGAGAAGTGCCGGGCTCTCTGGAAACAGCCGGCAATGCCGCGGGGGGGGGTGTGTAGGAGGCCGGGGAAGGAGGTGCGGGCAGGCGGCCGCCGAAAAAGCGGCCGGCCGCACCTCCACCTTAACTCGCCCCACTACCGGCACAGGTAGGCCCCTGTGTACCGGTCGCTGTTTGCGGCTGACACGGAGGAGGCGGCAGCGACCAAATATGGCCAGCGGGGCGATAGCGGGGCACTGCGCACACCGATGACGTCATCGGTGGCGGCGCAGCGCTACAGGCTAACGCTGCCATTAGCGCCCCGCTAAATATCGCGGTAGGTTTGGACAGTGGCGCAAAAGCCCTCTTTGGGCGCAAACTGGTGGCGCAGGCCACTGAATTTCTAGGCCAAAGAACCTAAACAGTAGATGTCTAGAAACTTAACCTAGATACTTATCTCAGAATCCTCGGGTTCTGTGGCCCCATTCTTTCTTTTGAGTTAGGCATGAGAACAGCCTTCCTCCTTTCCACCAAATTCCTATTACCAAATTCTCAGCTTCCACTCTGTTTGCGATCCACTCTGATTGCAATTCACCCAGCTCTGTCTCCAAGCTCTGTGCTTCTGCAAACAAGTTCCTAATATACTTAGAAATTTTTCCTGATGTATTCACAAATGTCCCTGAAACCATTACTCAACTCTCTAGTGCACCTTTTACAAGTTGGATGGTATACACCTGTTGGCATATGAACCTTGGAAATTAGTGCCAGCTGAAAAATAATCTGCTTCTTTTCAGTCCACATTTGTGATATAAAAGGCTGCAGTTCAATATGTGTATCTGACAGATCATAATCTACAACTGTATTGAAATTGGCAAATTAGTGAACATCAGCAGATTGAACTAGAGCCCTACATCATATATTGCAGAACTGTTTCCATAACTAGATGAGATGCAGCCCATTGCACAATTAGCTGCATATCTTTTCCTTAGGTCTACTTAAGAATACAGTTGAGGGTTGTGAGGGTAAGTGTGTAATGAAAAGCTCCATGGAACACTATAGTGAGCTTCTGGTTGTTATGGATCTATGAACAACTGTGCATAAAGATTAAACTGTAACACATAGAAATCAATCCAATTTCAATTGTTACAACCTCATCTTTTGACAGCACCATCACACCAATCTCACCAAAATTGTGCAGTCCACTCAAAAACAAGCACATCATCATTATTACAAGTGTAGATTTATAATCTTTGGCTTTTGAAAAAGCCCACTGGAAGTGACAGCAGAAATAGGGATAATCATAGACTGAGGTGATAAAATATTCTAAAGGATACAATGGCCCAGTACTTCCGGGCCCAACGCGTGAGTAAGGACGGGGTACTCATGCGTGTGCCTGGAGGAATTGCCGGTTTTCAGCATGCACAGCGCATGCGCTGAAAACCGTAATTTCCTGTCCTCTGACCCAAGGGGTTAAGAGGCTGAATGCGTGCGTGGTATCGGGCAGCGCGTGCGACTTGGATTTCCTCTATTTTTAGAGAGTTGCGCGTGTGTAAAAGCCTCCGGTATTTACGCATTGAAAAACCACACGTAAGTACTTCGTTTTTCAGGTAAGTGGTCTATTAATGCAATTGAGAATTTTTTTTCCCACAGGTTTGTTATTTTTAAAGAATTTACAGTAAGGTAAGTTTAGTTTTAGCCCCGATTTTTTATATAATTTTTTTTTTCAAATTTTAAAATTATTGTTTAAAATAGTTTTTCAGAGTTCTTTATGGTTCATTTAAGTAGTGCAATGTTTTTTTAAATTTTCTTTCAGGTTTAAGTAGTGTTTTGGGGCCAGGAGTTTTCATGAATTTGACAGCTCTTACTGTCAAACTCATGAATGAACTTTTGCAACCTCCCATTGGTTGCCCTGTGCTCACATGATCCCAGCCGGCTCATCGCACTAAGTACGCCGCTGGGTCACGCACGCACAGCGCGGCAGCACCTCAAGCGGGCCAGTGAGAGGAAATGCAATGCGGGCCAGAATTAAAATGTCAGCGCGCCGGGTAAGTGAACATCGGGGGCTTGCACGCGCGGCAAGCTCCCGATCCTAATTTCAGGGCCATACAATGATCCTCTGTTGCTGAGACTTTGGTGTGGGAAGAGTGAAGGGGAATATTAATTGTGGCAGCAGGAAATAGTTGAGGCTTGTAATAAGGGAACATCTATAATTATGGGGGATTTTAACTATCATATTAATTGGACAAATCAAATTGGGCAGGGCTGCCTTGAGGATGAGTTCATTGAGTGTATTAGGGATGGGTTTCTTGAGCAGTATGTAACTGAACCGACCAGGGGGCAAGCAACCTTAGATCTGGTCCTGTGTAACGAGACAGGATTAATTAAAAATGTCCTAGTAAAGGATCCCCTTGGAATGAGTGACCATAACATGGTTGAATTCCATATTCAATTAGAGGATGAGAAGGTTGGACCTCAAACAAGCATGCTAAGCTTGAATAAAGGAGACTATGAAGGTATGAGAGCGGAATTGAGTCGAGTGGATTGGGAAAATAGATTAAAGGGTAAGACGATACATGATCAGTGGTGTACATTTAAGGAGTTATTTTACAACTTCCAAAAAATATATATTCCACTGAGAAGAAAAGGGTGTAAAAGAAAAGACAGCCATCCGTGGCTAAGTAAAGAAATTAAGGATAGTATTCGACTAAAAACAAGGGCATATAAGGTAGCCAAATCTAGTGGGAGGATAGAGGATTGGGAAAACTTTAAAAGACAGCAAAAAATAACAAAAAGATTGATTAAGAAAGGGGAGATAGATTATGAAAGTAAATTAGCAAAAAATATAAATACAGATAGTAAGAGTTTTTATAGTTATATAAAAAGAAAAAGGGTGGCTAAAGTAAATGTTTGTCCCTTAGAGGATGAGACCGGGAAATTAATGGTGGGAAATATGGAGATGGCAAAAACACTGAATGAATATTTTGTATCAGTCTTTACAGTAGAAGACACTAAGAATATCCCAACACTGGACAAACAGGGGGCTATAGGGGGGAGGAGCTAAACACGATCAAAATCACTAAGGAAGTGGTACTCGGTAAAATAATGGGACTCGAGGTGGATAAATCACCTGGACCTGATGGCTTACATCCTAGGGTCTTGAGGGAAGTGGCGGTAGGGATTGTGGATGCATTGGTAATCATTTTCCAAAACTCCCTGGACTCAGCAAAGGTCCCTGCAGACTGGAAAACTGCTAATGTAACACCCTTATTTAAAAAGGGCAGTAGACAGAAGGCTGGAAACTGTAGACCGGTTAGCCTAACATCTGTGGTAGGTAAAATTTTGGAGTCCATTATTAAGGAGACAGTAACAGGACATTTGGATAATCATAATTTAATAGGACAAAGTCAGCATGGTTTTATGAAGGGGAAGTCATGTTTGACAAATTTGCTGGAGTTCTTTGAGGAAGTAACATATAGGGTGGATAAAGGGGAACCGGTGGACGTAGTGTATTTAGACTTCCAAAAGGCATTTGACAAGTGCCACACGAAAGATTATTGCTTAAGATAAAAAATCACGGGATTGGGGGTAATATTCTGGCATGGATAGAGGATTGGCTATCTAACAGAAGGCAGAGAGTTGGGATAAATGGTTCATTCTCAGAATGGCAATCAGCAACTAGTGGTGTTCCGCAGGGGTCGGTGCTGGGTCCCCAACTCTTTACAATCTATATTAACGATTTGGAGGAGGGGACCGAGTGTAACATATCAAAGTTTGCAGATGATACTAAGATGGGAGGGAAAGTAGTGAGTGAGGAGGACATAAAAAACCTGCAAGGGGACATAGACAGGCTAAGTAAGTGGGCAGAGATTTGGCAGATGGAATACAATACTGGAAAGTGTGAGGTTATGCACTTTGGCAGGAAAAATCGTAGAGCAAGCTATTATCTTAATGGCAAGAAACTGGAAAGTACTGAAGTACAAAGGGATCTGGGGGTCCTGGTGCACGAAACTCAAAAGGTTAGTATGCAGGTGCAGCAAGTGATTAAGAAGGGCAATGGAATGTTGGCTTTCATTGCTAGGGGGATAGAATATAAAAACAGGGAGGTATTGCTTCAGTTGTACAAGGTATTGGTGAGACCGCACCTGGAATACTGCATACAGTTTTGGTGTCCATACTTAAGAAAAGACATACTTGCTCTCGAGTCAGTACAAAGAAGGTTCACTCGGTTAATCCCGGGGATGAGGGGATGGACATATGAGGAGAGGTTGAGTAGATTGGGACTCTACTCATTGGAGTTCAGAAGAATGAGAGGCGATCTTATTGAAACATATAAGATTGTGAAGGGGTTGGATCGGGTGGATGTGGGGAGGATGTTCCCGATGATGGGTGAAACTAGAACTAGGGGGCATAGTCTTAGAATAAGGGGCTGCTCTTTCAAAACTGAGATGAGGAGGAACTACTTCACTCAGAGGGTGGTAGGTCCATGGAATATGCTGCCCCAAAAAGCTGTAGAAGCTACATCATTACATAAATTTAAAACAGAAATAGACAGTTTCCTAGAAGTAAAGGGAATTAAGGGTTACGGGGAGCGGGCAGGAATTTGGACATGAGTCTAGGTTCGGATCGGACATGGCCCTGTGGGTAGCGAAGCGGGCCCAGGGGCCGTGTAGCCTGATCCTGCTCCTATTTCGTGTGTCTAATTCTGTTAGATTCAGGAGATGGTTCTGTGATAGTAGCTTGGCAGTTAGGATCAGATCAGCCATGATCTTATTAAATGGTAGAGCAGGCTCGAGGGGCCGATTGGCCTACTCCTGCTCCTATTTCTTATGTTCTTATGTAGGCCAAAATTGAATGGAGAGGATGAATTAATGGGGAACTTTTCCTCAGCACATTAAATGATGTGAGGTAAATTCATGATAGGGTAGATTTCTCATTACATGCTTTCTTATATTTTTCATAATATGTATAAAGCTTTTGGCAAAGTTGTACATGGAAGACTTGTGTTTAAATTAAAAGCCACAATATCTTGGTTAGAATTTGGGACTTAATAAAAAATGGTCAAAAATAAGGAAAACAAAGTACTAGTGAGAGATTTATCAGCTAACTTTCTGAGTTTGAGTTACCGGCAGCAGTACATAGTGAAAATTGGGCGTGTAATTGCCTGAGATATTTCATCCATTATGGCCTTTGCTGGTGGTGCAAACTCAGAATGTTACCCCTGTCGTGACAATGGGGTGGTTGAGTGCTTGGACTCTGTTTCTAATCCAAAGGACTGCCCTGGATGTTTAAATCAATTATAAGCTTGCACAGTTTCAGTCGGTACTAAAATAGCTGAGAAAGGCAGGCACAGAGGGTGTAGTGAGTGACTTGCTGAAGAATTTATATCAGTTGTGCAATTTTACTGACAAATGGCAAAAAAAATAACATTGACAAATATTAAGTAATGCACATTGAGAGAATAAGTATAAAATTGATGGAAGAGAATTAGCACAGGGAGATATAGAAAGGAACCTGAGAGTAGTAATAGACAGTTCACTGTCAATATCCAGACAATGTGGCAGAGCAATTAAAATAAAATTTTGGGAAATGGAGCCAGACTGTTGAGTACAAGTCTACAGAGGTTATGCTAATATTTTATAATGCACTGATTAGATCACAGCTTGAGTACTGTTATTGATTCACTATAACAATATCATTTTTAATTATAGTTATAATCTTTCCTTTAATGTGAACTGTAGGCCCCAGATACATTTCAAATACTGTACCATAGCATATTTAGTATTGAACCAAAAATGATAGAGAACCAATAGGTGGTGGGGCAGAAACATTTCTCATTGTCAGAAATCCAGACTAGTTTTCTATTTGCAAGGCAAGGTGACACATAATAGACCTTCATGGGAGATACGCTGCACAGTTTCAAGGCTTTGAGCCCCATAATCAAAATCATTGCTAATACAATCCCTTTCTTGTCATTTCTTCTCCCCCTCTCTTCTCCACTCACTCACTCACTAGTATCAATTGCCTATTGTTACTTCTTCTACACTCGCTTACCTCCTTACTCTTTCATACATATGAGGCATGGTGTATTATCCTATAAGTAATATTTGGGTGTCATGCAGCCAGCTAACTTTTTTTTCCATAGGCATTCCCAAGCACTAGGCAAAAGGCCCAATGGCAGTGAAGACGTGAGCACCTCACATCTCGCTCTCCAACTGACCAGCTGATGCTAGCACCAGCACGGTTACATGCACTGAAGTAGTAAGATTAGGAGGGAGCATTGGGTAAATCACTGAGCATGAATGAGGTGGAGCAGGTGATGGAGTTGCAGGAACCTGCTGGCTGGTCCTTCCTCAGCTACAGAGCCTAGAGAGTTGGATTTCAGTGCGCCTGTTTATAAAAAGAGATTTGTTATTTCAATGTGATTATCTGATAGGGTTACTTGAGGTTGTCCAAACGACCATGTAAGGTTTGATGATAACTGTGTAAGATTCCATAAATTGCATCTGTACTGTCATGCAGGAAGGCATATTAGCATTATAGTCCATCGTGACATTAACATGGGCATCTGCAGTGCAGCCCAATGACCGAGGTCCTAAGCCCCATGGAAGTATCTCATGAATGCTCAGATTGCTGCTAGGGGGGCATTGGCTCCACTGTACAACAGGCTCTCTGATCTGGCTTCAATATACTGGCTGGGCGTTGGGGATTGGGATGTGGGGGTTGGATGGAGAGAGCCATTACACATGGCTTCATTAACTGCCTTCATTTCAGCTCCCATGCAGATCAGTGGACATGCTAAGGGAGTTGCAGACACAAATGAGGCGGATGTCTCTTGAGTGTATCAAGCCTATCTAGCCTCCTTCCCTTCCTCCTGCTTCAGTAACAGTATATGGGCCAGAAAGTGTGCAGGACTGCCAGCCACTGCAGCAGTGGATGTGATGGAATCAGTTGCAGAGCCAATTCATGATTAGTACAATGAGATACAGGACCATCTTAAACTCAACTGTCTCCCACTGCAACTGAGCAGCCAGCACCACACTTATTATTTCCATTGGGAAAGCATCTAAAAGGAGTAGTAGGATAATTTGTAGAAGATGCATACCATACACTATCAACAAGGGAAAGCACCAGATTAAGAAAGACCGAAGCACATAACATATCACTAACAGATACACTGGTCGTACTTCTGGTGATGGAGAATAAGGTAGCAGTAGATCAAAGGATGGGCATTTATGATAGTTGAGGCTGTGCAGAGGACAATGTTGTGCCAAATCATATGGATTGCAATGTTGTGCACATTTGGACAGGGAGGTTAGTGAAGTGGGTGGCTGAGGTACATGGCTAAATATCTCCTCTATAAGACCCTGGCGTACTACTCATTCAGATTGCAAGATGACATCCTCAGGGTCATTGTTGGTGTCCTGATCTGACCTTGCTTGCGGGTGGGCCTCCTCCTCCACCTCTTCCATGGTTGGTTATCTTTGGATAGAAAAATTATGCACCATGCAATCAACATAATAATCTTGGAGACTTTGGAGCTGTACTGCAAGATACCCCTGACCCATTGAGGCATTAGAATCAATTACCTGTTCTATTATCACCCTGATAGCTGCACAGGCCTCATATCTCCACTTGCTTTTTGTTTATGGCTCTGGCAAGGGTGTAAGTAGCCAAGGCTGTGGAGGGTAACTGTTAACTATCTAACTTCTACACATTGACATATGAGATCAGCGATGGTAAGACAACATGGCCACAAGGAATTTTTCACATTCCTAGTTTAATGCTTCAAATAATGTAAAATACTTACAAGCTATACAAAGTTTAGTTGAGGAAATAACATCTCTCGAGCTTACAGTTCTTGAGCTCAATCTTCCTGGGTCAAATGCAAATATCTGTTACAATTCGATGGTTTATATAACTTTCTCGACTACAAATTGGTAATCTAAATGTCCTTATAAGGCATGCTGAGCATGGCCTATTCACATCTTGTTCACTTGAAACTTTACCAATGGATAATGTTATACCATCACCAATGTTCCCTCTAAATTTTTTTATACTGAGCAGGCCATGAACTCCTTTGAGCGCGACCTTTCCATCTGCGGGCAACTTTTACAACAACAACAACAGCAACCACTTAAAAGCATATATTCAGTAATGCCATATTGCCATCGCACCATCTCAAATCAGACAAGGTTCTATACAAGTTTAACATAACTTCTCTACTTTTGAATTCTATTCCTCTAGAAATGGACCCTAGTGCTTTATTTGCACTTTAATGGCTATTTTAACCTCTGTTGCTACTTTTTGTGAATCTATACCCCCAGATCCCTTTGCACCTCTACCCCATTTAGATTCTTATTTTCCAAGGAGTAGGTAGCCTCATTATTCTTCCTACCAAAATGCACCACCTCACACTTACCTATATTGAAATTCACTTGTCATTTACACCCCCATTCTGCAAGTCTGTTTACGGTAGAATTCATTAAAAGCTTTTAGAACGTCATGTACAAACTCTATTTAAAAAAAAAAATACTTGTCAGAAATAACTTGGATATAAAAGAACTGCATAATAATGTATTAATACTTCAGAAATGTCACTCAGTTACACTGTTATGTATCGACAAACAATCCAAAAGGCCAAGGCGAGCTGAAAGAGGCATATCTATTTGTGCAATCAGTATTAATTTTAAAGTTTTCAATGCATTAGCCCATCCCTCATATCACTGTACCAATGGCTGCACAAACAGCAGGAGCAGCAGCTTTCCTATGGCACTGACGTGCTGTATGTCCACATATGTAATTAGAATATTAATCACAATGCAACCAGACAACCAACAAATATAAAGTGCTGTAGTTCTTTAGTTCGCAGTATTGAAAAGAACAGAACAAAAATGTGGAGCCATATTTTCAACTTCAATCACTTCCATTAATAAACGTCATCTTCTTGAACCAACACACCCCTCATGTAACATGTCAGACATGCAGCACTTAAAGTGCAGAAAAACGCATACACAATGTGCGTCAAAAACAAAAAGCAGGAAAAGCTATGATTTAACAGAAATGAGCATTCATCTTTCTTCCTGAACAGGAGAACCAATCAGACTGACTTGGAAATGTTTACAAATATGGTGCCGTAAAGATGTTCATTTACGAATTTCGATTCTAATGTTTTTCTCTCAAACATTCTCCACAATATTAATCCCTGCCCTTATCACGAAAAGTGTTGAATTATTTTGGGCACTTCGCAATTAAATAGCAGGAAACAAACTTCATTGTACTCTCAATTTTTAATCTCCTATTTCAAACATTTATACCAAATTGAAATTGTGCATTATTGGTTTAATCAAGTATTTTCTGTGTCTTTCTCAATATACAAATATTGATTTCTTCTAAAGTAGCTTCCTGCAATTTTTATACATCATTACATAATTCGTGTTTCTATTAACACTCTGCTAAACGTTTAAGAGGAAATCCATATTTACATTATTCCTGGGACTTGTTAGGACTATAGAACAACAGACAAAATAAAATGATTTGTGTTTTTCCCCTTTTTTGGTTCTCTTCCTAAATGTCTTAATGATATATTTTTTAAAAGTCAATAAAAAGTAATAGGTAACTCCTACAAATCCTCCCCTCCCCTCCCCCTCCTCAAGAGCATGTGTAAAGCTACTCAATTTGCTCGATCGCTCAAAATCAAATATTGAGAAATTTCAATTTTAAAATCTTTTTAACATTTCAGAGCCTCTTTAAAAGCATTTGGACTTCAAGACTTGGTTGAAACTTGTTTAGATGAGGGGAAAATTGATTTTTGCTTGTTTCTTCCAAAATCATATTTGAAACTTAGGGGGAAAAAAGAGTGTTTTTAACACTCATATTTTGTGAAAAGTTCATTAAAAATCTTTCAAGTCTCGTTGCAGCTTTGACAGAAGAAGTTGCTCCAAGTTTCTCTTTTCGTCTTCAATGCTGTTGTAAAAACACACAAAGAAACAAAAAAAAACTCTAATTCCAAACGGAGTGTAAATTAGGAAGTGAATAAAGTGGTTAAACTCCCCAAACCTAAGAAGGCGGTGAGGTTATCTATCCCCAGCCTTGGCGATGAGCTGGGATCAGTTTTGGAGAAGTTGTTTCCTCTTTTTCTGCTGCCATTCCCTCCGCCTCTCACAGACCCTGAGGTACAAATGGGGGCACAAACTTTTCCCATGATTTAAATAACCCTGATAAACTCTTTCAAAAAGGGGACAACACCTGGCAAAATGGAACTGGAGCTTACTGCAGGACATTCAACATCACTTTCCCGTAATTTTTTTCTGGCTTTAAACAATTTTCCGATTAAAATTTTTCTTTTCTCATATTTTTGTTTCACCAGGGGCCTAAAAATTGTCTGCTTTAGCCTCCTTTCTGCAGCCATTGTACATGTGCTGCACCTCCACCTGTGTTGTTCTAATGTGCGGCCGCCGCTCAGTCTCGGGAACGGACTACACACGTCTCCACAGAAAAAAGTACTGACAGAATCCTGAGATAACGCTCGCCGGGTTCCAGGGCTTCGTATCTTAGCAAATGCAGTTCCAATTTGGATCGGCTCTGAGGTCACAAACTACACTCTGTGAGTATTCCCGTGCCATTGTGTGTTGGGCCCCTCCTCCCACTCCAGCTTTCCAGCTCACAGCGCGGCCTTTGAATTTAAGTGTGCAGGACTTTACAGATCGCTGTGCGGCTGTGCACCTTACAGAGAACAGTGCCTACAATCCTCCGAGATCTTTCTGCTCCTCCGACTCGGGCCTCTTGCACATTCCCGATTTTAATCGCTCCACCATTGACGGCTGAGCCTTCAGCTAGCCACACTCACTCTATCATCCAATACACGAGGCAACCTTTGTTGTCCCCAGGTGGTCTGAATTCTTCAGCAGACAGATGTGCTAATTGGGTTGGCCTGTAGAAAGTGAGGTGCCTCAACATTTCTAAAAATATAAATCTGACGCCAGAATTCTGATTTTCAAAAGTAATCTCCAATTTTCCCCACTTTTTATATTAAGGTTTTTATTAACTTTCATCAGCAACAAGACTAAAACCATAAATCCACCCCAGTACAATATTGGATTTAGTAAAAAGTAGCTAATAAAAGTAAGTTAAACTCATGTTAATCACTCATCTTCCCTCTACTAAAATGCTTCCTTGCTTCATGTAATGATTGAAAGCTTGATCTTACAAACCCATCTGCAGTAGGATAATTTTATTTTGAAAAGCGGATTCACATACAGCTCAAAATTAACACAAGCTCCTTTCTCATTTCCTCTCCTAAAATATATCACTGCCATCTGACAGCAAGAAAGTACTTTCTTATTCACCTGTTGCAGGTAAAATTTGGCAACTCACTCACCTGCCTAGGTTTAATAAGAAGATGCGATACATGTGGTATTTACCGAACGCTCCCACCGATTTGAAGGCTTGGTCCAGCCCCATAGTAGTGGCTGGCTGCACTGAACTGGCCCGCTCCGATTTGCCCCGCGGTGAGTGCGGAGTTTCTGTAACACAGGCCCCCAGAACTGTGGTGCTAAAGGAGGAGGAAAACGCTGCCCTCATCACCATGGAAACTGGCTGAGCAATTTCAGGGCCAGGGATCTCCACGGTGAACTATATGAAACAATACCAGTCTCTTCGCCGGGAGCAAGCGGAAGCCAAGCGCAGGCAGCGCAAGGAGCGCACGTCAACCCAAGCACCCCACCCACCTGCCCCTTCAACCACCGTCTGCCCCACCTGTGACAGAGACTGTGTCCGCCGCCTTCGTCTCCGTGCCCAGTTCTCTGGCCAGGAGTCTTCCCCCCGCATGGCTGACCCTTTCTCCCGCTTTCAGAATTCCTGTTCTACCTGGACCCCTCTATTACGTCCGTGAATGATTGAGACACGGACAGCAGGAGTTGAACAAAATAAGTCTTTACTGATGGAAGTCAATAGTGAAACTGAAAACAACAGAGGCTCACTAGCGCCTTTTATACAGGGGTGGTCACTGCCGGTACTGCAGTCTGAGACCAGTTATTCTCTTAAAGGTACATACACAACAATTCCTCCCCTTTTAGATAAACAGTACATAACATTCATTTAACAACTAAATGATAACCAATTACAATCACAATTACGGTTGCTAGATACATTAGTTAAGTTTAAGCAATTATAAGTTCAGTCTTTGAGGAGGCTTCCTGAATCTGTCTGGATAACGCCTCTTTGGGGTATCAGGTTCTTCTGGCAATGTTGAGTCAGGATCAATGTCGTTGTTTGGTTCATCTGCTTCCAATATTACCGGTTCTGCGGTAGCTGCAATTGGAACGTCGATTTCATTACCAGGTGTATCAGATCGTGGTGTGGAGTTGATGTTTTCCAGTGACTCTAGAATCTGGTCAGCATGGCGTCTTACAATGCTCTCCCCAACGTCCACAGTATACATGAGAGGTCCTTGTCGTGTACAAATCGTTCCTGGCTGCCATTTCTCAGTGCGGTAGTCCTGGGCCAAAACTGGTTGACCTATCTTAAAACTCCTGGTCAGCCTTTCATTCATATTCTGAAACTGCCTGTTCTCCACATCTCTTCGGACGTTTGGCTTAACCAAATCCAAGCGGCATCGTAGTCTTCGATTGAAGAACATCATGGCTGGAGTTTGGTTGGTAACCGCATGTGTCGCATTCCGGTAGGCAAACAAGAAGTTGTCCACCTTGTGTTGTAGGGTTTTATCTTCATTACACATTGCCTTGATAGCCTTCTTGAATGTTTGGACAAACCTCTCGGCCAATCCATTTGTGGCTGGATGATATGGAGCAGATGTGTAATGCTTAACACCATTGTTCTTTAAGAATCTCCGTAACTCTTCAGATACAAACTGTGGTCCATTGTCAGAGCAAATCTGTTCAGGCAGCCCATTCCTGGCGAATATGGTTCGTAAAACTGTGATAGTTTTTTCCGTGGTGGTTGAGGACATTTTTATTACCTCTGGCCACTTTGAATGTGCATCCACCGCAATTAAAAACATCGAGTCCATGAAGGGACCAGCAAAATCAATGTGCACCCTTTGCCATGGAGATGAGGGCAACTCCCATGGATGTAGAGGAGCTTGTGGTGGGGCATTTTGGACCTTCTGGCATCCTGCACAGCTCTTGGTCATCTCTTCGATTTCTCTATCGATTCCCGGCCACCACACAAACGCTCTGGCTAAGTTCTTCATTTTTACCCCACCCAGATGACCCTCATGAAGCTCATTGAGCACTCTATCCGTCAACTTAGGTGGAATTACTACTCTGGATCCACACATCAAGGTTCCTCTGCACACTGACAGCTGTTCTCTTCTCGGCGAGAATGCTGGCAGCAGTGGTTCGCCATGTGCTGGCCATCCCTTCACCGTTAAATCATAGACCCGTGATAGTGTCGGGTCATTTCATGTTTCCTTTTCTATGTTTGCATTCGTCACAGGGAGACATTCGACTATGGTCGAGTGGAATAACTCCATTGGATCCACTGCAAGGTCTTCTTCTTCCACCGTCGGCAACGGTAGGCGTGACAATCCATCAGCATTTCCATGCTCTTTAGTTCCTTTGTACTCGATGTCATATTGGTGTGCCCCTAGGAAAAGGGACCATCTCTGCAGCCGTTGTGCTGTCATTATCGGTACGCCCTTCTGAGGGTTGAAAATGGAGACAAGAGGTTGATGATCGGTTAGTAGAGTAAATTTTTGACCATGCAGGTAGTGATTGAACTTCTTCACCCCCCACACTAGGCTGAGGGCCTCTCTGTCAATCTGGGCGTAGTTACGCTCGGCAGAAGTTAACGAGCGTGACGCAAAAGCTATCGGCCTCTCTAAACCATCAAGGAATTTATGTGACAGTACCGCCCCAATGCCGTAGGGAGACGCATCACACGCCAGTCTGATCGGCAGTGCTGGGTTGTAGTGAGCCAATACTTCCCTTGAAGTGATTAAGTCCTTACTCTTCTGAAAGGCCCGCTTAAAATCATCGCTCCATTTCCATGCTACCCCCGTTCGTAGCAGGGCGTTCAGTGGGTGCAGAATTGTCGACAAATTCGGCAAAAACTTATGGTAGTAATTCACCAATCCGAGGAATGACCTCAGTTGCGACACATTTTCAGGCGCTGGGGCCTTAACAACCGCTTCAATTTTGTCAGGGGACTTATGTAACCCCTCTTCATCAATCACGTGGCCACAATACGATATCTGTTTCTTTAAAAATTCGCACTTGGGGCGGTTGGCTCGCAGCCCATGTTCCCGTAGTCTAGTGAGCACCTGTTCTAGGTTGTTAAGGTGTTCACTGTCATCTTCACCTGTCACAAGGATGTCGTCCAAGTAACACTGAGTCCCCAGAATCCCTTGCGGGACTTGTTCCATCGCTCTTTGCCATATCACCGGAGCCGATGCTACTCCGAATACCAATCGATGATACTGGTAAAGACCTTTGTGAGTGTTTATCGTGAGATACTTCCTAGAGGACTCTTCAACCTCCAACTGCAAATATGCTTGTGCTAGGTCAATTTTTGTAAAACGCTTCCCTCCAGACAGTGAGGTGAAGATGTCTTCTATCCTTGGAAGAGGATATTGTACTGTGTGAAGGACTGGGTTCACCGTCACCTTGAAATCCCCACAGATGCGAATCTTCCTTGGCCCCCCGGACTTATTGCTTAACGTTTTCTTCATGACAGGAACGATGGGTATCGCCCACTCGCTCCAGTCGACCTTAGACAACACGCCTGCCTTCTCCAGATTCTCCAGCTCTGCCTCGACGGCTGGGCGAATTGCATATGGTACCGGTGTTGCTTTGAAAAACTTGGGAACTGCATTCTCTTCTATTTTTATCGAGGCGGTTACGCCTTTAAGCGTACCCAGTTCTTGTTGAAATACCTCTTTGGCGTTAGCTAAGATTGTTGACAATCGTCCAGGAGTGACGCCTTCATCTTTTTTACCGTCCACCGTCATTGCATGAATGGACTGCCAATCTAAGTTTATCTTCCTGATCCATTCCCGTCCCAATAACAGTGGCCCACCATTTGGCAGTATGTAGAGATACAATTTCCATATTTTCTTGCCGTTGTATTCGACAGGCACCCTTATTTTTCCTCTGGGGTATACTTTTTGCCCCGTATATGTCGTCAAGACGATGGATGTCTCTCTCAAGGGTATGTGTGAAAATAGCCGCTCGTAGTCTCGTCGATTCATGATGGTTAGCGCTGATCCTGTATCCAATTCCATTTTAACTTGGGACCCTGCTATCGTGAGGGTGACCCAAATGGTTCGGTGATCCTCTTTTGCGATTACATTGTGAAGTTTGAGACAGCTTAGTCTCCTGTTCCCGGATTCACTATCGCTCATCTGGTCTTCGGAACTACTGTCCGTCATCTTTTGTACTTTCTTGTACGGTTCCTTAGTAGCCTTTTTGTTGTCGCTGGTCTTCTTCCCAGACCTGCAAACTCGTGCAATGTGTCCCATCTTCCCGCATTGCCTGCATATTTTGTCTTTGGACCAGCAGTCCTTCTGGTCATGGTTAGTTCTGCCGCAGCGATAACATTTTGCAAATCCCCGTGTCATTTCGTGGGTGCCGTATTCCTGTGGTTTTTGTTGAATTTCTGCAGCTCCCCTGGCTGCTGCTTCATACAATACTGCCACGCTGAAAGCCTTATCTAGCGTCAGCTCTTTCTCTGAGAGTAACTTCTTCTGTGTTCCTTCACTCAGGAGTCCACAGACAAATTTGTCCCGTAGGGTATCTGCCAGCCCTGCTCCGAACTGGCAGTGCTTTGATAGCTTGCGTAGTTCCGTAAGGTACTCAGCATTGCTCTCACCTTTATGCTGAGTTCTCCTGTGGAATTTAAATCTTTCTGCTATCAACAGCGGCGCAGGGTTTAGGTGTTCCTGTAGGACAGCAACAATTTCGTTAAAACTCTTCGCCTTCGGTTTGGCTAGAGTAATCAGGTCCCGCAATAGGCCGTACGTTCTAGCGCCCATTAAGTTTAGCAATATCGATGCCTTTTTCTCCTCCGCTATTTTGTTTGCCTCGAAATATACCTCGACTCTTTCCACATACGTGGTCCAGTCCTCTATTGTATTATCAAAAGCAGTGATACAGCCAGTCTTCGGCATCTTGCAAATCTAAAATGGCGCCTCCCGCGCTTTGCATTCTTCCCCGATTTAACAAAATGGCGCCTCCCGCGCTTTGCCTTCTTCCCCGCTGATTAAGATGGCGCCTCCCGCGCTTTGCCTTCTTCCCCGCTGTTGTTAGTGCTGCTTTCCGTGGTTTCTTGCGCGTTTAATATTTCTTTTTTTATTATTTTCCCGTCGTGGAACAACCCTGTGGGACTCTTGCCTCCCTCTTCGGGGGTCTATACGCAGCCCGGCTTCGTAGCACCGGCCGCGCCCTGTGTGCTCCACCCTCTCTCTCTCTTCCCGACAACGCTGCTCGGCCCCGTTGCAAACCACCCGCTTGAGTTCGCGACCGCCGCAGCCCAGGAAGGATCAGTGCACTACCTGCCACCAGCCCGATTAGCTGAAGCACCGTTGACAGGAACCAGGCCCCGCTTCCGACAGCTTCTCCATCAATCTTCAACTCCGCAAACGCAGGGGCGGATGCCCACGGTCGACGCCCGTTTCTACTGCCTCTTACTTTCTATTCTTTCTGGCCTCGACCTCTGCTCACTTCGCTGTAGGAATGGATCCCAGGAGGTGGTGCAGACTGTAGGTAGGTTCGTATCTGCTTGTCGCCAGTATTACGTCCGTGAATGATTGAGACACGGACAGCAGGAGTTGAACAAAATAAGTCTTTACTGATGGAAGTCAATCGTGAAACTGAAAACAACAGAGGCTCACTAGCGCCGTTTATGCAGGGGTGGTCACTGCCGGTACTGCAGTCTGAGACCAGTTATTCTCTTAAAGGTACATACACAACACCCTCCCCCTGGCCTCTTACCCTCTCTAGATCTTTTCATCGCTAACTGCCGCCGTGACATCGCCCGTCTCCATTTCTCTGCTCCCCTCACTTACTCCAACCTACCTCCCTCTGAACTTGCAGCACTCCATTCTCTTAGATCCAACCGTGACATTGTCATTAAACCTGCTGACAAGGGTGGTGCTGTTGTTGTTTGGCGAACTGACCTCTACCTAGCGGAAGCTGAACGCCAACTCTCCGACACCTCCTCCTACCTCCACCTGGACCATGACCCCACTACCGAACATCAAACCACCATTTCCAAGACTGTTACTGACCTCATCTCCTCTGGAGATCTTCCCCCCCGTGGCCACCAACCTCATAGTTCCCCAACCCCGCACAGCCCGCTTCTACCTCCTTCCCAAGATCCACAAACGGGACTGCCCTGGTAGACCCATCGTTTCAGCCTGTTCTTGCCCCACGGAACTTATCTCTTCCTATATCGACTCTGTCTTTTCTCCCCTTGTCCAGTCTCTTCCCACCTACATCCGCGAATCTTCGGACGCCCTCCGCCATTTTAACAGTTTCCAGTTTCCTGGCCCCAACCGCTTCCTTTTCACCATGGACGTACAATCCCTCTACACCTCCATCCCCCACCAGGATGGCCTGAGGGCGCTCCGCTTCTTCCTTGAACAGAGGCCCGACCAGTCCCCATCCACCACTACCCTCCTCCGCCTGGCTGAACTTGTTCTCACATTAAACAACTTCCCTTTTAACTCCACTCATTTCCTCCAAATCAAAGGTATTGCTATGGGTACCCGCATGGGTCCTAGCTATGCCTGCCTTTTCGTGGGATATGTGGAACACTCTTTGTTCCAGTCCTACTCGGGTCCCCTCCCTCACCTCTTTTTCCGATACATTGATGACTGTTTCAGTGCCATTTCCTGCTCTTGCCCTGAACTAGACAATTTCATTCACTTTGCCTCCAATTTCCACCCTTCCCTCACCTTCACATGGTCCATCTCTGACTCTTCCCTTCCCTTCCTCGACTTCTCCATCTCCATCTCTGGGGATAGGTTATTGACCAATATTCACTACAAGCCCACTGACTCCCACAGCTACCTGGACTACACTTCCTCCCACCCCGCCTCCTGTAAGGACTCTATTCCATTCTCCCAGTTTCTCCAACTCCGCCGCATCTGCTCCGACGATGCCACCTTCCACACCAGTGCTTCCAACATGTCTTCCTTTTTCCTCAACCGAGGATTCCCCTCTACCGTGGTTGACACGGCCCTCGACCATGTCCGTTCTATCTCCCGCACATCTGCCCTCACCCCTGCCCCTCCCTCCCGGAACCACGATAGGGTTCCCCTTGTCCTCACCTTTCACCCCACCAGCCTCCACATTCAACGGATCATCCTCTGCCATTTCCGACACCTCCAAATTGATCCCACCACCAAACGCATCTTCCCCTCCTCTCCCCTTTCAGCATTCCGTAGGGACTGCTCCCTCCGAGACACCCTAGTCCACTCCTCTATCACCCCCAGCACCCCTTCCCCTTCGCCTGGCACCTTCCCGTGCAAGCGCAGGAGATGTAACACCTGCCCTTATACCTCCCCCCTTCCCACTGTCCAGGGCTCCAAACACCCCTTCCAGGTGAAACAGCGATTTACTTTTACTTCTTGCAATCTAGTATACTGTATTAGCTGCTCACGATGCGGTCTCCTCTACATTGGGGAGACCAAACGCAGATTGGGTGACCGCTTTGCGGAACACCTCCGTTTAGTCCGTAAGTGTGACCCCGAGCTTCCGGTTGCCTGTCATTTTAATTCACCGCCCCATTCCCACTCGGACCTCATCGTCCTTGTCCTCTTGCATTGTTCCACGGAAGCTCAACGTAAACTCGAGGAATAGCACCTCATCTTCTGATTAGGCACTTTACAGCCTTCCGGACTCAATATCGAGTTCAACAATTTCAGATCATAACCTCGGCCCCTATTACATTTTTACTTATATTTTTCATCCACACCTTTGTTTTGGTTTTTCCCCCCCCCATTTCCTTTTTTTTTTCTCTCTCTCACATGGCAGCTGTCTCCCATTCTGCCAGCGCATTTCGCACCTAATCTAGAGCTGTCTTTTGTCTCCACTAGTCCTATCACCATCTCGTCTCGTTTTGAATACCTCTTAATGTCTCTTCTCTTTTGTTCTCTCCCAGCCCGGCCTCTTAATCTATTTCATTCCCTGTGCCTCTTTAGTCTTGATAAAGGGTTTTGACCCGAAACGTTGACTCTAATTTTTCTCTCCACGGATGTTGCTGACTTTTTCCAGCATTTTCTGTTGTTATTTCGAATTTCCAGCATCTGCAGTATTTTGCTATCGTATATGAAACAATAAGTTGATCCGGCAGGGGCTGAGCGTGGCTCCTCTACAGCTTCTGCCTGCAGCACGCAACACTTCTCAAAAGGCGACGCAACCAGCACGTCTCCTACTCCCTCATCTTGTGGCTGCTGCCCGAACTCATTTTTAAATTTCCAATTGGGTTCGGCTCTGAGGTTGCAAGACTCGCAAACGGCTCTCTGTCTGGATTCTGGGCCAATGAGTATTGGGCCCCTTCCCTGCTCCAGCTACCCTGCTCTCTGCGCGGCCTTTGAATTGAAGTGCGCTGGAGCTCAGGGACAAGTGCGCAGCCGCGCACCATAGAGGGAACAATGACCATCACCCTTGTGCTTGCTGACCTACATTGGCTCCAAGTCCAGCAACGCCTCAATTTTAAAATTCTCATCCTTGTTTTCAAATCCCTCCATGGCCTCGCCCCTCCCTATCTCTGTAACCTCCTCCAGCCCTACAACCCTCTGAGATCACTGCACTTCTCCAATTCTGGCCCCTTGTGCATCCCCTATTTTAATTCCTCCACCATTGGCATCCATGCCTTTACCTGGTTAGGCCCAAAGCTCTGGATATCCCTCCCTAAACCTCTTTGCTTCGCTACCTGTCTCTCCTCCTTTAAGATGCTCCTTAAAACCTACCTCTTTGATCAAGCTTTTGGTCATCTGTCCTTATCACCTTATGTCCAATGTTGTTTGATAATGCTCCTGTGAAGCGCCTTGGTATGTTTTGCTATGTTAAAGGCATTATATAAATGCGAGTTGTTGTTGTTGACATGGGCGAGGATAACTCCCTTTTTCAAGCATATAGTTTTCCACGTTCTCATGCTTTGTATGTCTCCTTCCTAATGTATGTAAGATTCACAAAATTTCTTCATTTCCCCGAAGGCTGTTATTAATAAACGGGACCCTGCGTGGACATTTTAAATTAAAAAGGGTACCCAAGATGGTGTCCGTGCCTCGTGGCAGAAAGCCTGTGGGATTCCAAAATGGATTCTGCAACGCAGACAGCTTGGGAGAAATCGAAACTAAGGCTGCAGGCTTTCTGCGAAGAGAAACTTTGTATTTTGGAACCAGACAGGACACTGAATTATGCATTAGACTGAATTGGAGACACAATCTAAATTCAGTTTAGGCCTATAGTTAAGGCCATCTAGCAGTCTGCATATATTATCGGAAACAGATTAACCGAGCCATCGAGGTCGGACAAGGCCCATCAAGGAACTTTCAGGAGAATACAAGTCAATTATCGGGCCGGTAGATGCGATTACCGGCCATCCAAAACCAGTTAATATGGATTGCTACCATTATTTATAATAGCCCACCAAGATTAAGACAAAGAACTAACCTGATTTGGTGGGCAGATAAGGTTTTTTCGACGAAGGTATAATTGAAGGCCCCAGGTAGCATTGAGTGGCCCGGAGGGTTGGTGAGTTGTGGGTCGGAGGAGGTTGGTGCGTTCGTTGGTTGGTGTGCTGGTGCTGCTCCTCAGCCCCTCGCCGTCGTGGCTGCCGCTCTTTCCCCGTCCCATGCTTATCCCCTGGCCTTTGCCCGTGCTCTTTCCTCACTCCATCTGGAACTGTCCCGATACCGGGTCGGGCGGATACGGACAGATTCAGGCCAGGCGAGGCGGGACGTGATGAGGGGAGAAGGGAAAACCACCAAGGGGCAGACCGGCTGGAGAAGACCAAACGAGGGGAGGTTTCGAATCATCGGGCCTTCAACCACGGCTGACCTTTGAATATCTACACACCAACTCAAACTGGCCGCTGTCGACGAAGAACCATCTCTGCAATGTAAAGTACCCAAACAGAGACTTTAACTTTGGGGTACGCGAACCCGGACAACGCCCTTGCAGCGCCTGGAGACCACGTGATGATGACAAGCTCCAGAGAGCACCAAGAGCAAACCCCGAACCCAACCGCTGTTTTGAGTCTAACAAACCTTTTGATTGGTGAGCATGAAGTTCTGACCCCTCATAGCTTAATCTAGTTAGGCATAGGGGGTGGGATAAGGATAAGGGGACTGTTAAGATAGTTGTTTTCCCTCGATGTGCCATGTGTTCCCCATTGCCTGCATAAGTATAAGTATTATTGTGATTCTCTTGTAATTTTTGCCTGTAAAAGTAATTCTTTTCCATGAGATTGTATTAAGTAAATTTTTTTTCTCTTCAATAAAATCTTGGTTCTGTTTGCATTCAACCACCTGTCTATTCGAGTCTTCTCTGTACCGCCACCTTGTACCTAAGTCCGGTGTCTAGAACCCAGGGGCGTGGGAGTGATTCGAACCGCTCACAAAACAGTCAGAGGCATAACTGACTGGGCGCACGCGCCAGGCAGCAACACAGCACCTGCCACACACCCCCTACAGAAATGGCGACTGCGGCAGGACACCGGCAACAAGGTTGCGATAAAGTAGGCAGTGGTTCGGATGAGCGAACTGTGATGGAGGAAAGGATTTCTGATGATGTGTTTAGCAAGGTGAATATCACTAAGAAGTGGATCACCACTCTGTTAAGTGCTGGGCGTCTGATAGATGCAGCAGCTAAGTGGACAGAGGGAAAGGAACACAAAAAGTCCTTAGAGAAGGCAGTTTGGCTGATATGCTTTAAAAAGCAGGTCCAGTTCTAGGACAGGTTCGTTGCAGCACAGGCAGTCGAGTTAAGGGAGTCAGCCCTGGAGAGCCAGGATAAGGCTCTCGCAGGGGAGAAGTTATTAGTAGCTTTGCAGACTTTGACTCAGGAGAGAGTGCATTTAATAGGAGAACACAAGGCCCAGTTGGAATACCTACGGTGCCAAGTCACCGAGGCCAAGGGAAATGAGTTAAGGTTGCGGGAGAAAAACGCCCGCTTGGCAAGGCAGATCAGGGAACAGGAAGAGAGAGTGCAGGAGGTAAAAGCCGCTTATAAGCTAGCAAATGAACAGGAGTTTGAGGAGGCAGACCACGGCCCCTGTAAAGAGAGGATAGAAAATCTGAGCCGGGCCCTCCGGAGGGCAAAAGGCATGGTATGCCTCATAAGCCCAAAGGCAGGCCAGGCAGATTTTATGGGAAACGAGGGGAGGACAGTTCCAACTAAACCGGTGGTGCATATGGACGACCCGGTTGAGAGGGAGGAGACCTCATGGCCACCACCCGTCGTGCCAAGTTTCAGCAAGTTTTGGCAGCAAGGGGGGGTGGAACCAGTGGTGGAACCCGAAATGGAGCCGGAGGTGGAGGTAGAGCAACCCCCGCCCCAGAGGCCGGAGCCAGGACCGATGTGCCCAGCGCGGCATCAGAGGTTCGGCCCACCCGCCATTGGCGACATTGAGGGACCCCTCCAAAACCAGTTCGTATTACCCTTTAACACCCAACAGCTCAGGGTTATGGTCAACCATATCCCGAAGCTTTCCGCCAAGGGAGACCCCTTGATCCACTTCAGGGAAATAGAGCAGACCGCCAGCGTCAACAACTGCGATGACGCTGAGAAGGCCAAAATGCTGCTCTTCTCTCTGGAGAATAATCTCCTCCAATCCCTCTCTGACGAGTGTAAAAGGGGGCAGAGCGGGTACGAGGAGCTTAGAGATGCGGTTCTAGAGGCCATGGGGATGGATGTGGGAAGTCCCTTCTCCCGCATGGAGAAGACGATCTAGCTTTCTGGGGAAACCCCGCAGGCTTTTGCGGACCGGCTGTGGCCGGTGTACCGGAAAGCTTGCCCGGGGATGCCAGGCCGGACATTCCTGAACGGGGATTCCCTGACGCATTGGCTCCGGTGCCTGGTGGCGAACAGCTTGCCACAGGTCCGGGCCAAGGCAGAAGCCTGGTTCGATCCCAAAGATCCCCAGACCACAGAGCTCACGGTAATTAGGCAGCTAACCCTAGCCTACAAAAACAGGAGGGCAACCGATGCACACACACCCAAGGGGAAGGTGCATGAGATAAAACCAGGAGTGCAGAATAGAAAGGAATGGCACCAGGAAGGGAGTAACCCCCCCAACACAAAGACCAATTGTTACGGGTGTGGGAAGGATGGTCACTGGCGGAAGGAGTCTAAGAACCCTTGGAAGGATAACAAGGGAAAACATCCCACAGCCCCAGCCCAAAAGGCGGGGGTAGGGACCCCTTCCGCAGAGGTCGAGTCACTTTTGGACGCCATGAGGTCCTTACTGACTGGCCAGGGGAGAATAGCAGCCGCCACCGGTGCTCTCACCCCGTCAGCCCCATCCAACCCACAACCGTGACTAGAGCCAGCACAGCCTGTTTATCTGTGTTCGCTCCGATATGATGAGTGGAGGAGACCCCTTTTGGAGATGGAGGTGGAAAAGATGACAGGGACCTATCTGTTGGACATGGGGGCATCACGCACCGTGATCTACTCAGCTAATCCCAGCACCTCACCTCTCTCCAGCGGGGGTCCCATACAGTCTATCGGAGTTCACAGGTAGGGAACAGGCCAGCTCGGTCTCCATCCCGCTCGCCATTCGGATAGGACCGCTCCGCTCCAAGTGGACGTGTGTCCTGATGAAATGGGACGTGGAGGATGGAAGAGGGGTCCTGGGGGCCGACTTTATTGTGGGTCATGTGATCCTAGTGGACTTGAGGAATCACTGCCTTTGGGGGGCAGCAAAAGTAAAGAACGGTGAGATCGTAGTTATCCCGGGTAAGGAAGGGAAGGGGACCCTCTGCACCATGAAGCCCAAAGAGGATTATAACCTCGGGCTCATGGTCAGCAACACCCCACCAGAGTTCCAGGCATTTGTGCAGGCGCACCTGGCCAAATTTGCCACTCACAAACACGACTGCGGGAGGGTCGCAGGGTTTCAGGTCAGCATAGACGGGGACCCAATGGCCTGACCACAGAAACAGTATAACTTCCCAAGGGAAGCAGAGCCGGACATGGAAGCAGCCATGTCATCATTAGTGCAGCAGGGAGTCCTGAGGCTGATAGCTACCCACGTGAATTCTCCGTTATGGCCGGTCAGAAAGCCGGACAATTCCTGGAGGGCCACGGTGGATTATCGGGTGCTAAATAGTAACATCCCAGCCTGCGCACCCACAGTAGCAGCAGTTGCCGACCTCATCGGGAGTATTCCAGCATCCGCGACCACTTTCACGGCGCTGGATATTTCAAATGGGTTTTGGTCCATCCCTGTAAGGAGGGAGGATCAGTACAAGTTTGCCTTTACGTTTAAAGGGCAACAGTACACGTGGAACTGTTTGCCACAGGGCTTCCACAACAGCCCTAGCATTTTCCATCAGTGCATGGCCGACAGTTTGAAGGATTTTAGCCAGCCTAGACAGTTGGTTCAATATGTGGATGACCTACTCCTGTTCACCGATTCAAAAGAGGAGCATGGCCCACTATTGGCCAAACTGCTGGAGCTGTTAGGACAGAAGGGTTTCAAGGTAAATCCCAAGAAAGTGCAGATCGGCCAGCAGGAGGTGAAATTCCTCGGTCTGACCGTGCGCGCTGGAGAAAGGGCCATAGATAAGGCTAGGAGGGAGGCGATACAAGAACTATCGGTCCCTAACACAGTAACGGGTGTGAGGTCGTTCCTGGGACTGACCGGGTACTGTAGAGACTTCATTGAGGACTATGCAGCCACCGCAGCTCCTCTGCTCCGACTCCTACACAAGGGAGTGGAGTGGCTTTGGGATGAGGGTTGCCAGGCAGCATTTGTCCGGCTCAAGAAGGACTTGCAGACCGCGCCAGCTTTAGGGGCTATAGATGGGGAGAAAGAGTTCTTCCTGGAGGTAGCGGCCAGCGGGGACAACCTGAGTGCTGTGCTGCTCCAAGAGCGGCACGGCCGGCTGCGGCCGGTGGTCTACTCCTCCAGGATACTCAGATGTGGAAAGGAGCTATTCCAATTGTGAGCGGCATCTTTTGGCCACACATTGGACTGTGAAAAGATCATTGATCTTCACAGGCACCTATGCCATCACCCTCCTCACCCATCATACACCCACCCAGATGCTTCTGGACGGGAGGATCAAGGATGGGACAGTGAGCAGTGCCCGCATTGCCCGCTGGACCTTGCTCCTCTCACAGATTGATCTGAAGGTGAAGGGTCTCTGTGAGCCAGAGCTCGCCGCCAACATGGTATATCCTGGAACAGCCCATCGGTGTTCCATTGAAGGGGTTTGGGAAGTAAACATAGGTTTACGGGCCAGGATACATCCCACAGGCCGCGAAATCTATGTAGACGGTTCCAGCACGGTATCTGCTGGCGAGCGTCTCACGGGGTGTGGAGTTTACGACCCAGCGGCAAACATTGCCCTGGCGATTAAGCTCCCCAGCACCATGAGCGCCCAGCAGGCTGAACTGTCCGCGGTAGTGTAAGTTGTTACACAGCCCGAAATCTTCCCCACCCCCTACACGATTTGCTCGGACAGCATGTTCACGTGCAATTCGTGTACGGAGTACCTGGCCATCTGGTCTCGCCGCGGATATACCTCCGCTGACGGGAGACCCCTCACCGTAAAGCCCCAGCTGGAAAAGATCCTGGCAGCCGTGGGGGAGGAAGGGGAGGTTTTCATCCACAAGGTGAAGGCCCATTCCTCCACAGAACCCCGCAGCCAGGGCAACGAGCATGCTGACTTGCTCGCCAAGGAGGGTGCCCGCACAGGCACTTTCTGGGACCCATTTGGGTCCAGACCCATGGCGGCGGTCAGAGGTAGGGACGGGACCCAAGGGAGTGTAGGAGTAGCGTTAGCCCCGGACCTTAAAACGGTCCAAGCCCAAGACCCCGCCCTAAAAGCAGTCTTCAACACCATAACTGAGGAAAAAGAGATAGAAGGTCCGTACGGCACAGTGACTCCGTTAAAGAGGGTATGCTGTTCCGGGGGGAACAGTGGGTTGAGCCGCAGCAGCACCGGAGGGAATTCCTTCAACTGGCCCATGAGGGTCCAGGAGCGGGACACCCCGGGCCTGAGACTACCTGGCAACAGGTGGAACAGGCGGGATGGTGGCCGGGACTCAGGGACGATGTCCGTGAGTTCTGTGCAGGCAGTCTTGTGTGCGCCGCAAACAACCCTGACCTCCACAGAAGGAAGGTCCCTATGGGACACGTCAGGAGGGTAGAGGGACCATGGCAGTCGATACAAGTTGACTACATCGGACCCCTGCCCACCGCCCAGGGAGGCTATAAGTACTGCCTAGTCCTGGTGGACGTGTTTACCAAGTGGGTAGAGACTTTTCCCTGTAAAACTGCCACAGCTCTGGGTACTGCCAGGATCCTGGTCCAGGAAGTGTTCTCGAGGTGGGGACTACCACAGTTTGTGGAGTCCGACCAAGGGAGTCACTTCACCGGACAGGTGATGCAGAACACCCTGATGCTGCTAGGCATTGAGGGGAAATGGCACGTAGCCCACAACCCCCAGTCATCGGGGATTGTAGAACGCATGAACCGGACCCTGAAAGAAAGGTTAAGAAAGGAAACGGTGGACTCGCCCTGTAAATGGGCCGAAGTCCTACCGTTAGTTTTGATGGGGATCCGGGCCAGCCAGTCCAAAAGCACGGGGTATTCCCCGCACGAGCTGATGACTGGCAGGGTTATGCGGACCCCCACCCATGTACTAGCCCCGGTGCTCACGGAGGGTCAGCTCAGGGAGGTAAACCGGGACAGGTTCGCCGGAAACCTTTTTGAGCACCTGAAGCAGGTCCATGAGCGGACGGCTGGGAACATGGGAAGGCAGCATCGGAGTAATCCGATTGCTGCTCGAACCGAGAAAGTACCACGAGTGGGAGGTAGGAAATTAGGTCGTGGTGAGGAACTATGCCCGTGTGGGTAGTTTGGAACCATTATACGTGGGGCCCTACAGCATTGTAGATAAAGCCAGCCCCATGGTATACGCCGTGAAGATGCTCGGCGTACAAAATGGTTCCATATCAACCAATGTAAGCTGTTTCCACCTGGAAAGGGAAAACAGCCAGTTGGGAAAAGGTCTGAGGGTAAAGATCCTCAGCCTGCAGCAGGAGCAAGTTCACAGACTGCTCAGGCAGGCGCTGTGGCTTGTTTGAAGGGAGGGACCATTCCGCCCATCGGTTGGGACACTCCCCCACTCTTCTGGGATCCAGATGAGGGGGAGGGACCTGAAGGCGAAAACCCTGCCCCTAACCCAGTTGTAGAGAGGGAGGAACCTGAGGTCGAAAACCCTGCCCCGGACCCAGCCATGGGACCTGGGGGCGGAGACTCTCAGCTCGCAGCAGCAGGCTGTGAAAAGTTACCTGCCCTCAGTCCAGGTTCGGGACGGGTCAAGCCTGGGGGAGCAGCGGTTCAGTTAAAAGGCCCAGCGACCAAGACAGCCCCACCCGCCGAAGCCCCCAGAAGGTCCCCACGGACGCCCCAGCCGAGAAAGCCATGATCACCAGCCCTGCAGTTACCAAGGGCCGCCCCGTGAGCCAGGGAGAGGTCCAAAGACAGAGGTCCTCAGCCAGCAGCCTCAGGCTGCGAGAGACCAACAGTGCAGGACTGTGCGGTCACGCCGGGGGTAGCAGCGAGCCGCAGTCCGACCAGGGATTAGCCTGGCCGCCCGGAGACGGGTGGCGGATGTACATAGTTTTGGTTTAAGTTTAAGTTTTAAGTAAAGTGTAATTATTTAGCTTATGTTTGGGTGTTTATAATTTAAATAAGGTGATGGGTAGTTTTATGTAAGTAGTCTGTTAAGAGTGTATATTTGGGTCAAGGTCACTGGACCCGACCATGCCTCACCAAGCCAGAGAATCTCTTTGGGACTTGGCTGCATGTTTTTACATCTTTTTGCAGAACGATTTTCGGGATGAAATGGATCGTGATCCTATTTGCCCTGATCGGGATGAGTGCGGAGAGGAGGGGCGACGTCCAGGACTCTCACATCTACAGGTGTTCAGGAGACAAGGCGCACCTGGCGATCGATGGGAGCGGTGAACGGGATGCGGAGGAGACCGCCGTCTACTTCCACGAGGGAAGGTGGCCAGGATGGTTGGGGTCCAATTCATCTCAGTACTCCAGCCAAACCGGATTCACGTATGGGGAAGCCTCCCTCCTGTGCCCCCGGGTACGAGTCGTTACTACGAGGGTCAGCGTCACCGTTGGAAAGCGAATATGTTTGACGTGTAAAGGACACATTCCACTGGATAGATGGTGGTGGCTCAGGAATTTGAGCAAGGACATGATGAACCCCGAAGTCGAATGGGAGCGGTGTAGGATTCGCAAAATTGAAATTTACATTAAAAAGGGTCAAATGGCAGAAGAGGCCCTGATTTTTAAAGACTGTTTTAAAAGAAGCCCAGAAAAAAGGGCATACAAAATGGCCGCCATACCACGTGACCGGCTTATTGGGACATCTTAAAATGGTTCCTGCGAATCCTCAGACAGCTTTGTGGATTCAACCCACAGTAAGTTCTGGAAGCCGTTTCTGAGAGAACAAAACCAGACCCACACATATACATATGGATTAGATGCAGATCCAGTCAAGATCGGCCTGGAGACAGAGGCCATCTAAATGTTGACCCAGACAAAAGAGGACAATTTCATATTCATGAGAACAGCACCAAGGACTAGATAACGAGATCAGCAGGACATTAAAAGCAATGAAGGTCATTCCAGACCAGAGATGGGCCTTTACCGGCCATCGAAAACATTTTAAAATATAATAACTACCCCGCTGTGCTCCCAGCCCGCCAAAAGTTAAACAAAGACTAACCTGATTTTGGGCGGGAAGTGGAGACTCCTGAAGAAAAAGTATAATTGGAGGAGTTGGAGACACAGGTACAGAGACAGAGTCACACCAGGGGCAGAGACACACGACTGAGTGGCAGTGGAACAAGAGGAGTTGGTTTGGGAGAAGATCAACAAACTCCTCTCCACCATCGGAGGAGGAAGAAGAATTAAGCCAACATTAAGAAGGCCGTTCAAAGCCGGCGTCCCGCCCCGGGGAAAACCATCGGGAGATCATTGACCATCCCCGGGCCGTTGCCGAAACGAGAGGCCATCGACCCAACTTGGGAGAAGAAACAAAAATATAAAACCCCGAGAGAAGAAACCTTCCAGCCACTCCGGCTCGGGAAGGGACGAAAATTAAACTGAAGGAACCTATATGAAGACCAGCCCAAGGCTCCTCTGACCAGGGCCGAGCCGACGATCCTCGACCCCGCCGACATCCAGGCCCGCCGGTGTCCAGCCGCCCCGACCCCCACCTCAGGAGAGAGGTGTGGCGCAGCTCACAGGGGTTCCACGATCCATGAGGAGACGGGACGCCTGAAGGGATCAAAACACAGACTTGCTTTCAAAACCTGGTACTTCCTAGTTGGATTGGTGAGCATGTTTCTGGCCCTTCACAATCAGATCTAGATAGGTTTAATAAGGGGGTGGATTTAAGGGTACAATTAACAAGAGTTGTTGTTCCTCGATGTTCTGTGTGTTTCCTTATTCCATGATGATCTTTGTAGAGTATAAGATGCCTGTATTTGCCTTAGTTAGTATTGTGTCGTTATGATTTGTTTGTGTTTTTCCCTCCCATGTACTCTCTTATCTGCTTGCATTTGATTTATTTTTCCATATGCAATAAAATTTCATTTCGTTTCACCAAACTTGGTCTACAAGAGTTTTCTCTATATTGCAGTTCCTGCCCCAAAGTCCAGGGTATAGAATCTAAGGGGCGAGTGGGTCGAACCACGCAAGGTTTTACTGTGCAAGAGAGAGAGGCCTCTAGAGAGAGAAACCTCTGCGATCTAAAAACCGCTTACAGCGGTTGGGAAACAACACCCATCGGACAATCATCGGGACTCATGAAGGACGGAGCATGTGTTGGGACAAGTGGTGGGAACTGGATCAAGGGATTTACATCTGTATGTGGGGGTCAGAGACGGTCTGCCCTGCAGGCATATCCATTATGTTCCACTGACAGTGGCACGACACCGGGGAAGGAATAAAGTGGGATACCAGCCTGAAGGTGTGTGCGGTCCCATACACCCAGATCCCAGTCAATGCCACTGAACTTGTGACCCGCCCACGGCGCAGGCAGCGAGGTTATCCAGGGAAGATTGCCCCAACACCACCAAGGGACCAGGGAATGGGTTGGTACTAGTCCCCACCGATCAGATGCTGTACCAGGGGGTACACTACGCGGTAGCCTCCGTGATTTTAAATCTCACGGAGGTACATTTACTGGAGTGGTGCCCCAAAGTAACAGAGCAGTTATACCAGGCCCTATTAAAGGACATGTTCAAGAAGTTTTACGAGTTCGATTTTGCCCACGTGGACAAGACCGAACTCTACACCACACACCGAGAATTTCTGGGTAATGCAGGGAGGCAAAGAAGGGGAGTATGGAATGATGTTTTTACTGCATTTAATACTGGGTCCTCTGTCATCAACAGCTTGGATGATATAGAGCTGCAGACCCAGATAAATGGTTTAAAAACACAGTTAAAAAGGATATTACTGGAGGAGAACAAGGTAGTGGGCTCGGAGTTGCATGAGGACCAGACCATGGCGGTCCATTTAAAGGAGATCATAGCCGAGTTGGTAAAGCACGCAAAGACGGTAAATGCTCTCATAAGGGAGGACAGAAATGCTTCTGACCAAGCTGCGCAGAATGAGGTGTGCATGTTATATGGGGCGTGGTTACTGGGCGAGGGCCGCAGTAATCTGGAGGATTTAAAAGAAGGGTTGGTCCCCTCCTGGATTAACAACAAGCACCTCGCAGCCTTCCACCCTTTTGAGAATGCATTGAGCCCATGTCAACTCCGGCTAGCCTCTGAGGCCTATCCAGTCCCCGTGGATTGTGGGCGGTCCAACCACACAATCATCTGAGTAGTAGTTAGAATGCCGGTCATGGGTAGGACAGCCTGACCCTCCCCGGTATACAGGGTTGAGAACATTGGAGTCATTCAAGGGGGTGCACACATTCGTTTCACAGCGGTCCCGCCTTACGTCATTAAGTGGGAGCACGCTATGACAGGTACTGACCTCTCAGGGTGCCGGAGCCGGGGAGCACACATAATCCTGTGTCCCCAGCACTTGAATGCCTTTTCAAAACCGCAGTGTGGGTTCAGAGCTGCTGACGTGAAGCCTATAAATTGTACCATGGAGGCTATGGCACAAGGCCATGTTCCGCCGCAGGTAGCATATATAGGGGGTGGGACATATTGTGTCACCACCGGCGCGTCCCACTACCAGCATGGTGTAAGATTCGAAAATTTTCAGCAAAAATCACGCAAGAAAACTGGATAAAAAAATAAGACTGTTTATTGACCAACGTAAGCTTGCACAGAAAAACCTTTGATAAAAGGGCATACAAAATGGCCGCCAGGCCCCGTGATCAGTTTCTGAACCAGTTTATTTCTGTTACTGCAAGCTAGACAGGCTTATGGATTGAAGACAGTAAACCCGCGAAAGCCAGTATCTGGGAACCGAAACTCAGAGCAACAGCATACATATTCAATGGATTATAAGTACAGGATGGGGCCCATCAAGATATGGGCGGACAATGTAAAAACACTTATACCCATTTATCGTACAAAGGAAAAACCGTTTAGCAGCCATCAAGGAAAATGTCCGGACCGATCAATATGCGAACCGAGCCGCGGTGACAATGCAAAGGACATTAACAGACATTATCGGCCAGGAAGGCCAGTTCAAGTTATCACCGGCTCCGTTACAAGACAAAGCGCCCCTGCAGAGATCTCTGCCCGCCAAAATTAATACAAAGACAGGACTATGATTTGGCGGGAGATAAGACTGTCCCAAAAGAGTATAACTATGGATTGAAAGTCCATCTAAGTTACTTCTTCACTGCTACGGCTTCTTGTTGGGCGACTTCAGGCTTCCATTTCTTCAAGAACTTTCTTCTACGAGGAACGAACGAAGGGCGGACGGTGCCCGGATCGGCGCCTCTCCCACTTCGGCAGATCGATGAAAACGTTTTCGTCTTTTTAAAGACGGACGGTTTCGGAAAAAGGACAACGTGGCCGGTGTTCAGCCAAACAAGGCTCGGCCACGACGAGAAGACGACAAGGGTGGCCCGGGTACTGGGGTCGGGAGATCATCGACGACCCAGGCCGACGGAGAAGAAACCCTCTGGAGAACCGGCGATCGATGCCACAAGATTCTCCCATGTGCATAACCTGCATCTAGGTCTACTCCACGAACAAAAATCCACGACAGGCCTAGTGGATCTCAACCTTGACGAGCGCTCATCGAGGCTGGGTCTACCCCACCGCCTCGAGGGAGGAGAGAATATCGACTGCGCCAGAAGCTTCCAATCCACGTGACGACGGGAAGCGGTGTCAAAAAGGCTGCGAACCCCTTTTTGCGATTTCGAGAGTGGTGAGCATGATCCCAAGTTCCCCAGGTCGAAACTTAGTTTAGGTATAGGGGAGGGAGTTAAGGGAAATCGTAATGTGTTTCCCCTTTTACGATGTGCCGTGTGTTCCCCATTTCCATAGAGTCAAGTTCATAAATTTGTGCATGATTGTAGTTACTTTAATCTGTGCCTATGACATGTATTTTGTAATGCTTCAAACTGTTCAAAAATAAAAGCATCCATTTTGTGCTATTCAGCCTGGTCTATTGAGTCCTCTTCTCTGCACTACTGTTCTCTGCATCTAAGTCCAAGGTCTAGAACCGTAGGGGGGGGTGGGTTGAACCACTCAAGGGTAATTCTTGCACGAAGCCTGGCAGGGGGCCAGAACGGGCAAGAGAGCAGGAAAAACCCCCCTACAATGGACAGCATAGCTGGTGTCCGGTTAGTGACAGCAGTTTCTGTTTCAAACCCAAGGCAGAAGTTCAAGTGGCCCAGGAGCGAATTGTCCCCATTCCTGAACCCTCCACTGTTCACCTCACTGTGAAGGAGAATTTTACAGATTTGCAGAAGTAGGTAGCGCACATTGGCTACGAAATTCCCCCTCTCCCTGAACATCTGACCAGAATACTCAAAGCCACTATAGTTTCGCAGAAACATTTTTATACACTCGTACAGAAAACAGTAGAGATAGGGATGAAGATATTGGATATTGTGACTCCACCCTCATGGAACAGCTTCAGTAATATCGAGGTCCCTTCGTGGATTAGACTGGCTTCCCACATTCTCGTGGTTTGCCAGTTAAGGATAGTGTATTTAGTTTGTGTTCAGTGTAAGGGAAAAGGCCGGTGGTCAGAATTCCAAAACCAGAGGATTTGGAAAGAACATTATGTAAAGGTGGAGGGAGATACGCCAGTTTAAGTTTTACCCTGTATTTTGATTAAAGAATTGTTGTTTCTTTGTGTTTGTTATTTTAATTAAAGGTTTTTCTTTTGTTGTTTTCTTTTGCGACGCAGTTTAATAAAGATAAGTGTGCCAAGTGGTGCAGGGGTGTTGGACCCCCTCCATGCTTGGATGAGTGTGTAAAGTCTGTAATTTTACTCTCTGTATGCTGATGTACACTACATTTTCGCGGAATGGGAAGTGCATGTGTTGTGGGTATTTTAGATAGGTAATTACAGGGGAAGGTTGACTATGGAGGGTCAGAAAATTTGTGCTCATTTTAAATGTATGATACTTCAAGCAAGTTTTAGTATCACAGGGGGGAATGTAAGATTCGCAACATTTCTGCATTTCCCCGAAGGCTGTTATTAATAAACGGGACCCTGCGTGGACATTTTAAGTTAAAAAGGGTACCCAAGATGGCGTCCGTGCCTCGTGGCAGAAAGCCTGTGGGATTCCAAAATGGATTCTGCAATGCAGACAGCTTGGGAGAAATCAAAACTAAGGCTGCAGGCTTTCTGCGAAGAGAAACTTTGTATTTTGGAACCAGACAGGACACTGAATTATGCATTAGACCGAATTGGAGACAAAATCTAAATTCAGTTTAGGCCTATAGTTAAGGCCATCTAGCAGTCTGCATATGTTATCGGAAACAGATTAACCGAGCCATCGAGGCCGGACAAGGCCCATCAAGGAACATTCAGGACAATACAAGTCAATTATCGGGCCGGTAGATGCGATTACCGGCCATCCAAAACCAGTTAATATGGATTGCTACCATTATTTAAAATAGCCCGTCAAGATTAAGACAAAGAGCTAACCTGATTTGGTGGGCAGATAAGGTTTTTTCGACGAAGGTATAATTGAAGGCCCCGGGTAGCATTGCGTGGTCCGGAGGGTTGGTGTGCTGTGGGTCGGAGGAGGCTGGTGCGTTCGTTGGTTGGTGTGCTGGTGCTGCTCCTCGGCCCATCACCCTCGTGGCTGCCGCTCTTTCCCTGTCCCGCGCTTATCCCCTGGCCTTTGCCCGTGCCCTTTTCTCACTCCATCTGGAACTGCCCCGACACCGGGTCAGGTGGACACGGACAGATTCAGGCCAGGCGAGGCGGGATGCGACGAGGGGAGAAGGGAATACCACCGAGGGGCAGACCGGCTGGAGAAGACCAAACGAGGGGAGGTTTTGAATCATCGGGCCTTCAGCCTCGGCCGACCTTCGACTATCTACACACCAACTCAAGCTGGCCCCTGTCGATGAAGAACCATCCCTGAAAGGTAAAGTACCCAAACAGAGACTTTAACTTTGGGGTACGCGAACCTGGACAACGCCCTTGCAGCGGCTGGAGACCATGTGATGATGACAAGCTCCAGAGAGCACCAAGAGCGAACCCCGAACCCAACCACTTTTTTGAGTCTAACAAACCTTTTGATTGGTGAGCATGAAGTTCTGACCCCTCATAGCTTAATCTAGTTAGGCATAGGGGGTGGGATAAGGATAAGGGGATTGTTAAGATAGTTGTTTTCCCTCGATGTGCCGTGTGTTCCCCATTCCCTGCATAAGTATAAGTATTATTGTGATTCTCTTGTAATTTTTGCCTGTAGAAGTATACACTCGTAATTATTTTCCATGAGATTCTATTAAGTAAGTTTTTTTTCTCTTCAATAAAATCTTGGTTCTGTTTGCATCCAACCACCTGTCTATTCGAGTCTTCTCTGTAACGCCGCCTTGTACCTAAGTCCGGTGTCTAGAACCCAGGGGAATGGGAGCGATTCAAACTGCTCACAAAACAGTCAGAGGCATAACTGACTGGGCGCACGCACGCGCCAGGCAGCAACACAGCACCCGCCACACACCCGCTACATGTAACCCTGTCCCTTTAATTACGTCTTAAGAGTAGAGCCAAGCAGTATAATTTCTGTTCCCTCTCATGATCCATGCCATGATAAAAATGCACGTGTTTTGTTCAAGTAAGGCTTCTCTCTCTAGTTCTTTGGCAGGCAAGGAAGCTTTATGACTGTAATTCACTGTGTTTCACTGTGTACTGAAGTTAGTACACGACATTTTAACCTTGTCTTACACATGTCTCCTTACATTGCCAAGTGCTTCTAGGGAACCAACCTTCAAGTCTGCCTTCTCCTTTAAAAAAAACAGACAGTGGATTGCCTTAAAATAATTTTAAAAATTGAATGCTGCCTGGGAAGTGAGCATTAATCTGCATGATCTTGTGTTGCTTCTCACTGACCACTTGGTGGATTGGAACCTTTGAGGATCATGTACACCTTGGCATTTCGTCTAGGGGCCTAGATGGCCGACTAGGTACCACCAATGACCCTATAGAACTTGTGGAATCTGGCAATAAAAAATAATTGCAGTGCCCTGTCATTGTACTGTTGCTTAATTCACACCAAGTTCTGTTCACCCATCACCCCTGTGCTTGCTAACCTGCATTGTCTCCCGGTTCACCAACGCTTCACGTTAAAAATTCCCATCCTCGTGTTTCAATCCTTCCATAGCCTCGCCCCTCCTTATCTCTGTAACCTCCTCCAGCCCTACAAGCCTCCGAGAACTCTGGATTCCTCCAATTTTGGTCTCTTGACCATCCCTGAATTCCCTCACTCCACCATTGGCAGCTGTGCCTTCAGCAGTCTAGGCCCTAAGCTCTGGTATTCCATCCCTAAATCTCTCCACTGCTCTCTTCTGCTTTAAGACGCTCCTTAAAATCTACTTCTTTGACCAAGCTTTTGGTCACCTTAGTGCCATTTTCTTTTGTCTGATTTCACTCCTGTGAAGCTATGTTAAAGGTACTATATAAATGCAAGTTGTTGTTACTGTTTCTCCATCAGAAAATTAATGAAGATGTTTGCCCTGGTAATGCATCTGTACAATACATTTTGTCTTACATAGAAGATGTCTCTTATGCTAGCTTTGGAAGGAGCCAGAGGCATAAAAGTTCAGGGTGATGATGATTGCTGTCGCTGTGGTTGAAGCTGTCAACATATCAGATTGTAGCAGATGTCACAACTCCACACCACCTCCCTGCTGAACCTGAGGATGTTAATACAGTTCTATTTAGATAGTCCCAGAGACGTGCGCCTGGTTCTGTAAACACAACTATGAAGGTAATGGTGGATGTAGGCAGTTTAACTTTGGTGCAAGCGAATCATAGAAACATAGAAACATAGAAGATAGGGCCAGGAGTAGGCCATTCGGCCCCTCAAGCCCGCTCCACCATTTAATGAGATCATGGCTGATCATCCAAATTCAGTACCCTGTCCCCTGCCTTCTCCCCATACCCCTTGATCCCTTTAGCCTCAACAAATATATCCAAATCCTTCTTGAATATACTTAATGAATTGTGCTTTGTGCATTGAGTGCTGCTGGGGTTTTGGTAAGTGGGAGAAAAATCATTTAAGTGTATTTTGTGAATTTTAGTGTGTTAAGAAGTCAATTATTTGAAGTAAGTTTAATTTTTTAAGGGCATATTAAACTATTGGGCAGTTTAAACTGGAAGTAGAATCCGGGTATAAAAGGGGAGGGGCTAGTGTTGTGCATGGAGGGCTTTGTGCATTGAGTGCTGCTGGAGTTTTGGTAAGTGGGAGAAAAATAATTTAAGTGTATTTTGGTGTGTTAAGAAGTCAATTATTTGAAGTAAGTTTAATTTTTTAAGGGTATATTAAACTATTGGGCAGTTTAAACCGGAAGTAGAATCCGGGTATAAAAGGGGAGGGGCTAGTGCTGTGCACGGAGTGCTTTGTGCATTGAGTGCTGCTGGAGTTTTGGTAAGTGGGAGAAAAATCATTTAAGTGTATTTTGTGAATTTTAGTGTGTTAAGAAGTCAATTATTTGAAGTAAGTTTAATTTTTTAAGGGTATATTAAACTATTGGGCAGTTTAAACCGGAAGTAGAATCCGGGCATAAAAGGGGAGGGGCTAGTGCTGTACACGGAGTGCTTTGTGCATTGAGTGCTGCTGGAGTTTTGGTAAGTGGGAGAAAAATCATTTAAGTGTATTTTGTGAATTTTAGTGTGTTAAGAAGTCAATTATTTGAAGTAAGTTTAATTTTTTAAGGGTATATTAAACTATTGGGCAGTTTAAACCGGAAGTGGAATCCGGGTATAAAAGGGGAGGGGATAGTGCTGTGCACGGAGTGCTTTGTGCATTGAGTGCTGCTGGAGCTTTGGTAAGTGGGAGAGTTCGGGCAAATGGGAGGTGAGGGTGTGTTTTTTGCTCTGTTTTTCCCCCACTCCCAGGCTTAGACAGCACTGCGGAAGCGGAGCAGCGAGACGAGTCAACCAAACAGGCCCCACAGACAGTATTCAAGGAGGAGGTTGGTGATCAGCTGGTTGGTTGGTTTTCTTCCTTCTCTTCTCTTTTATACCTTTAAGTTGGTAAGTCCTATTGAATATTGGTGTGATATTATCATCTATATCCAGGCAGGGTCTTCATAACTAATAATAAGAAATTTAATTAATTATATAGAATGGAGCAGGTGATGTGTTACTGTTGCAAGATGTGGGAGCCGGTGGACCCCATTGAGGCTCATGGTGATTACATCTGCGACAAGTGTTTGCTGCTAGAGGAACTCAAGTTCCATGTTATGGAGCTTGAGACTGAGCTTCAGAAACTGCGACACATCAGGGAGTGGGAGAAGTTCCTGGACTCTATGTTTCAGGAGATGGTCACACCTATGAAGTTAATTACTGCAGATGTAGTCCGTGGTCAGGGACAGGACGGTGTGACTACGAGTGAGGAAGGCACAGGGATCCAGGATGTAGTGTTGAAGGAGACGCAGCCCTTGCTCTTGTCCAGCAGGATTGAGGTTCTTACTCCCTGTGAGGGCGGGATGGGGACTGCAGGGAGGATGCGCAACCTGGCCACAGCACCGTGGTACAGGGGGCCATTCAGGTGGAGGGAGTAAAAAGAAATGTTGTCGTGGTAGGGGATAGTATCATTGGGGGATAGATAGGGTTCTCTGCCGTCAAGAGCGGGAGTCCCGAAGGCTGTGTTGCCTGCCCGGTGCCAGGGTTAAGGACATCTCTTCTGGGCTGGAAAGAAACTTGGAGTGGGAGGGGGAGGATCCAGTTGTCATGGTCCATGTTGGTACAAACAACGTAGATAGGACAAGGAAGACAGTTCTGTGAAAGGAGTATGAGCAGCTAGGGGTCAAATTAAAAAACAGAACCTCAAGGGTAATAATCTCTGGGTTATTACCTGAGCCACGAGCGAATTTGGCTAGGATAAATAAAATTAAAGAGTTAAATGCGTGGCTCAAAGGCTGGTGTGGGAGAAATGGGTTTTGCTTCTTGGGACACTGGCACCAGTGCTGGGACAGGAGGGAGCTGTTCCATTGGGACGGACTCCACTTGGCCAGTGCTGGGACTAGAGTCCTGGTGAATCATATAACTAGGGCTGTAGAGAGGGCTTTAAACTAACTAGTGGGGGGGAGGATCCTAGAGAGCAAATAATAGAAATGACAACAGAGAAGGTCATAGATTTAGGTAGCAGTGGGGGAATTAAAAAAACAGAACGTGTCAGGAAGGGACAGAAGGTATGGAGTAAAAAGTAAAGTACTAAAAAGGGAAAAAACAGGAACTAAGTGTTACAAAACAGATTTGAAAGTTCTTTATTTGAATGCACATAGCATTCGTAACAAAATGAATGAGTTAACGGCACAAATAATGACATATGGGTATGATCTTGTGGCCATTACAGAAACATGGCTGCAGGGTGACCATGACTGGGAATTAAACATACCAGGTTATTTAACAATCAGGAAGGACAGGCAGGAAGGGAGAGGAGGTGGGGTGGCTATGTTAATAAAGGAAGGAATCACTATAATACAGAGAAATGATATTGGGTCAAAGGAGCAGGATAGTGAAACAGTTTGGGTGGAGATAAGGAATAATAAGGGGAAAAAAACACTAGTGGGTGTAGTCTATAGGCCTCCGAACAGTTGCAACTCTGTTGGACGGATTATTAATCAGGAAATAGTCGAGGCTTGTAATAAGGGAACAGCTATAATTATGGGGGATTTTAATTATCATATTAACTGGACAAATCAAATTGGGCAGAGCAGCCTTGAGGATGAGTTCATTGAGTGTATTAGGGATGGGTTTCTTGAGCAGTATGTAACTGAACCGACCAGGAGGCAAGCAACCTTAGATTTGGTCCTGTGCAATGAGACAGGATTAATTAAAAATGTCCTAGTAAAGGATCCCCTTGGAATGAGTGACCATAACATGGTTGAATTCCATATTCAATTAGAGGGTGAGAAGGTTGGATCTCAAACAAGCATGCTGAGCTTGAATAAAGGAGACTATGAAGGTATGAGAGCGGAATTGATCAGAGTGGACTGGGAAAATAGATTAAAGGGTAAGACGGTACATGATCAGTGGTGTACATTTAAGGAGATATTTTACAACTTCCAAAAAATATATATTCCACTGAGGAAAAAAGAGTGTAAAAGAAAAGATAGCCATCTGTGGCTAAGTAAAGTAATTAAGGATAGTATCCGACTAAAAACAAGGGCATATAAGGTAGCCAAATCTAGTGGGAGGATGGAAGATTGGGAAGTCTTTAAAAGACAGCAAAAAATAACTAAAAGATTGATTAAGAAAGGGAAGATAGATTATGAAAGTAAATTAGCAAGAAATATAAAAACAGACAGCAAAAGTTTCTATAGTTATATAAAAAGAAAAAGGGTGGCTAAAGTAAATGTTGGTCCCTTAGAGGATGAGACCGGGAAATTAATGGTGGGAAACATGGAGATGGCAAAAACACTGAACAATTATTTTGTATCAGTCTTTACAGTTGAGAATATCCCAACACTGGACAAACAGGGGGCTCTAGTGGGGGGGGAACTAAATACGATTAAAATCACTGAGGAAGTGGTACTTGGTAAAATAATAGGACTCAAGGCGGATAAATCCCCTGGACCTGATGGCTTGCATCCTAGGGTCTTGAGGGAAGTGGCGGTAGGGATTGTGGATGCATTGGTAATAGTTTTCCAAAACTCACTGGACTCAGCAAAGGTCCCGGCAGATTAGAAAACTGCTAATGTAACACCCTTATTTAAAAAGGGTAGTAGGCAGAAGGCTGGAAACTATAGACCTGTTAGCCTAACATCTGTGGTTGGTAAAATGTTAGAGTCCATTATTAAGGAGACAGTAACGGGACATTTGGATAAACATAATTTAATAGGACAAAATCAGCATGGTTTCATGAAGGGGAAGTCATGTTTGACAAATTTGCTTGAGTTTTTTGAGGATGTAACATACAGGGTGGATAAAGGGGAACCAGTGGACGTAGTGTATTTAGACTTCCAAAAGGCATTTGACAAGGTGCCACACAAAAGATTATTGCTCAAGATAAAAAATCACGGGATTGGGGGTAATATTATGGCGTGGGTGGAGGATTGGCTCTCTAACAGAAAGCAGAGAGTTGGGATAAATGGTTCGTTCTCAGATTGGCAACCAGTAACTAGTGGTGTTCCGCAGGGGTCAGTGCTGGGTCCCCAACTCTTTACAATCTATATTAACGATTTGGAGGAGGGGATCGAGTGTAACATATCAAAGTTTGCAGATGATACAAAGATGGGACGGAAAGTAGTGAGTGAGGAGGACATAAAAAACCTGCAAAGGGACATAGACAGGCTAAGCAAGTGGGCAGAGATTTGGCAGATGGAATACAATACTGGAAAGTGTGAGGTTATGCACTTTGGCAGGAAAAATCATAGAGCAAGTTATTATCTTAATGGCAAGAAACTGGACAGCACTGTAGTACAAAGGGATCTGGGGGTCCTGGTGCACGAAACTCAAAAAGTTAGTATGCAGGTGCAGCAAGTGATCAAGAAGGCCAATGGAATGTTGGCTTTTATTGCTAGGGGGATGGAATATAAAAACAGGGAGGTATTGCTGCAGTTGTACAAGGTATTGGTGAGACCGCACCTGGAATACTGCATACAGTTTTGGTGTCCATACTTAAGAAAAGACATACTTGCTCTCGAGTCAGTACAAAGAAGGTTCACTCGGTTAATCCCGGGGATGACGGGGTGGTCATATGAGGGGAGCTTGAGTAGATTGGGACTCTACTCATTGGAGTTCAGAAGAATGAGAGGCGATCTTATTGAAACATATAAGATTGTGAAGGGGCTTGATCGGGTGGATGCGGTGAGGATGTTCCCAATGAAGGGTGAAACTAGAACTAGGGGGCATAATCTTAAAATAAGGGGCTGCTCTTTCAAAACTGAGATGAGGAGAAACTTCTTCACTCAGAGGGTGGTAGGTTTATGGAATTTGCTGCCCCAGAAAGCTGTGGAAGCTACATCATTAAATAAATTTAAAACAGAAATAGATAGTTTCCTAGAAGTAAAGGGAATTAAGGGTTACGGGGAGCGGGCAGGAAATTGGACATGAGTCTAGGTTCGGAATGGTCATGGCCCTGTGGGTAGTGGAGTGGGCCCAGGGGCCGTGTAGCCTGGTTCTGCTCCTACTGTGTTCTAATTCTGTGTTAGATTTCAGGAGATGGTTTTATTCCTGTTCCTGGCTGGGGTGGAGATCGCCTTTACAGAAGGTAAGTACTGTAGAAAATATAGGGACAGAGTGATCTCCTGGAAGAATTTCGATCGCCTAGATGGGTCGGAGAGGAATTTCCCAGATTTATTTCTCCCAAATTGGCCATTGGGTCTTTATCTGGTTTTTCGCCTCTCCCGGGAGATCACATGTGTTCGGGTGGATGCAGAGTGATAGAAGATTTGAGGTTAGGATCAGATCAGCCATGATCTTATTGAATGGTGGAGCAGGCTCGAGGGGCCGATTGGCCTACTCCTGCTCCTATTTCTTATGTTCTTATGTTCTTAATTGGCCTCAACTTCCCTGTGTGGCAGAGAATTCCACAGGTTCACCACTCTCTGGGTGAAGAAATTCCTTCTCATCTCAGTCCTAAATGGCTTACCCCTTATCCTTAGACTGTGACATCTGGTTCTGGACTCCCTTGCCATTGGGAACATCCTTCCTGCATCTAGTCTGTCGAGTCCTTTTAGATTTTTATAAGTTTCAATGGGATCCCCTCTCATTCTTCTAAACTCTAGCGAATACAAGCCCAATCGACCCAATCTCTCTTCATACGTCAGTCCTGCCATCCCAGGTATCAGTCTGGTGAATCTTCGCTGCATTCCCTCCATGGCAAGAACATCCTTCCTCAGATAAGGCGACCAAAACTGCACACAATACTCAAGGTGTGGTCTCACCAAGGCCCTGTACAACTGCAGCAAGACATCCTTGCTCCTGTACTTGAATCCTCTCGCTATGAAGGCCAACATACCATTTGCCTTCTTAACCGTCTGCTGCAGCTGCATGCTTACCTTCAGCGACTGGTGCACATGGACACCCAGGTGTCGTTGCACTTCCCCTTTTCCAAATCTATTGCCGTTCAGATAATAATCTGTCTTCCTGTTTTTGCCACCGAAGTGGATAACCTCGCATTTATCCACATTATACTGCATTTGCCATGCATCTACCCAATCACCCAACCTGTCCAAATCATACTGGGGTTTCTCTGCATCCTCCTCACAGCACACACGCCCACCCAGCTTTGTGTCGTCTGCAAACTTGGAGATATTGGGCTGGATTTTCATTGGGCCATGGAGGCGGGATTGGAGGCGTGTGGGGGATTAAACTTGCATAAACTGGTGGGCGGGCCCAACCATGCCTCCATCCCACCTCCAAGCAATTTTAAATAATTCGTGTCTAGTGGTCCCGTCTCCATCCCGCCTCCAAGAGGTGGGATAGGCCGTTAAGGCCCTCAACTAGCACTAAATTGGCTCTATAATGCCATTTTGATATGCCTTTGCAATTTTAACCCTTTACCCACATGAAACACGCCTGCTCTGAAACACGACGGTGAAACCTGGCGGGAGCACAATTGGATTGCTGACTCTCAGCTGCAGGTCAACCATTAAATAGTAGATTTGATCAGCCATCATTTGCAGGTGGCAGGACTTTGTTGTCTCAGATCTGGGGGAACTTTTAGAAGGCATAACCACAGCTGTGGAAGTTTGGAGCCTGACACCCATCTCCAGTGTGACCTCCTGGGAAACGCCTCTCGCAACCTTCACTGAACGCTTCCTCTACTGAGGCATATACCAGAAGCATGGGAGCCATTTATTTCCTTCCCTTCTGGGCATTAGATGAGGAAGAAGACCAGCTGCGGGACCAGCAGTAGCGCCAAGCTGCTGCTCACCCTCCTGAAGATGCTCAGGCCAGAAGGGGCCAGCGCATGGAAGCCTGTCGGCACAGGAGATACCTCCCAAACAGGGTCTACAGAGCCAGGGTCAGCTATCTCAACATGTCTGAGCAGCTGTGCCAAAGGCGGCTCTGACTTTCGCGAGAGGTAGTGGGTGACATCTGCGCAATGCTGCAACAATACCTGCAGCCCAGAGGGCCAGGTGGACAACCTTTACCAGTGGCCGTCAAAGTCACCACCGCACTCAACTTTTTTGCCTCAAGCTCCTTCCAGGGTTCAGTAGCTGACATCAGCAGCATCTCCCAGGCGGCCGCACACAAATGCATTACGCAGGTAACTGATGCCCTCTTTGCCATCGCGCACAATCACATCCATTTCACCAAGGATCAAGCAAGTGTCACGGCGCATGTGTGGATGGATTTGCTAATCTGGCAGGTTTTCCAAGGGTGCAGGGCGTTGTTGACTGCACACATGTGGCTCTTAAGGCACCCCATCGCAATCCAGGTATTTTTGTCAACCGCAAAGGCTTCCACTCCCTCAACGTTCAGCTGGTGTGTGACCACAGGAAGGAAATTTTGCATGTTTGTGCTAAGCACTCTGGCAGTTGCCATGACTCCTTCATACTGCGCCAGTCTAGTGTGCCTCTGCTATTCAGTCCACCAGACCAATTTAACGGATGGCTACTTGGAGGCAAGGGCTATCCCCTGAGGACGTGGATAATGACGCCATTGAGGAGGCCATCCAACGATGCTGCGGAGAGCTACAACTCCAGCCACATGTCCACCAGAACCATAATCGAGCAAACCATTGGTTTGCTGAAGATGTGCTTCAGATGCCTGGATAGATCAGGTGGAGCCCTGCAGTACTCAGCAGCCAGGGTCTCCAGAATCATCGTGGTTTGCTGTGCACTTCACAACATGGCACAGTGGCGTGGCTTGCAGATTCCTGAGGACCAAGTGGCTCCTCACATATCCTCCTCAGATGAGGAGAAGGAGAAGGAGGAGGAGGAGGAGGAGGAGGAGGAGAGCAAAAACGAACATCTTGCAGAGGCCCATCAACCAACGGCAGCAGTACGTGAGAACATAGCTGCCCGGGATGCAAGGAACGCACTCATCTTGGCCAGATTTGCTTACCCTAGCCACTCAAGCACTTTTGCCTTGCAACTTCTTACCTGAGTATTGACAATGGCCAAGAACCAGCTGATACCTAGCAATTTGACCACCATACTGATTGCAAGTAATCCTAAGCCGTCAATGTGGAAGTCCCATTCGCGAAATGATACAAGCCACAACTACAGCAGTAGCCATCAGATTTTTTATTTACATTATTCATCTGATGGCTTTTCCACATAAAACATCAAATTTCACCCAAGTGACTATCCTTGTGACTATTTGTGCAGTATCTTTCTCTTACGCATGCTCCTATGTGGTGCTTCCCCTGTGGCTTCAGCAGATGTGGAGGCCCCTTGCTCACTTTCCTGCTGCTCCTGTCTTGGCACCTTTGGCGGGCGTCCTCTGGGGTGGCGAACCTGTGAGGGCTCATCAACAATCTGCTGTTCCTGCGGCTGTGCAGGGGTTGAGACGCCGATCTCAGTTAGGTGTGGACTCTGGTGGGGCTCTGACCGAGGGCTCTGCAGTGGCATGGAAGTGTGAGCGCTTGGAGAGGAGCCCCCACTTCGTGGATGTCTGCCACCAACTTCCGTCTCATGGGTCAGGTCCCCTTCAGCACTTGCAAGTGGCTTGAGAGCACCTTGCTGCACATCAGGGGGGGCCATGGGGACCCGTATCTGCACTGGCAGTCCTACTCAGAAGGACTTCCATGAAGGTCTGGTTTCTCTGTTCAATAGATGACCATCGCTCCTCAAGAGATGTCATTCTATTCTGAACACTCACTGGGGGAAAAATTGGGTGAGTAGCGCCACCTGTTAGTGCCTAAAGAGGCAGTCAGTGGCTGTAGCGCCACTGGCTGCACCTCCCGCGATATTCAGCAGGGGCGCTAATGGTGGCGTTAGCCTTTTGCGCTGTGCCGCCACCGATGACATCATCAGTGTGCGCAGCGCCCCATTCATGCCCCGATCGCGATATTTGGTAGTGAACGCCACTGTAGCACCATTCGCTACCCGCGCCCGGTTCACGGGGCCTTGCTGCGCCGGCAGAGGCGCAAGTTAAGGTGGAGGTGTGGGGCGGCCGCTTTTTCGGCAGCCGCCTGCCAGCACCTCCGTCCCCGGCCTCCTGGTCCCTCTCCCGCGGCATTGCCGGCTGTTTCCCGAGAGCCCGGCACTTCTCCTTGGTGCCGGGCTCTTTTGCCAGCACTCGCGATCGGGGCTCGCGCTGTTGCAGGCCCCTCCCCCTTAACAGTGGGAGGAAGGCCTGCAGTACCGCAGCGTCCTAAGGGAGACACGGAGCACCTCGAGCCGCGCCCCGTCTCCCTCTAGGGGCACTTCAATTGAATTTGCGGCGATCGCTAATGCGGCGATCGCGGCGCAAATTCCAGCGCCCAGGTGAACTTTGCGCCGCTTGGGCACCTCAGGCCAATTTCTAGGCCACTATGTTTTCTGCACTCTGGAGACTTATCACCTCCACAGAGTTTGCCATCCTTTCCATGGTGATGCGTTCATGTGCCAATGACTCCACAAAGGCTCTGCTCATGTTCACTATGGACTCCTGCATTCGCTCCACACTCGCAGCGACCCTGGAGACAAAACCTGCCAGAGACTCCTGCATCTGCTCCTGGTGTTACAGCACTGCTGATCCTATGGATGGACCCAGAGGCAGAGGGTCGACATGCAGCTGAGCCAAGCTGGCAGAATCCTGCGCCCTCCAACTGGGACTCTCCACTGCTGTCCCTGTCTCCACAATCTGCTGATGCTCACTTGTGAGCTGTGATACACCAGGTGACAACATTACTCTATGTCCCGAAGGTCCCAACAAGGTGTGAGTGTCTGCGTTGGTGCTGGGTGCGCTTAATTCTGCTGACGCTGCGCCCTCAGAGGCTGCAGCTTCCTCTGAGGAATCTTGAAGTTCAGGCTCTTCCTCCTGGCTAGTGGGGACGGATGCTTGCGATGGTCCTGTGGGGGAGTAAAGGAAAGAGACAGAGATGTGATGCCAAGGTTACATGCACATTGCATATTGCAGATGATCATTCGTCCATCTGTAAGAGCTTCAGAATCATTATCAGCGACTCATGCAATGCAAATGAGAGAGATGGAAAACTATTCTGTCACCAGCTTGGTATGATGCACCCGTCTGTCCATCCCCCACATGCGCGTCGTCCTCCACTCCTAGAAACATAGAAACATAGAAGATAGGAGCAGGAGTAGGCCATTCGGCCCTTCGAGCCTGCTCCGCCATTCAATGAGATCATGGCTGATCATTGAAATTCAGTACCCTGTCCCTGCCTTCTCCCCTTATCCCTTGATTCCTTTAGCCTTAAGAAATGTATCCAACTACTTCTTGAATATATTTAATGAACTGGCCTCCACCGCCCTCTGTGGCAGAGAATTCCACAGGTTCACCACTCTCTGGGTGAAGAAATTGCTCCTCATTTCAGTCCTAAATGGCTTACCCCTTATCCTTAGACTATGACCCCTGGTTCTGGACTCCCCGGCCATCAGAAACATCCTTCCTGCATCTAGTCTGTCCAGTCCTGACAGAATTTTATAGGTTTCGATGAGATCCCCTCTCAATCTTCTAAACTCCAGTGAGTATAAGCCCAATCGACCCAATCTCTCCTCATACGTCATTCCTGCCATCCCAGGTATCAGCCTGGTGAATCTTCGCTGCACTCCTTCCATGGCAAGAACGTCCTTCCTCAGATAAGGCGACCAAAAATGCACACAATACTCAAGGTGCGGTCTCACCAAGGCCCTGTACAACTGTAGCAAGACATCCTTGTTCCTTTACTCGAACCCTCTTGCTATGAAGGCCAACATACCATTTGCCTTCTTAACTGCCTGCTGCACCTGCATGCTTACCTTCAGCGACTGGTGCACAAGAACACCCAGGTCTCTTTGCACTTCCGCTTCTCCCAATCTATTGCCATTCAAATAATAACCTGCCTTCCTGTTATTGCCACCAAAGTGGATAACCTCACATTTATCCACATTATAGTGCATTTGCCATGTTTCTGCCCAATCACCCAACCTGTCCAAATCGTACTGGAGTTTCACGACATCCTCCTCACAGCATACCCTCCCACCCAGCTTTGTGTCATCTGCAAATTTGGAGATATTACATCCAATTCCCTCGTCTAGATCATTAATATATATTGTGAACAGCTGGGTTCCTAGGACTGATCCTTGCGGTACCCCACTAGTCACCGCCTGCCACTCGGAAAATGACCCGTTTATTCCAACAGGTCCTACGGTCTCCAGGACCGCCTCCCCCCAGGGGGGTGAGGTGGGCTACTGAGGGTGGCCCTCCTCCTGTCCTCGCTCTTTCTCGCTTATTGTGAGCTCTCTTTTCCTGCAATGAGGGAGAAATGTGGAGGTTGAGTGAGAATGAAGGAGTGAGTGTAGAGATTCCATAGCATAGATACTTAGAAGGAGACAAAGATGGATTGAGGTGGCAAGACCAAGGGCACTCCCTGTGTGTTGTCAGTTGTTTTAATAGCATCATAGTGATAGGGAGTGTGAGGGCTGCATAGTCGAATAGTTAGGTGAATGTGACCAAAGAGAGAAAGGGAATGGGTAAGGGTGCATGGATGTTACTGTCAAGTGGGATGTGGAGGAAGAGATTGCTAAAGCTGAGTGCTGGTGAGGAAATGGGGATCAGATTGAGAGTGATGGGAAATTCATACTCACTTTTCCAGTGCACCGAAGGTCATGAAATCTCTTCCTGCACTGTGTCCAGGTTCTGCGGGTTACCAATAAGGGATTGACCTCCTCTGCCACTTGCCTTGGTCTGCTGGGGAGGCTTCTTCCTCCCTGAAGAAGGGAAAAGCACCTCTTTAATGAACTCTTCCTCCCTCCACTAAAGCCTGCAGGGCAACGTCGTCAAATCTTGGAGCAGATCTAGTTCTTTCACTGGCCACTCTGCCTCCAAGTCCCTTTAGCAGTAAAGGCCAAAAGGTTGGCAGTCTGCAGAAGAAGCAAGGATTGTTGCAGCCCTTAAATGCAACAGCAATGATGACGTCATCGGAGGCGACATTCAGACTGGAAAAACTCATTTGCCATGGGTTCCCACACGTTGGAACTCATGTTAAATTCGCATCAAACTCCCACATCGATTTAGATACGTGTGGAATACACAAAATGTGGATTACACGACCCAACCCGTGCCTGAATTAACATCCAGCACATTACATCTAGTTCCCTCGTCTAGATCATTTATATATATTGTGAGTAGCTGGGGTCCTAGCACCAATCCCTGCGGTACCCCACTAGTTACTGCCTGCCACTCGGAAAAAGAGCCGTTTATTCCAACTCTTTGCTTCCTGTCTGCCAACCAGTTCTCTATCCAAGACAGTAGATTACCCCCAATCCCATGTGCTTTATCTTTGCACGCTATTCTCTTATGTGGGACCTTATCGAAAGCCTTCTGAAAGTCCAAATACACCACATCCACTGGTTCTCCCTTACCTATTCTACCAGTTACATCCTCAAAAAATTCCAGTAGATTAATCAAGGATGATTTACCTTTTGTAAATCCATGGATGATCAATCCATGGGAACTGTTCCAGAGTCTATAGTATTTTGGAAGATGATCAGCAATGCATCTACTATTTCTAGGGCCACTTCCTTAAGTACCCTAGGATGTAGATTATCAGGCCCTCGGGATTTATCGGCCTTCAATCCTGTCAATTTCCCTAACACCATTTCCCTACAAATACCGATTTCATTCAATTCCTCCCTCTCATTAGACCCTATGTTCCCCGACATCTCTGGGAGGTTATTTGTGTCCACCTTTGTGAAGACAGAACCAAAGTATGTATTTAATTGGTCAGCCATTTCCTTGTTCCCCATTATAAATTCCCCTGATTCTGAATGCAAGGGACCTACGCTTGACTTCACCAATCTTTTTCTCTTCATATATCTATAGAAGCTTTTACAGTCAGTTTTTATGTTCCCTGCAAGCTTACTCTCATAATCTATTTTCCCCCTCTTAATTAATCCCTTTGTCCTCCTTTGCTGAATCCTAAACTGCTCCCAATCCTCAGGTTTGCTACTTTTTCTGGCCAAATTATATGTCCTCTCCTTACATCTTTTGCTATCCCTAATTTCCCTTGTTAGCCACGGTTGAGTCACCTTTTTTGTTTTATTTTTATGGCAAACAGGGATGAACAAATTCAGTAGTTTAAATGTTTGCCATTGCCATTGCCTGTCTACCGTTAACCCTTTAAGTAACGTTCCCCAATCCATTCTAGCTAACTCATGCCTCATACCATCGTAATTTCCTTTATTTAAATTCAGGACCCTAGTCTCTGAGTCAACTACTTCACTCTCCATTTTAATGAAGAATTCGATCATATTATGATCGCTCCTCCCCAAGGGGCCTCGCACAACAACATTGCTAATTAATTTTTTCTCATTACATAATACCCAGTCTAAGATGGCCTGATCTCTAGTTGGTTCCTCGACTTATTGGTCCAGGAAACTATCCCGTATACACTCTAGGAATTCCTCCTCCACAGTATTGTTACTAATTTGGTTAGCCCAATCTATATGTAGTTTAAAGTCACCCATGATAACTGCTGTGCCCTTATTGCACGCGTCTCTAATTTCCTGTTTAATTCCATCCCCAACCTCAGCATTGCTGTTTGGGGGTCTGTATACAAATCCCACTAACGTTTTCTGCCCCTTGGTATTTCTCAGCTCTACCCATACAGATTCCACATCATCAGAGCTAATACCCTTCCTTACTATTGTGTTAATCTCCTCATTAACCAGCAATGCTACCCCACCTCCTTTTCCTTTTTGCCTGTCCTTCCTGAATATTGAATGCCTCTGGATGTTGAATTCCCAGCCTTGGTCACCCTGGAGCCATGTCTCCGTAATTCCAATTACATCATATCCGTTTACATCTATTTGTGTAGCTACTTCATCCACCTTATTACGAATGCTCCTCGCATTAAGACACAAAGCCTCCAGGCTTGTTTTTTTAACACTCTTACTCGTTTTAGAATTATTATTTACTGTAGCCCTGTTTGATTAACACCCTTGATTTCTCTGCCTTCCACTTTTGCTTTTGTCCTTCCTGTCTTTTGTTTCTATCCTTGCTTCCCTTTCCTCTGTCTCCCTGCACAGGTTCCCAACCCCCTGCCATTTTAGTTTAAACCCTCCCGAACAGCACTAGCAAACACTCCCCCTAGGACATCGGTCCCGGTTCCGCCCAGGTGCAAACCGTCCAGTTTGTACTGGGCCCACCTCCCCCAGAACCGGTTCCAATATCCCAGGAATTTGAACCCCTCCCATTCCTCTAGCCATGTATTCATCTGAAATATCCTTCTATTACTACTCTGACTAGCACGTGACACTGGTAGCAATCCTGAGATTACTACCTTTGGGGTCCTATTTTTTAATTTACCTCATAACTCCCTATATTCAGCTTTTAAGACCTCATCCCATTTTTTACCTATATCGTTGGTACCTATATGCACCATGACAACTGGCTGTTAACCCTCCCCCTCCAGAATGCCCTGCAGCTACCCCGAGACATCCTTGACCCTTGCACCAGGGAGGCAACATACCATCCTGGAGTCTTGTTTGCGGACACAGAAACGCCTATCTATTCCCCTTACAATAGAATCCCCTATCACTATAGCTCTCCCGCTCTTTTTTCTCCTGTCCTGTGCAGCAGGACCACCCATGGTGCCAGGGAAGTTGGCTGCTGCTGCCTTCCCCCAATAAGCCATCTCCCTCAACAATATCCAAAGTGTTATATCTGTTTGAAAGGGGGATGGCCACAGGGGACCCCTGCACTACCTGCCTGCGCCTACTACTCTGCCTGGTGGTCACTCAGTCCCTTCCTGCCTGTGCAGCTTTTACCTGCGGTGTGACCAACTCCCTAAACATGCTATCCACGATGTCCTCAGCATCGCAAATGCTCCAGTATGTATCCATTCGCAGCTCCAGCGCTGCAAAGTGGTCTGTCAGTAGCTGCAGCTGGATACACTTCCTGCACACATGGTCGTCAGAGACACAAGAATTGCCCCTGATTTCCCACATAGTGCAGAAGGAGTATGCCACTGGACCGAGCTGTGCTGCCATGACTTACCTGGTAATTAATACAAATTAAATTAAATCAAATCAGTAACACTAATTACACTACAATTAAATGATATACTCAAGGGCCCTTGTTTACTAGCACTGCCCGCTACACAACAGAGACCCTAGAAACTGTAAACCACAAAAAATAATTTTGGAAAAAAGCGAGAAGGAGAGAAATGCTCACCAACCAATCACTTACCTGCTTTCTGATGACGTCACAGTTCGATTACTTTTTACGTCTCGCTGCTGCCACTGGTGTGTCTGGGCCGCTCTCGCTCCCCGCTCTTTAACTCCTCGGTCTCCACGCTCAGTCTCCACCCAGGGCCGCTCTCGCTGCTGCCGCCGGTGTGTCTTCCTCCCATCCCTTCTTTCATCCTTGCCCTTTGCGTCCAAGAAACTCAAGAAGGGAGATGCAAAAAATTTGATACACTTTTTTTCAATTTGAATTCCTGCAAATTTACTGGACTTTAAAATCTATATGATATGGAAAGTTGGGCGCTCTCTGTGATTCCTCCATGAGAACTGATATTTTACACAAAGGTTCATTTAAAAACTATTTTCCCTTACCAAGCCTGACTACAACATTCATTTGAAGAATCCACAGCCAGTATACTTTCTAGCCTTAATAGAAAGTGTGCATGCATTCTGTTTTACCTCGCATAATGTTGTTAACCTTAAAAAACAAGGAGCCTCTAACTTATCATGAGCAGTGTCATGGAGGGTGAGGAGATCACTAGTTACATCGAGTCTACAGCACAGAAACGGGCCATTAGGCCCAACAGGTCTACGCCAGCGTTTATGCTCCACCAGAACATCCTCCCACCCATCTTCATCTGGCCCTATCAGCATACCCTTCTATTTTTTTTCTTCCCCACGTGCTTATTTACCTTCCCCTTAAATGTACATATTCTATTTGCCTCAATTACTCCTTGTGGTAGTGCGTTCCACATCTTACCACTCTTTGGGTAAATAAGTTTCTACTGAATTCCTTATTGGATTTATTAGTTACTATCTTATATTTATGGCCCCTAGATTGTGAAACACTTACAAGTGGACACATCTCCTCTATGTCATAAGAACATAAGAAATAAGAGCAGGAGTAGGCCATTTGTCCCTTCGAGCTTGCTCCGCCATTCAGTAAGATCATGGCTGATACTTCTACCTCACCTCCACTTTCCTGCACTATCCCCATATCCCTTGGGCCCGATTTTGTGGATTGTGTGGGAAATGGTCGGGTTTCCCCGAATGTGGGGTTCTGACACACAAAAAAATGTGTCAGCCAGCTCCACGCAATTTTCCCTCAAGTGGCCAATTAATTTCCAGCATGTGGACAGCCTTGCTAATTGTCCATTTCTAGTCAGAAAGCCCCACAGTATGATGTCATCATTCGTGGTGCTTTCAAGGTCCACAGCAAGCATTGCCTCCTCTGTTGGCTTCCAAACCAACCATACAGGATGGCAGAGGAGCCTGCAGCAGCTGTGGCCAGTGCCAGACCCCGAGCTGCCTCCAAATTCGACGAAGCTTCACTGCAGGCATTATTGGATGGTGTTAGGGCCCACAAGGAGGTCCTCTTCCCTAGGTCAGGCAGGAAGAGGACTCCCACTGAGACCAAGGCTGCATGGATGCAGGTGTCAGCAGATGTCAACTCGAATGTGCATGTCACCTTGGCATCACATCACTAACTCCTTCCTCTACTCCCCCACAGGACCATCCAGAGCCCCCGTCCCAACTGTGGAGGAGGAAGAGGCTGTGCAGCCAGACTCTTCAGAGGAAGCTCCAACCTCTGAGGGCGCAGCGGCAGCAGAAGTAAGCGCACCCAGCACCAGCGCAGACAATCTTCGGGGGGACCTTCGGGACATAGAGTAGTGTTGTCACCTGGTGTATCACAGCTCACAAGTGAGCCTCAGCAGATTCTGGAGACAGGGACAGCAGTGGAGAGTCCTCGTCGGAGGGTGCAGGACTCTGCCAGCTCAGCTCAGCTGCGCTGCATGTCGACCCTCTGCCTCTGGGTCCATCCGCAAGAGAAGAGGTGATGGATCTCCATGCACAGATGCAGGAGTCTCTGGCAGGTTTTGTCTCCAGGGTCTCTGCAAGTGTGGAGTCCATAGCGACCATGAGCAGAGCCTTTGTGGAGTCATTGGCGCATGAACGCATCACCATGGAAAGGTTGGCAACCTCCATGGAGGAGATAACTCACCAGGGTACGGAAAACATGGTGAGTGCTCATAAGAGAATGACATCTCTTATGCAGTGTTGGCCATCTATTGAACAGAGAAACCAGACCTTCATGGAAGTCCTTCTGAGTAGGACTGCCAGTGCAGAAACGGGTCCCCATGGCCCCCTAAAGCGCAGCAAGGCGCTCTCAAGGCACTTCCAAGCGCTGGCCCCTTCTGGCCTGTGCAGCTTCAGGTGAGTGAGCAGCAGCCTGGTGCTCCTGGTGCTCATCATGCTGTTCCTGGTTCTGCTGCTGCCGCCTCTGCTGCTGGAGATCCTCTAATGGCAAGAAGGGAAGGAAAAAAAGGCGTCCCATGCTTCTCGTAGATGCCTCCGCTGAGGAAGCACTGAGTGAGGGTGGCAAGAGGGGCTTCCCAGGAGATCACATTGGAGAAGTGTGTGAGGCTCCAACCTTCCACAGCTGTGCCTAAGCCTTGAAGAAGTAGCCCCAAACCTGCAACAACAAGGTCCTTCAACATACAAATGCTGTCCCTTTAAATCTCAGCTTTCCCGAATGACCTGCAGCTGACAGCAAGCAAGCCGACAAGCTTCACGCCAGGTTTCATCAGCAGGGTTCGCCGGAGGCGTGTTTAGCGTGGGGAACCCCTGAAAGTCGCAACGGCCCCTGAAACTCGGCTTAAACATGGTGATAATTGCTCCTTACTGTTCCGACAGCCAGTCCCGCCAGCGGCAGGCGGGACTGATTCGGGTCATGGGGAAACGGCGGTCTGAAAGTCGGACGGGGCAGGGAATCAGGCGGGGGGGGGGGTCGCGACCCACTTTTTCAGCCCCCGGCCGCCTGGAAAGCCGCCCGACGGCTGGGAGAAAATCGGGGCCCTTGATTCCCTTAATATCTAAAAATCTATCGATCTCTGTCTTGAATATACTCAATGACTGAGCCTCCACAGCCCTCTGGGGTAGAGAATTGCAAAGATTCACTGTGGTGTATGTAACCTGTTCCACCTTAAGAGAACTTAAGCCTGGTCCACCTTAAGAAAGGTACTACTTTCTTTGGCTGCTGTATACGTAATACCGGTGGTGACCACACCGGTATATAAGCACAGTGTAATAATATTGTATTCAGTTTAGTCCGACCTCCAACCAGTAAAGACCTGTTGAATTTACTCTTGTGGTCTGTGTAGTAATTCTCACTATAACACACAGAGTTAACAGTGGCGACGAGTCCGATTCTTACCCTGCTGCAGTAATTTCCACGGCGACTTCGTCCACAGACAGGACGTCGAAGAGAGGTTTCCACCCTCATCACCTACGGGAAGACACGTCGAGCGGCAGGCATCGAGCAACCGGAGTGCAGAAGACATCCTGACCTCGAAGCCTCCATCAGCGACTGTCAGCTTCTTCTACTACCTCGTGGTGGGTAAGCCGGGCAGCGACGCGACAGAAAGTCAACCATGTTGGCTGTACAGACGGGGCTGGGAAGACGGCGGAATAAGGGCGGTGAGGTCGATCGCGACCAGAGATAAGGGCCGGGCTGCTTTCGAGCGAGAGGCGCAGCGCGGGACATCGATCGCAACCGGAGATAAGGGCCGCATTCGGGCTAAAGGCGCAGCGTCTGGGGAAACTGAAGGCGCGAGAGCCGCGGTGAAGCGGAGACAGCGTCGGGGGACGGGTGAAGACCGCCAAGCGTGGGAAAGCCGCCATTTTGTGGGCGGAGGACGACGGCAAGAGCGGGAAGCCGCCATCTTAGATAACATTAAAAATACGATAAATTGCTACGATGCCTAAACATGGGAACATTAATGCCTTCGACAGTGATATAGAAGACTGGGCTATGTATGTAGAACGCATACAAAACTATTGTAAGGCAAATAAAATTCCTGAGGCAGATAAAGCACTAACATTACTAAACTTAATGGGTGCGAAGACATACAGGCAATTGAAACACCTGTTATCACCAGATGAATCGGCGGATAAGACGTTCGAACAGATTGTTACTGTCCTAAAAAATCATCTTAGCCCCACGCCGCTGATGCTAGCGGAACGATTTAAATTTTACGATAGAAGACAGCTGCAAAATGAAAGCAATGCTGAATATTTGATGGAATTACGTAAGCTAGCAAAATATTGTCAGTTTGGAACGGGACTGACAGAGGCACTTCGAGATAGATTTGTGTGTGGTTTATTTAAACAGGATACACAAAGGCGACTGCTCGAGGAGAATGAGCTGTCTCTCGAGAAGGCGGTCACTATGGCAGCAGCACACGAGGCCGCAGCGAGAGGCACGGCAGTAATGCAGCTACGGCCACCGGAACTCGGTACAAACAAATTGGGTTTGAGTTCTGTCAAATGTTATCGTTGTGGAAAGACAACGCACGATCAGAACCAGTGTTGGTTTAAAAACCAAGAATGCAGAACGTGTGGCAGGCTTGGCCACATAGCTAAAGTATGCCGGTCAGGAAAGAAGACCAGCAATAAAAAGTCACCGCAAGGAAAATATGCAAAGGTACACAAGGTGACAAAGAACAGTTTGACCGAACAGAAGTCAGATTCAGACACAGGCAGTAATGAACTGGATAGCTTAAGAATACACAACGTTGGTAAGGATACAGACCTCCAGACAATTTGGGTCACTCTTAAGATAGCAGGAGTCCAAGTAAAAATGGAATTGGACACTGGATCGGCATTGACGGTCATGAATGAGAAAGATTACAGAAGGTTATTCCAACATATTCCCTTACAGGATACGGAGATTATATTGAAAACGTACACGGGGCAAAGAGTGTACCCCATCGGAAAAATAGAGGTAGAAGTGGTCCACAAGGGCGAAGGAAGCCAAGTAATGGACTTATGTGCTACCTGAAGGAGGTCCACCACTACTAGGACGGGAGTGGATTAGGAAAATGAATATGGACTGGCACTCCTTGAAAGCACTAACGGTAGATTCCGGGGAAACAGCTGTCAAACCTAAACGATTGTCCAGAATATTGGATGAGGCTAAAGAGGTGTTCCAGCTGGGACTGGGAACACTGAGAGGAATTACGGCAAACATCAAGATTGATGAACATGCACAACCAAAATTTTTTAAAGCCAGACCGGTACCCTATGCAATACGACCTGCGGTTGAAGCGGAGCTGGAAGCACTAGAACGTTCAGGGGTACTGTCTAAAGTAGATTGGAGTGAGTGGGCTACGCCCATTGTTCCCGTTATGAAACGTCCTGCGAACAATAAGCCAGGAGATCCAGGGAAGGTTCGCATCTGTGGAGATTTCAAAATCACCGTTAATCCGGTGCTTCACACGGTGCAGTATCCGCTTCCACGGATTGAGGATATTTTCGCTTCACTGTCTGGCGGGAAACACTTCACCAAGATAGACCTGGCGCAGGCGTATTTGCAGATGGAGGTTGAAGAAGAGTCACGCCAATACCTCACGATCAACACGCATCGAGGGTTGTACCGGTACAATAGGCTGGTTTTTGGTGTGGCATCGACTCCAGCAATTTGGCAGAGGGCCATGGAGCAGGTATTACAGGGAACTCCAGGCACACAATGTTACCTGGACGACATTCTGATCACAGGTGATGGTGATGAACAGCATCTCGCTAACTTGGAACTGGTGCTCAACAGACTGAAAGAGTATGGACTTAGAGTAAATCGGCAGAATTGTGAGTTCTTCCAGAAGCGGATCTCGTACTGTGGTCATGTCATTGACCGGGAGGGGCTTCATAAGTCTCCTGACAAGATAACGGCAGTTGTAAAGCTCCCGCTCCGGAGAATGTCTCTCAGTTGAGGTCGTTTCTAGGATTAATTAACTATTACCATAAATTTCTGCCAAATCTATCCACGGTGCTGCATCCGTTGAACGCTCTTTTACAGAAAGGGGTACCATGGGACTGGGGCGAAAACTGTAAGAAGGCATTTCGCAAAAGCAAAGAATTGATCACCTCAGGAAGTGTTGGCTCACTTCAACCCGACACTGCCTATTCGGTTGGCTTGTGATGCTTCTCCATATGGTATTGGGGCAGTACTCTCGCATAAATTGCCAAATGGCACGGAAAGGCCAGTCGCGTTTGCATCCAGATCATTGACCTCCGCTGAGCGCAACTATGCGCAGATCGATAGGGAGGCCCTTAGCCTTGTATGGGGAGTGAAGAAGTTTAATCATTACCTACAGGGCCAAAACTTCACACTTCTGACGGACCATCAACCATTGGTGTCCATTTTTAACCCTAAGAAGGGTGTTTCGGTGATGACAGCACAGCGTCTCCAGAGATGGTCTCTTTTCTTAGGGGCACATCAATATCAGATAGAATTCAAAGGTACGAAACAGCATGGCAATGCTGATGGCCTGTTGCGCCTGCCACTACCTGAAGATGAAGACACGACGGAAGTTGACCCTGTTGAGTTATTTCATTCGACCATTATCGAGTGTTTACCTGTCACCAACGCAAGTATTGAAAGAGAAACCAGGAATGACCCGACACTGTCCAGAGTCTACGAGGTGACAGTGAAAGGATGGCCAACACGGGGTGATCCTCTGTTACCGGCATTCTCGGCAAGGCGAGACCAGCTGTCCATCTGCCATGGTACTTTGATGTACGGGACAAGAGTGATTATTCCTCTCAAGTTAAGGGAAAGAGTTTTAAAAGAACTACATGAAGGTCATCTGGGGGGAGTTAAAATGAAAAGTCTTGCTAGGGCTTACGTATGGTGGCCGGGTATTGACCAACAGATTGAGGAGTTAACAAAAAGCTGCGCTGGGTGTCAAAAAGTGCAAAATGCACCTCCGATAGCACCGCTACACCCATGGGAATGGCCTTCAGCCCCATGGCAACGCGTACACATCGACTTTGCTGGTCCATTCATGGACTCCATGTTCCTAATCGCGGTGGACGCACATTCCAAATGGCCAGAAGTCATCAAGATGAGTACCACTACTTCAGAAAAGACAATTGCGGTGTTAAGAACAATATTCGCAAGGAACGGATTGCCAGAACAGATCTGTTCGGACAACGGACCACAGTTTGTATCGGAAGAATTCCAACAATTCTTAAAGAAGAATGGAGTTAAACATTATACCTCTGCCCCATATCATCCGGCGACAAACAGGTTGGCTGAAAGATTTGTCCAGACATTCAAAAAGGCTATTAAGGCCATGAATGATGATCAGATTCCGCTGCAACACAAGGTCGATAAGTTCCTGATGTCATATAGAAACGCCGATCATGCCGTGACTAACCAAAGTCCTGCTATGATGTTTTATAACAGGAGGTTGCGGTCCAAGTTGGACTTGTTAAAACCAAATGTGTGGAGGGAAGTGGAAAACAAACAGTTTCGGCATATTAACAGCAAGACCACTCGAACTTTCGACGTAGGACAACCAGTGATGGCAAGGGGCTATGGAAACGACAAATGGCAGTCCGGAACAATCCGGGCCAGACAAGGACCTCTGATGTACACCGTAAATATTGGTCATAATGTGATAAGGCGTCATGCGGATCAACTGGTAGAGTCGAGAGCAAGGGTCGAACCCATGGTTGTGACAGAGACAGCTGTGGAAGACGTTCATGAACCTGAAGCATCTACCTCGGCCGAGAATGTATTTGATGATGATGACACCCAATACATTGGCAACCAACTAGAGGAGGCACCTCAACAACAAGAATCAGAGACCACTGAAAGGCGTTATCCAAGCCGAATCAGAAAGCCTCCTGAGAGACTGAACCTTTGAACTGTTATACCTGAAGTTATATATGTATATATGTTATGTTTATTTGGGGATATGACTGTTAAGCTAAAAAGGGAGGATTGTGGTGTATGTAACCTGTTCCACCTTAAGAAAGGTACAACTTTCTTTGGCTGCTGTATACGTAATACTGGTGGTGACCACACCGGTATATAAGCACAGTGTAATAATATTGTATTCAGTTTAGTCCGACCTCCAACCAGTAAAGACCTGTTGAATTTACTCTTGTGGTCTGTGTAGTAATTCTCACTATAACACACAGACTTAACATTCACCACCCTCTGAGTGAAGAAATTTCTCCTCATCTCAGTCCTAAATGGCTGACTCCTTATTCTGAGACAGTGAACCCTGGTTCTAGACTCCCCAGCCAGGGGAAACACCCTCCCTGCATCTACCATCAAGCTCTGTAAGAATTTTATATGTTTCAATGCAATCACTTCTCATTCTTCTAAGTTCTAGGAAATATAGGCCTAGTCTCCTCAGTCTCTCCTCATAGGACAATCCCGCCATCCCAGGAATCACTCTGGTTAACCTTTGTTGCACTGCTTCTAAGGCAAGTATATCCTTCTACAGGGACGGAGACCAAGGGCTGGATTTTGTCAGTGTGGGCGGGCTGGGGTGTGTCAGGTGGAAATCATGTCAGGGCCCCGACTCCTAAGTGAAGTGCTGAAAAAGTGGGATTTTCCCCTAATTGGGCAATTGATTTCCTGCGTGTGGGAACCACTGGCCCAATGAGTCTTTTCATACAGAAAGTCGCCTCCGATGACATCATCAATGCTGCTGGATTTAAACCTGCAAGCAGCCTTGCTTCCTCTGGAGACTGCAAAGGCTCTGCAAATTGTATGAAGGAGTTGATTTCCTGACAATGTCCACGATCAAGCAAAAGTGTGCACCTCAGTTTGATGAGTCCTCCCTCCAAGCTCTGGTGCACGGAGCCAGATGTAATAAGGAGGTGCTGTTCCCTTCCTCAGGGAGAAAAAAGCCACCCCAGCAGACAAAAGCTGTGTAGCTGCAAGTGGCCCAGGAGGTCAACTCCATTTCGCTGAGCCGCAGAACCTGGCTGCAGTGCAGGAAGAGGTTTTGTGACCTTCTCCCCACAGGAAAAGTGAGTATGACTTTCCCATGACCCTCAATCTGATCCCCATTGCCTCTCCTCACTAGCACTCTGCTTTGCCAACCTCTTCCTCCACATGCCACTTGACACTTACATGCCTGCACCCTTACCCATTCCCTCTCTCTCGAAGGTCACATTCACTTAATTATTCGACCATGCAGCCCTCACACTCCCTACCACTGTGATGCCATGACAACATGGGAGGGTCCTTTGTATCCTTCTAAGCATCTATGCTATGGATTATCTACACTCAGTCCTTCATTCTCACTCAACTCCACTTGTGTCCCTCATTGCAGGAAAAGAGAGCCCACAATAAGAGAGAAAGAGCCATGACAGGAGGAGGGCCACCCTCAGTAGCCCAGCTCACCGCCTAGGAGGAGGCGGCCCTGGAAATCACCGGGATTGAGGAGGATTCCCAAGTGAGGGATGGACAGATGGGCGCATCGCAGCAAGCTGGTGACAGAATAGTTTGGCATCACTCTCATTGACATTGCATGAGTTGAAGAGATAATTACAAGTCCTAGCCCTTTTCGGGCTACCCCAGATCAGCCGTATTCCTCAGACGTTCACCTTCAACTAAAGTTAGAGATAGCCGAATTCTATAAGACGCTTAAATGGGCCTAAAGATTCAGGCTATCTCTCCCTAAAGGAAAGGAATGACTGAAGATGTTACCGTCCACCGGATAGCACTTTTAATAAGTTTAACTAGACTGTAACCTTCCGGATATTATGAGGGTCTGGATTAACCCGCAGAATTCTGCAACTCATTACAAAAGAGTGTACAGAAATTGGGTTCGCGAGATTGATGCACTTGCTGTCAATGCCCACTTTCCTGGCAGCAGCCGCGATGCCTTCATCCTGCACCAGACTTCTGTGGCAGACCTTTTCCAGGCACTGCATCACCCAGGTGGTTGGCTTCTCGGGGACAAGGGATATCCTCGGTGCACCTGGCTGATGACACCGCTCCGTACGCCCAACACCCCTGTTGAGCTGTGATACAACGAGAGCCATCAAGCTACCAGGAACATCGTTGAGCACACGAGGACAGAATTGGCGTGCTCAAGCAACGGTTCCGCTGTCTGGACCATTCTGGAGGAGCCCTGCAGTACTCGCCTGAGCGAGTCTCCCACTTCGTTGTTGTGTGCTGCATGCTGCATAACTTTGCAATCCTCAGGACCCAGCCAATGCCACCAGGCCTTGGAGCACCACCAGAGGAGGAGGAGGAAGAGGAGGAGGAAGATGAGGAGGATGATCATCAGCAGCACCAAGGCGGGAGGGAGGCACACAATGTACAAAGTGGAAGGGCCATCCGTCAAAGGCTCATAGCAAGTCACTTCTAGACCCCTTCTGAGGAAATGGCTTCTGTCATTGAGAACAACCTGAATGAAACCAATCCACAACCCCTAAGCTGGTCAAGGTAACAATGATTGCAAAGACCAAACATGTACATTTTGAATCCAAAAACGTATTTATTTTACAAACTCTGTGTGTCTCATTTCCGCATGACAAACTAATAGAAAGAAACACAAAATAAAACAGTCATTAACATAACTGGCTCTCGCAACCTGGAGACAATGTCCAAAACAGTAAAATAAATTTGCCCACGAACCTCGGCCTTTAATAAAACAAGGAACAACATGTTGTCACACCTCCTACTTTTTGCCCTTCGAGGGTGATCTCCTTCCCTTGCGCACTTCCCCCCTTCCCACCCTGCAGCTCCTCCGTAATGGGACCCCAGTGGCTGCAACAAGGTTGGTGGAAGGCTGCTGATTGTCACAACTTGAGACTGCAGATGCCCTTGAAGGACGGCTTTGACCAGCTCTGGGCCTGGAGGGTACAGCTGCAGACTGCACCAACTCTGCATGAGTGGCAGCAGTCTGTCCTACAGGCGGTGGCAAGTGCAGTGGAGAAGTGACAGTGGTGGCAGCAGGAATGCTGTCATCTTGAGAGAGGGCAGCAACTCCCTGCTCGACCGACACACTGGCACTCCCACAGGGCAGCACTTCATCATCCGGAGCAATCTGCTGGAGCACAAATTGCTGGCCTGCTGTGGCGCCGTGAGAGCCCTGGAGAAATGTGTCCGAACCAGTGATGATGGCAGCAGTCAGTGCTCGCGTGGCCTCAATCTGAGTCTGCATGAGAGCAGTCTGAGATGGGCTCATAGCAGCCAGCGACTGCATTGCAGCACTAAGCATTTGCATGGCATCCGCCTGTGCTACAGCGAAGTGCTCCACACTCCTTGCCAGTGATTCAATGCATTCGGGCACCCGTCCCATTGCACCCATGAGCTCAGTGTGCCTGTGCACTGCCTGGGCGCTCATTTCAGCGAGGACCTGTTCCTCCTCTGCATCCAGTGCAGTAGGACTCAATGGCATACTCTCCCTCCGGGGAGAAGGCCCCCGAGCTTTCTTACCCCCATCGCGTTGCTGCAGCCCGCTGGGTCCTGGAGCTTCACCCTCATCAGACCATTCCCCCCTGCTCCACTCCAGGGAAGGCGTGTTCCCAGTGTGGGCATGGGCTTCCTCGGGAGAGGGTGGCGCTGATGCTCCGGCTTCCTCTTCCTCCTTGCCTTCAGCTTCACTCCCACTGGCAGCTTGAGGGCCCGTCTCCTCACCTGGTGAATCACCATCTGAAAGCAGGGAGGTACAAAAGTGGCTTTAGCATGAGGACAGGGTGCAGGGTGGCAGCAAGGGAGGCATGAGTGCAGCGATTTAGTAAGTTGGATTGAAAGTGTCAAAGGCTGGTGTTGTGAGGAACAAGTGGAAGGAGAGAGGACAAGAAGGTGATGACCTTACTATTGCTGTCCAGAACGGGGTTGGCGTCTCCAGTGGTGACGGGACTAATCACCTGGCTTGCCACAATCCTCTGGATGCGCACCTCAAGATCGCTGAGGGGTTGCAGCTGAGGCCGCCCTCCACCCGTCCGTTGCTGCTGTCTCCTATTATGAGATAGCTTGGCCTGCAAGAAAAAGGACGACGTCTGAGTAAATATACAGCCATGGTCTTGCCTGAAGTGCTTCCCATAGTTGAATAGCCCTTACTGTATGCAGCCATGGTCTTGCCTGTTGTGCCTCCCATAGTTGAATAGCCCTTACTGTATGCAGCCATGGCCTTGCCTGATGTCCCTCCCATAGTTGAATAGCCCTTACTGTATGCAGCCATGGTCTTGCCTGATGTGCCTCCCATAGTTGAATAGCCCTTACTGTATGCAAAGTGTGGAATGCGCGTGTGTGTTTGATGAAAGGGCCATAGGTGTTGGATGAGTGTTGGGCATTGGGCCTTTTAAGACCCTCTGGCCATAGAGTGAGGTTGAGATGGAGGGATGGAGAGGTGTTGAAAAAAAGCCATTCACCCTGACGACTCGAGTGAGGTTGTTGAACTTTTTCCTACATTAGATATGGGCCCTGGGCACCATGCTGCTTGAGGAGGCTCTCAGAGCCACCTCCCTCCACATTCTTCTGTACTCGCATGGCAAAGGCCTCCTACCACTCTCTGGGTACAATATAGATCTTCTGCGCTCCACTGCACCAACCAGAGCCGCCAAGGCCTGCTCGCTGAAGCGCTGTACTCGCTCCCTGGCTCTCTCCATAGTCCTTGGCTGGAAGATTTAGGCACAGGTCTGTCCAGGTTGAGATTCAAGGCTCCAATGAGCAGGATGTGGCTGGAGAGCAAGATCGACCCTCCCCTTTAAGAACTGACCGGCGCCAGTGTGTCTGTGTTCAATCGGTAACTGACAGCACCTGCGCTGCACCCGCGCTCTGAGGTAGTGCCTCGCTCCTCGGCCTTAGCGCCTTAAGAGAGGTCTGTAGTGCCTGATTTAGCGCTCCAATCACCTCCAGGGGCGATAAAAGACAAGTTTGCAGTCGAAGGCGATAATTAGCGCTAGGCGCTAAATTTTGCGCACGGCCGATAATGGCGCCCCAAACAGGGCTATACTGAATTTCTCCCCCTTTGACAGTAGTCTTTATTTGATGCCATTCTTATCGAAGAATTTTCATTCAATTCTTAATATTAGCTTAACTGGTTTTAGCAGACGTTGTGACTCCATGGTGTTCCAAGTTCAATACAAGAAAAATGTGATTGCTTGGTGTCATCTATTGAAGTCATATTTTCAAAGTTTTCTGCAGGTATCATATTTACTACATGTAAATTGAAACCACTTTAACCAGGGTGTTTCCTGCATTTCAAATTATCTCAATTGGTTGCATATTTAATCTTATGTAACCTGTGTTCCAAGTTTAACATAAATACTATTTGACCAGCAGGTGTTTCTTTTACTTGATGTTATCTTTTCAAAGGCACATGGTTTTTTAATATTCTGTGTTTCTGTTTCATGTGTTAGTTCTTAACACTTTACTTGGGTCATTCCATTGTTTTGGTTCCAAACCGCAGACCTTTCGGAAGCAAGCCTTTGCTTTTTCAATAGGCTCATTGTTTTAGCATTAACAATCAATTCCCATTTCAAAGCTTGTTGTTGGTATTGAATTAATTTAAATTAATTAAAGGGGTAAGTCATGCCAGGAGAGCCCAGCCCCGTGTTATGCTCCTCTTGCTCTATGTGGGAATTCAGGGACGCTGCCAGTGTCCCTGACGACCACGTGTGCCAGAAATGCATCCAGCTGCAGCTACTAACAGGCCATATGGAGGTGCTGGAGCTGCAGATGGATGGGTTGTGGAGCATTCACGATGCTGAGAGGGTCGTGGATTACACGTTTGATGAGTTGGTCACACCGCAGGGTAGGGCTGCACAAGCAGAAGGGAAATGGGTGACCAACAGGTGGAGCAATAGAAGCAGGCAGGTAGTGCAGTGGACCCCTGTGGCCAACCCCCTTTCAAACAGGTATACCAGTTTGGATACTGTTGAGGGGGATGACTCACCAGGGGAGGGCGGCAGCAGCCAACTTCCTGGCACCAGGGGTGCTTCTGCTGCTCAGGAAGGGAGGAAAAAGATTGGGAGAGCAATAGTGGTAGGGGATTCTATCGTAAGGGGAACAGATAGGTGTCTCTGTGGCCGTAGACGTGACTCCAGGATGGTTTGTTGCCTCCCTGGTGCCAGGGTCAAGGATGTCACTGAACGGCTGCAGGGCATTCTGAAGGGGGAGGGCGAACAGGCAGAGGTCGTGGTTCACATTGGGACCAACGACATAGGTAGGAAGAGGGATGAGGTCCTGCAGCAAGAATTTAGGGAGCTAGGAAGCAGATTAAAGAGCAGGACCTCAAAGGTTGTAATCTCTGGATTACTCCCGGTGCCACGTGCTAGTGAGTATAGAAATAGGAGGATAGAACAGGTGAATGCGTGGCTAATGAGTTGGTGCAGGAGGGAGGGCTTTAGTTTCCTGGATCACTGGGCCTGCTTCTGGGGAAGGTGGGACTTGTACAAGTCGGATGGGTTGCACCTGAACCAGAGTGGGACAAATATCCTTGCGGGGAGGTTTGCTAGCACTGTTAAGCTAAAATGGCAGGGGGTTGGGAACCTGCACAGGGAGACAGAGGAAAGGAAAACAGGGATAAAAGCACAAGATAGGAAGGAGAAAAACAAAAGCGGAAGTCAGAGAAATCAACGGTTTAAATCAAACGTGGCCACAGTAAATAATAATTCTAATAGGTCTAAGAGCATTAAAAAAACAAGCCTGAAGGCTTTGTGTCTTAATGCGAGGAACATTTGTAATAAGGTGGATGAATTGGCTGTGCAAATAGAGGTAAACGAAAATGATTTGTTTGGGATTACGGAAACATGGCTCAAGGATGGCCAAGACTGGGAACTCAACATCCAGGGGTATTCGATATTCAGGAAAGATAGGCAAAAAGGAAAGGGAGGTGAGGTAGCATTACTGGTTAAAGAAGGGATTAACACAATTGTAATGAAGGATATTAGCTCTGATGAGGTGGAATCTGTATGGATAGAATTGAGAAATATTAAGGGGAAAAAAACATTAGTGGGAGTGGTATATAGACCTCCAAACAGTAAGGCGGAGGTTGGGGATGGCATTAAAAGAGAAATTAAAGAAGCGTGCAATAAGGGCACAGCAGTCATCATGGGTGACTTTAATTTACATATAGATTGGGCCAACAAAATTAGTAACAATACTGTGGAGGAGGAATTCCTGGAGTGTTTACGGGATGGTTTCCTGGACCAATATGTTGAGGAACCAACCAGAGATCAGGCCATCTTAGACTGGGTATTATGTAACGAGAAAGGATTAATTAGCAATCTTGTTGTATGAGGCCCCTTGGGTCGGAGCGATCATAATATGATCGAATTCTTCATTAAGGTGGGGAATGAAATAGTTGACTCAGAGACAAGGGTCCTCAATTTAAATAAAGGAAACTATGATGGTCTGAGGAACGAGTTGGGTAGGATTGATTGGGGAATGGGACTCAAAGGGTTGACGGTGGATAGGCAATGGCAAACATTCAAAGACCAAATAGGTGAGCTACAGAATTTGTTCATCCCAGTTTGGCATAAAAATAAAACAAAGAAGGTGACTCAACCGTGGCTAACAAGAGAAATTAGGGATAGCATAAGATCCAAGGAGAGGACATATAAATTGGCTAGAAAAAGCAATAATCCTGAGGATTGGGAGCAGTTTAGGAGTCAACAAAGGAGGACAAAGGGATTAAGTAAGAAAGGGAAAATAGAATATGAGAGTAAGCTTGCAGGGACATAAAAACTGACTGTAAAAGCTTTTATAGATATGTGAAGAGAAAAAGATTGGTGAAGTCAAGCGTAGGTCCCTTACAGTCAGAATCAGGGGAATTTATAATGGGAAACAAGGAAATGGCAGACCAACTAAATGCATACTTTGGTTCTGTCTTCACAAAGGAGGACACAAATAACCTCCCAGAGATGCCGGGGAACATAGGGTCTAATGAGAGGGAGGAACTGAAAGAAATCAGTATTTGTAGGGAAATGGTGTTAGGAAAATTGATGGGACTGAAGGCCGATAAATCCCCAGGGCCTGCTGGTCTACATCCCAGGGTACTTAAGGAAGTGGCCCTAGAGATAGTAGATGCATTGCTGGTCATCTTCCAGAACTCGATAGACTCTGGAACAGTACCCATGGATTGGAGGGTAGCTAATGTTACCCCACTATTCAAAAAAGGTGGCAGAGAAAAAGCAGGGAAATATAGACCGGTAAGCCTGACATCGGTAGTGGGGAAAATGCTAGAGTCTATTATAAAAGATGTAATAGCAGAGCACTTGGAAAGCAGTGACAGGATCGGACAAAGTCAACATGGATTTACAAAAGGTAAATGATGCTTGACTAATCTACTGGAATTTTTTGAGGATGTAACTGGTAAAATAGATAAGGGAGAACTAGTGGATGTGGTGTATTTGGACTTTCAGCAGGCTTTCGATAAGGTCCCACATAAGAGATTAGCGTGCAAAATTAAGGCACATGGGATTGGGGGCAAGGTATTGATTTGGATAGAGAACTGGTTGGCGGACAGAAAGCAAAGAGTTGGAATAAACGGGCCATTTTCCGAGTGGCAGGTAGTGACTAGTGGGGTACCGCAAGTATCGGTCCTAGGACCCCAGCTGTTCACAATATATATTAATGATCTGGACGAGGGAATTGGATGTAATATCTCCAAATTTGCAGACGACACAAAGCTGGGTGGGAGGGTAAGCTGTGAGGAGGATGTTGTGAAACTCTAGTACGATTTGGACAGGTTGGGTGATTGGGCAGAATCATAGCAAATGCACTATAATGTGGATAAATGTGAGGTTATCCACTTTGGTGGCAAAAACAGGAAGGCAGATTATTGTTTGAATGGCAATAGATTGGGAGAAGGGGAAGTGCAAAGAGACCTGGGTGTTATTGTGCACCAGTCACTGAAGGTAAGCATGCAGGTGCAGCAGGCGGTTAAGAAGGCAAATGGTATGTTGGCCTTCGTAGTGAGAGCGTTTGAGTACAGGAACAAGAATGTCTTGCTGCAGTTGTACAGGGCCTTGGTGAAACCGCACCTTGAGTATTGTGTGTAGTTTTGGTCACCTTACCTGAGGAAGGACGTTCTTGCCATGGAGGGAGTGCAGCGAAGATTCACCAGGCTGATACCTGGGATGGCAGGAATGACGTACGAGGAGAGATTGTGTCGATTGGGCTTATATTAACTGTAGTTTAGAAGATTGAGAGGGGATCTCATCGAAACCTATCAAATTCTGTCAGGTCTGGACAGACTAGATGCAGAAGGATGTTTCTGATGGCCGGGGAGTCCAGAACCAGGGGTCATAGTCTAAGGATAAGGGGTAAGCCATTTAGGACTGAAATGAGGAGGAATTTCTTCACCCAGAGAGTGGTGAACCTGTGGAATTCTCTGCCACAGAGGGTGGTGGAGGCCAGTTCATTAAGTATATTCAAGAAAGAGTTGGATATATTTCTTGAGACTAAAGGGATCAAGGGATATGGGGAGAAGGCAGGGACAGGGTACTGAATTTGGATGATCAGCCATGATCTCATTGAATGGCGGAGCAGGCTCAAAGGGCCGAATGGCCTACTTCTGCTCCTATCTTCTATGTTTCTATGTTTACAACTTGTGTTATCAAACCATCCCATCTCAGAAGCCTGTTTTCTGTTTGCAGCCTGTGTCTCTGAGGCTTTAGAATTTTAAACCCAGTATATCATGTATTAATAATGTCAGAAGTCGGTTCATATTATGGTGTATCTCTTGGAATATGACTTATTCCATCACAGAGTCACTGATAATGAATCTGATGCTCTAACAGATTGAGTTATGATCATCTGCACTAGTCAATGTTCATGTAACCTTGACCTCACATCGCTAACTCTTTCCTTTACTCCCCCACAGGACCATCGAAAGCCCCCGTCCCCGCTGTCCAGGAAGACAGACTGAGCTTCCAGACTCCTCAGAGGAAGCTGCAACCTCTGAGGGCGCAGCCTCAGCAGAATTCAGCGCAGCCAGCACCAGCGCACTCACACCTCGGTGGGACCTTCGCGAGATAGAGTAGTGTTGGCACCTGGTGTATCACAGCTCACAAGTGAGCATCAACAGATGGTGGAGACAGGGACAGCAGTGGAGAGTCCTCGTCGGAGGGCGCAGGACTCTGCCAGCTCGGCTCAGCTGCATGTCGACCCTCTGCCTTCGGGTCCATCCAGAACGAGTGTGGTGCTGGAACTCCAGGAACAGGTGCAGAATTCTCTGGCAGGTTTTGTCTCCAGGGTCACTGCGAATGTCGAGTGAATGGAAGAGTCCATCGTGAACATGAGCAGAGGGGAGGATGGCTGTGGCCAAAAAGGAGCTTAGTCGTCAGAGTGTAGAAAACATGGTCATTGTTCAGAATAGACTGGTATCTCTTGAGGTGCGATGGTCAGCTACTGAGCATAGAAACCAGACCTTCATGGAAGTCCTCTGGAGTAGGACTTCCAGTGCAGAAACGGGTCCTCATGGCCCCCCTGAAGTGCAGCAAGGTGCTGTCAAGCCACTTGCTAGCTCTGAAGTGGGGCTGACCTATGAGAAGGATGTTGGTGGCAGACAAAAAGGAAGTGGGGGCTCCTCTCCAAGCGCTCAAACAACCATGCCACTGCAAAGCCCTCAGTCAGAGCCCCACCAGTGTCCTCACCCAACTGAGATGGGTGTCTCATCCCCTGCACAGCCGTAGGAGCAGCAGACTGTTTTTTCCGAGCCTTCACAGGTTTGCAACCCCAGAGGACGGCTGCCAAAGGTGTCGAGACAGGAGCAGCAAGAAAGTGAGCAAGGAGCCTCCACATCGGCTGAAGCCACAGGGGAAGCACCACGTAGGAGCATGCGTAAGAGGAAGATAATGCACAAATAGTCACAAGGGTAGTCACTTGGGTTTTATGTTGTGTTTATTTTTGAAATGCCACCAGTTGCTTGTTGTGATAAAAAATTCTGATGGCAAACTGTTGAAGTTGTGGCCTGTGTCACTTTGCAAATGGGACTTCCACATTGAGGGTGTAGGGGGTGGTGTTTGGGGTCAGCTTCGCCCCTGACTTATGAGCGTTTTGAATCACTCCCACTCTCTTGGTTCTAGACCTTGGACTTATTCGGGGGTTGTAATGAAATTGCAACAGACAACTGAATTTTGGTGAAAGAACTTTGATCTTTATTTGAGAAAGAAAATACACAACACAATAATCTTAACACTCTAAATTGGGGGAAAACTTCGGAATATATGAGGGAAAATAACAATAGGTAGAATACTTCACCCCTCCCAATCCCACTTCACTAGCTAAGTTGGGCTCCAGAGGACCAGGGATAATGCTCACCAAAATGATTTCTTTTGACAGTTGTAGAGGTTCGCGATTTCGGTGTTCTCTAGATGTGGCGGTTGGGGCCTGCCATACCCCGGACGCGGTAGAGGACTTCACCTGCGTTGCTGGTCAGTCTTCGTGTGTCTGCTGATGTGGTCGGGTGCGTATTGGATCTATCAGGTGAGTACCCAATTTCTTTTGGTTAGAAGTAGAGTTTAGAGTCTTTTCAGTAAAATCTTACCCAGGGGTAAGTCAGGATAGTTTGTAGAGTGGAAAAACTTGCGGATCTTTGGTTTCTTCCAAGTTGGTTTCTTGTTGGTCACGGTGGCCCAATATTACCCGGTTGCTGGTAACACTTTTGGTTGTTTGTTCCATGGGGCCCTGGTCTGCCGCGATGGTGTGTTACTTCTTCGAGAGGGAGAACTGCTTCGATAATGGACTTCTTGATCCCGATGTTGGTGGATCTCTTCTGGGTTGGCGAATCTTCTTACTCGAACTTGAACTCGAACGAACTTCCTCTTGGATGGCTTTCTTCAACTCCTTTCTGTGAGAAACAGGCCTTCAATTATACTGGTTGAGGCCTGCTAATCTGCGTGCTTAATCAGTTCTGGCTTATTGTTAGTTTTGGCGGGCTCGTTAATTTTGATTGGTTTGAATTGTTTAATTGGTTTTGGGATGGTTCCATCGACTGTTTAACCTCTTGTTTAATTGCAGTAAAGTTGTCTTTTCCAGTGGGGGCCAATGATCTTTTGTTGGTTGGTGTCATGTTTTGCATTATGCAAGGTTTTGGATGGTTCTGTCATTTTGGCGGGAACTGCTTTTCCGTTGGTCTATTGTCAGTATGTAAAATGACTGAGACAGTTTAGATAGTCCCCAGACAGCTCGGTTAATGCCAATACCCAAAACTGTCCATTTACAGAGGCCAATCCCAATTCTTTTGTTGCAGCATTTTTCATTCCACAGGCTTTTAAAAATAAAACCAAAATCCTGGGGTATTTGATTTTAAATCTCCCTTAGGCCCAATATTCTTATACCATTCTGACATGGTTTATTAACAGTCCAAAAATCCCTCCTTTAGGGTAATCTTCTTGGTTTTGGGGGGGATCTGCTGAATTTTGAGAATCTTACAGGGCTTAGAGCAACTTGCAATTGTCAGTATGGTGGTCAGAGTGATAGGAATCCGCAGATTCTTGTCCATTGTCGATGCTCTGTTAAGAAGGTGCGAGGCAAAAGTGTTTGATTGTACAGGCTAAGTAAATGTGACCAACATGAGTGCATCCCTTGCATCCCGGGCAGCAATATGGTTGCGCTCTGGTGACTTCTGGCCTATGCATCTTCAGGTGGGTGACTAGCAGCTTGGTGCTCCTGTTGATGCTCCTGCTGTTGGTGCTGCTGTTGCTCATGGTTCTGCTGCTGCTGCAGCTGGTCTTCATCCGAATCTGATGTCCAGGAGGAAAGAAATTAAATGCTTCTGGTATATGCCTCAGTTGAGGAAGTGCTTAGTCAAGGTGGGGAGAGGGGTTTCCCAGGTCACACTGGAGATGGGTGTCAGGCTCCAAACTTACTCAACACTGTCTATGCCTGCTAAAAGTTCCCCCAGACCTGAAACAACAAAGTTCTGCCACCTGCAAATGATGATTGGTGAAAACTGCTTTGTAATGGTGGAGCTGCAGCTGTGGGTAAGCAATCCACTTGTGAGGCCACGAGCATTGCCTGGCATGTTCCAGAGGAGGCGTGAGGGATGGGGGGCAGGTCTAAAAACCTTTTGGAGGTGGGATGGAAAGGGGTCAGAAAACACACTTTTGGGAAAATTGCTCGGAGGCGGGATGGAGGCGGGATCGGGCCTGCCCGCCATTTTTGGTGATTTTAACAACTCACACGCCTCCAATCCTGCCTCCTCGGGCCTGGCAAAATCGAGCCCCAAGACTTCTTTACTCTTATACTCCAATCCTTTTATAATAAACTAGCTGGAGTGCCCGGCGGTGCCAAGGCTTTTTCGAGGGCATGTTGTTGTTGGAAGAGAGAGAGAGAGCGACTGGGTTGGAAGAGAGAGAGAGAGCGACTGGGGGGGAAGAGAGAGAGCGACTGGGGGGGAAGAGAGAGGGCGACTGGGGGGGAAGAGAGAGAGCGACTGGGGGGGAAGAGAGAGAGCGACTGGGGGAAAGAGAGAGAGCGATGGGGGGGAAGAGAGAGAGCGACTGGGGGGGAAGAGAGAGAGCGACTGGGGTGGAAGAGAGAGAGCGACTGGGGGGAAGAGAGAGAGCGACTGGGAAGGGGGGAAGGAGGGGGAAGGAGGGGGAAGGAGGGGGGAAGGGGGAGCGGGGGAAGGAGGGGGGAAGGAGGGGAGAAGGGGAAGGGGGGAGAAGGAGGGGGGAAGGGGGGAAGAAGGGGGGAAGGGGAAGGGGGAGAGCGCGCGACTGGGGGGAGGGGGAGGGGAGGGGGGATGGGGAGGGGGGAAGGAGAAGGGGAGGGGGAAGGGGAAGGGGAGGGGGGAAGGGGAGGGGGAGGGGAGGGGGGAAGGGGAGGGGGGAAGGGGGTAGGGGAGGGGAGGGGAGGGGGAGGGGGAGGGGGGAGGGAGGGGAGAGGGGAGTGGGGGAAGGAAGGGGGGGAGGAAGGAGAGTGGGGAGGAAGGGGAGGGGAGGGGAGGAGGGGGGAGGGGAGGGGGAGGGAGGGGAGGGGAGGGGGGAGGAAGGGGAGGGGGTAGGAAGGGGAGGGGGAGGGGGGAAGGGGAGGGGGAGGGGGAGGGGGGGAAGGGGAGGGGGGAGGGGGGGAAGGGGAGGGGGAGGGGGGAAGGGGAGGGGGAGGGGGGAGTGGGAGATGAGGGGAGGGGGAGAGGGGAGGGGAGTGGGAGAGGGGAGGGGTGGGGGAGAGGGGAGGGGTGGAGGAGGAAGGAGGGGGGAGAAAGGGAGTGGGGGAGCCAGCAGACCCTCTCCCCACTGCAGGCGATGGCTCCGCTGAGCTCCGTGCCGCCCCACGCACTGACATGCCGAGCGCAGCACCCCGGTGAGCCTGAGCCCCGCCCTCCCGAGACTGGGCCTGAGACGGCCGATTGCGGCTGGCTGGGCCCGGTTGCCTTGGTAACCCTCCTCCCCCTCCGCCTCCCGATCTCCGGGCCTGGGCCTGAGATGGCCGATTGTGGCTGGCCGGGCCCGGTTGCCTTGGTAACCCTCCACCCCTCTCCGCCTCCCGATCTCCGGGCCTGGGCCTGAGCGGCCGATTGCGGCTGGCGAGCCCGGTTGCCGGGGTAACCCTCTCCGCTCCCCCTCCCCTCCCCTCCCGAGCCCCGCCTCCCCTCCCCCCCCCGAATGAAGCGCGAGGAGGTTGAAGTGAGCCCAGCCAACCTCTACCAAGATGGCTGGCCGCTGGTTCGGAATCGGGCCCAGCGGGGGTGGGGGTGGGGGGTGAGGGGTTGGAGGAGCTTGCCACAATACAATTGCCTAGTGTCCAGCATGGCTGGCAACAGACGCCCAGGCTTCGAGGCCTACCTGCAAAAACGGGGAAAGGTAGGAAAATTAATGAGATAAGATAAAAGATTTAGAAAGTAATTAACTTTTTTTACAAACAATATGGCCTAGAAATTGGGTTGGTAGCGCCGGCACTGAGTGCCTAAAGAGACCTAGAATGGGGGCAAAGCCCTATGTTGGGGCGAACGCTATGAGGATAGCGCCGACTCAGAAATTGACTATACATTTAGCGCCTGCGCTAAGTGTTTGCACGCGCCTGCGAGAGCAAGCAGCTCATGACGTCATTTCAGTGTGCAACGCCTTTTAGGAGCGCCTGAGCGCATATTGGGTGGCGCCCGGATCCTTAGCGCCCAGCGCTATTAGTGACAGTTCGAGGGAGGGCTAACAGGCCCTTCTCGGAGTAGGGGGGCGCTATTTAAAGGGGACAGCTCTAGTGCAGAATCTTCTGCCACTTGGCCTGCTCATTGCGATCGCTGCTAGAGAGAGTTGGCGAGCTAATGTGGAGCGGAGTTCTGGGATTTGAGCTTTACAGTACTTGGGACCTCCAACCCTGTCCGAAGCACTTGCACCACTACACCTAAAAGCCTTTTGATCAACTGGCATCGGAATGGGAGCTTGCTTGGAGGGCCACGGCCTCATCGCCCAACACTGTGAAGGGGCAGAGAGACGGCGGGAGAGAGGGCCGGGATTGGCCAGAAGGAGGAAGGGCAATGGAGGTCGGCCAATCCGACGGGATGCTGCGAGGGTCTTTAGGCAGCAGGTGACAAGCCTTGACATGCCGGAGGAGCAGTGTTTGGGAAGGCTCCGAATCTGGAGGGACATTGTTACTGATCTGTGCCACCTGCTTGGTCAGGATCTGCAGCCGCGTGAACGCTGCAGAACCTCTCTGTCCGTGATGGCTACACTGATTGATGGCCTCCATTTTTATGCCAACGGATCCTTTCAGTCAGCCATTGGGGACAATGCGACTGTCGCTCAGGCTGCAGTCCGCTGTTGCATCCGGCAAGTGACAGATGCCCTTTATAGGCGAACGCGTCCATTCATTACCTTCCCTCGGACCCTGCACAAGCAGGCGGAGGAGGAGGAGTATGAGGAGGAGGAGGAGGAGGAGGAGGAGGAAGAGCAGGCGGAGGAGGAGGAGGAGGAGGAAGATGGAAGGGCTGCTGAAAGTGGAAGGTCCATACGTCAGAGGCTCCTCTGGACTCCTGTCGACACCCCTGTGGCCGAATGATGAGAGTCTTAACTCATGCGCACTTTGGATGTTTGAGGGCCTCTGAATGCCAGCATCACTGAAAGTAGTCACATGCACCGTGCAACATTGAAACTTCTGTTTATTGACACAAAAGTCTTTCATTACAGCTAAACAACGTAATGTGAGCAGAAACCATAACTTCAAAAATAACTGTGACCTGTTCGGCAAAGCCACAAAACTCAACAAACCTTCAGCAACTATAACAGCAGGTGAGGGTGTCCTTGAATTTGGACAAACAAACGTGTCAGCACCTCCCTCTACAACTGGCCCCTTGAGGGAGAACGACTTCTCTTTCGCGCACGGCCCCTTCCCTCCCTGCTGCTCCTACGTAATTGCACCCCAGTGGCGGGCTCAAGGCTGGGGGACGCTTGCTGACTGTCTGGAAGCGCAGAAGCCCCTGAGGTACGGCCTGGCCGACCTCTGGGCTTGGAGGGTGCGGACGCAGGATGCTTGCTGTGAGCATGGCTGGAAGCAGTGTGGCCTGCAGGTGGTGGCAGCTGCAATGCAGGTGTCCCAGCGCTGGCATGTGCAATGGTCTCCTGACGAGAGAGGACACCTGCACCATGGTTAGACGACACACTGGCTATGTGAGGGGAGCGGCTCGGCTCATCCGCCACAATCGCAGGCTCCATGGATTCCTGGCCTTGTATGGGAGTGGAAGGGCCCGGGGTGATCCTATCTGATGCAGAGAGGGTGGCTGCAGTGAGAGATCGCGTTGCGTCAATCTGGCTGTGGAGGAGCCCAGCAAGTGACTGCGTGGCAACAGTGAGGACCTGTGTGCCAGGTGCCAGTGCTTCGGAGAAGGCCTGGACAGTTCTTCCCATGGCTTCGGACAAGGCAGGAGCCGACCGCTCCACTGCCTCGGACAAGCCCTGCACAGACCTTTCCAGGGATTGTCCGAAGCCCTGAACAGTCCTTCCCATTGCCGACTCAAAGCTGTGGACAGTCCTCTCCATTGTTGGGCCGAAGCCCTGGATAGTCCTGTCCATTGTGGCCCCGAAGCCCTGGATAGACCTGTCCATTGTTTCCCTGAACACCCGGAGAGTCCTCTCCATTATTGCCCCAAAGCCCTGCAGAGTCCTCTCCATTGTTGCCCCGGTCCACCATACTCCTAGCCAATGAATCTATTGACTCAGGCATCTTCTCCACTGCGGCCATCAGCTCCGTGTGTCTGACCCGGGCCTGTTTGCTCATCTCTGCCAGGCGACGGACCTCATCTGCACTCTGTGCAGCAGTCATGATGACCTGCCTTGCCCTGCGGGGAGACGGTGGCCGAACTTGCCTATCCCCCCTGCAACGGCTGGTCCGGATTCCTCCTGGTCCTCACCTCCGGTGGCACTGGCACTGGCAGCTTCAGTGCGTTGAGCCCGAGTTGGTGCTGCTTCATCTGAAAGTGGGAGGTGGAAGAGTGGCTTTAGCAAAAGGACAGCTTTGCTGAAAGGCATGCCAGATTGCGGCAAGGCTCTGACATGGCTGCACACTGAGGATGCATGCTGGCGGGGGGACCAAGTGGAAGGCAACAGGTGAAAAAGGTGAGAGTCTTACCCTCGCTGTCGGTAATGGGGTCGGCAGATGCAGTGGTCACTGGACCAGACAGACGTCCTCCAAGTATCTGGTGCACTCTCTCCTCCAGATCCGTGAGAGTGACCACTTGTGCAGGTCCGCCACCGGTTCGACGCTGCTCCTTTCTAATCTGTGCCATCTTGGACTGCAGGGGAAAGAAGGGGAAGTTCTGTTACACGATGCCTTGAGACCTCATCGCATGCCCCCCATGGTGCAAGACCCCTTACATGAGGCCTTGAGACCTCATCGCATGCCCCCCATGGTGCAAGACCCCTTACATGAGGCCTTGAGACATCTGTCCATGTGTGTGCCCAGAAAGGGCCATGGGTGCATACTGACAGATGGCCATTGGCACATCATTGCAGCAGGGTGCCCGAAGTCAGCTGCAGATGGAGGGAAGCGCAAGTTTGGTAAACCATCACTCACCCTAACGATCCGTGTGAGGTCGTTGAATTTCTTCCTGCACTGAACAGGGGTCCTGGTCGCCATGCTGCTGGAGTTCACCCTCACAGCAACCTCCCTCCAAGATCATCGATAAGCTTTCTGATTTGACCTCTTGCCATTATCCGGATACAGGACCTCTCGACGGTGTTCAACTGCAGCCACCAAGTGGTCCAGAGCCTCAGTGCTGAAGCGCTCTGCTCTCTGCCTAACCTTCTCCATAATGATCACCTTGTACCGCCAGACAAGGGCGAGCGCCGAATCTGAGGCCTACAGGGTGTCGAAGCTCAGTCTGACTGACCCACCCCTTTAAGAGCCGGCCTCGTAGGTCTCGTGCTTTCCCGTAATTGAGTTCACCTGCGCTGCGCCCGTCCATGTCGAAATTGAGTAGCGCCTGACCTTTTGCGCCTTAAGAGCACCGTGCAATGGCTGAGTTAGCGCCTCAATCCCCTTTGGGGGCGATGCAACCCAATATCGCGCCAGGCGGCGATACCTTTCGTCTGGCTATAAACTTTGCGCATCGCCAGTTCTAACGCCTCAAGCGGAGCTATACCCAATTTCTAGGCCTATGTGTTTTAAAAGCAACTTTTTTTTAAAGACGCAGAAAGCGGGAAAAAGAAATGAAAAGTTTGGAATCAAGATGGCGGCGACTCACCTCAGTTCAGAATGATAAGGCCCGCCCACACATACACCGATTGGTCGACCGTCAGGTCACCGAAGCGTAGGATTGGTCAATCGTCCCGTCACTCGACTCTAGGAGGGCTCGCCCGCAAGTGCCAGGAACCCGCCCCCACCACGCAGCGATTGGTCGACCGTCGGGTCGCTCGACCGTACGATTGGTCGACCTCGACGTCACTCGATGCTAATGAGCGGATAATGAGCGGAATGTTGAACGTTTTTTGGATACCGCGGGCACAATTTTTGACTGGCCGAAACGTAAATACGCTTATGACGGTTCTGGAATCGTAAGCTTTCTTTCGATGCAACACACGTGTAGGTATGCTCTATAACTTTTGAGTTTATTCAATACAGACAGACAAACAGACAGACAGACAGATGGAATGACAGACAGAAAGATCGACCGCTTTATATATATAGACTAGCTGGAGTGCCCGGCGGTGCCGAGGCTTTTTTGAGGGCATGTTGCTGTTGGAAGAGAGAGAGAGAGCGACTGGGGGGGTGAAGAGAGAGAGCGACTGGGGGGGGAAGAGAGAGAGCGACTGGGGGGGGGGAAGAGAGAGAGCGACTGGGAGGAAGAGAGAGAGCGACTGGGGGGAAGAGGGGGGGAAGGGGTGGAGAAGAGGGGGGAGGGGAGGAGGGAGGCGGGGAGGGGAGGGTGGGACGGGGGGATGAGGGGGGAGGGGAGGAGAGGGGAGGGGGGTGGGGGAGGGGGGAGGGGGAGGGGGAGTGGGGGAGGGGGAGGGGGAGAGGGGGAGAGGAGGGGAGGGGAGGGGGGAATGGGGGCGAGGGGAGGGAGAGGGGTGAGGGGAGGGGGAGGGGAAGGAGAGGGGGGAGGGGAGGGGAGGGGAGAGGGGGGGAGGAGGGGGAGAGGGGGGGAGTCCCCGAGCCCTG
>NC_140996.1:87787786-88030833 GCF_052327205.1 Somniosus microcephalus | reverse complement strand
CCGATCGTGAGTGCCGGCAAAAGAGCCCGGCACCAAGGAGAAGTGCCGGGCTCTCAGGAAACAGCCAGCAATGCCGTTGGGGGGTGGACCAGGAGGCCGGGGACGGAGGTGCTGGCAGGCGTCCGCCGAAAAAGTGGCCGCCCCGCACCTCCACCTTAACGTGCACCTCTGCCAGCACAGCAAGGCCCCGTGAACCGGGCGCGGGTAGCGAACAGCGCTACAGCAGCGTTCGCTACGAAATATCGCGATCGGGGTGCGAATGGGGCGCTGCGCACACCGATGACGTCATCGGTGGTGGCGCAGCGCAAACGGCTAACGCCACCATTAGCGCCCCTGCTGAATATAACGGGAGGCGCAGCCAGTGGCACTACACCACTGACTGCCTCTTTAGGCGCTAACAGGTGTCGCTGCTCATCCAATTTTTTCCCCCATATAGTGTACCTACACAAATGTTATATCAAAAGGAAGCTTATGCTTAGGGGAGTGTCCTAGGCATATTTACTTTTAAAAAAAGTTCAAAAAACGTACAAAATCCGCTAATTAGCGGTTGACCAATCAGGGGAGTGTCATAGGCGTATTTGACCAATCAGGGGAGTGTCATAGGCATATTTACTTTTAAAAAACTTCAAAAAATGTTCAAAATACGTTCGAACCAATCCTACCGCTCATTAGCGTTGAGTGACGTGATGGTTGAAATCATACGGGGGAAGCGCGGTGCATCACGGTGGGCGTTTCAGGCGGCCCAAGAGCAAGATAAACAGCCCTCCCCTTCCCTGCGGTTTCAACCGCGTGTCCCGAGAGCCCGGGGGAGAGGGAAACGAGCAGGTGAGCGGCGTCGCACCGGAGGCTCCGGGTCACCAAGTCAAGATTTTAATTCTCCTTCCCTCACTCTCTCCTTCCCTCTCTCTCTCTCTCCTCTTCCCTCTCTCTCTCTCTCTCCGCTCCCCTCACTCTCTCTCTCTCCTTCCCCCTCTCTCTCTTGCTGTTAGTGCGGGACCGGGAAAACCGGGGCTTTCCAATGAGATGACCCCGACCTAAATCGGACACGGGAATCCGGAGCGAAAGGCCTTCCACTGCTACCCGGCCAACCGAACCAAAGGCCCACCTGGTTAAACATGAGGAACCCCGGGCTCGCTTTTGAGCGATGGGCACCCGGCCTCCTGGTGTCGGATATACTCCGTTCTGGTACCGAGGTGAGGCGGAGGGAGAGGAGAGGGGGAGAGGGAGAGAGAGGGAGAGGGGAGGGAGGGAGAGAGAGGGAGGGAGAGAGAGGGGCAGGGAGAGAGAGAGGGGAGAGAGAGAGCGGCAGGGAGAGAGAGGGGGAGGGAGAGAGAGAGGGTGAGGGAGAGAGGGGAGAGAGGGGCGGGCAGGGAGAGAGGGGCAGGAGAGGGGAGAGAGAGAGAGGGGAGAGAGAGAGTGGCAGGGAGAGAGAGAGGGAGGGAGATAGATGTAGTGTATGTAACCGTCTACCTTTAAGAGACTATTGTATGTAACCGTTCACCTTATAAGAGAACTATTTTAGGTGTGGCACTACTTGTTTGGCTTCTGTATACGGTAATACCGACGGTGACCACACCGGTATATAAGTGCTGTGGCATGATTTATAGGGCAGATTCGCCCTGACCTTCGAATAGTAAAGTCCTGTTTGTTTGTTACTCCTGAAGTCTGTGTCGTTATTAACTGCACAAACCACAGACTTTACAGTGGCGACGAGTCCGATCGTACCCTGCGGCAAGACTACCAAAGCAACTAAAGAGCGTCGAAGAGAGGCAACCGCCCTTGTCGTTCTGCTGGGAGAAAACACGAGGCTGCAGCAATAGAAAGGAGGAAGACTTTAGCAACAAAAGCTTTCCATCAGCAACAGGCACTGACTGTCCCTTCTGCCACGGTGCGGAGTGAGCCGATCAGCAGGAAGCAAGGCGGCCACGGAGACTGTGAGTAAGGGAAAGTGTAAAGAATATCCGGAGGATAAGGGCTGTGCATTCGACCACGGGTCGAGGGGGGGAAAAGGAGCCGGACGGAAAGTCGGGTCCAACGGCGTCGTGAGACAGCCAGACCACGATCGGCGGGAAAGCCGGGCAGCGACCGAAGCCACGAAGTGCTGAGACCGGGGAGCGTAGGCGCGGGAAGAGAGAAACTCAGCCGCAGCCGGGGAGGGAAGCACCGGACTGCGAGAGGGCTGGGAGGTGAATGGGAACCGAGCGCGCGGGAGAAACAGAGCCGACCAAGGAGACTGCGCGAGAGCCAGTCCAGCGGCTGAACTGTTCTCCGCCAACGGGGAGTACCCAGCGCCGGTAGAGCCGACGGGGGCGGGAGAGAGAGAGACAGAGCCGAGCAAGGGGAGAGAGACTGCGCGAGGGCCAGTCCAGCGGCTGAACTGTTCTCCGTCAACGGGGTGTACCCAGAGCCGGTAGAGCCGTGCGAGCTGGAGAGAGAGACAGAGCCAAGTAAGGGGAACTGTGCGAGAGCCAGCCCAGCGGCTGAATCTGTCCGCTGTGGGGAAAGCGTACCCCTCCCACCAGGGAAGAAACGCGGGAAGCCGCCATTAGGCAGAGAAGACGACAGACGCGGGAAACCGCCATTGAAGGGGGCGGGGAGAGAAGGAAAGAGCGGGAAACCGCCATTTTCGCGGGAAAAGCCGCCATCTTAGAAAAAAAAGAAATAATAATTTAAAGAAATACTTGTGTTGTTCCCAAAGAGAGGAAGATGCCTAAGCGTGGTAACATCAACGATTTTAATTCCGAGGTAGAAGACTGGGCCACGTACGTGGAATGCATTGAGATCTATTGTGAGGCCAATAAAATAGAAGAAGATGACAAAGCTATAACCTTGCTGAACTCGATGGGCGCAAAGACATACAGGCCCTTGAAGCATCTACTAGCACCAGCTAAACCGGCGGATCAGACTTTCGATGATATTGTGGCTGTCCTGAAGGACCACTTGAACCCTACACCGTTGATGTTGGCTGAACGATTCAAATTCTATGCGAGAACGCAACGGAAAGACGAAAGCAACGCAGAATACTTGGTCGAACTGCGTAGACTAGCGAAATACTGCCAGTTTGGAGGGAATCTGACAGAGGCATTGCGAGACAAGTTCGTTGTGTGGGGTTGGCAAAGGAAGGAACGCAAAAGCGACTACTCGAAGAGAACGACCTTACACTTGACAGGGCTGTCCTTATTGCAGCATCGCACGAAGCCGCAGCGAAGGGAACTGCGGAAATGCAGCTAAAGACAGCAGCACTAAGTGTGGATCAAATTACCTCGACAACAACAAAATGCTATCGTTGTGGGAAGACAACACACGACCAGAACCAATGCTGGTTTAAGAACCAGGAATGTAGGAAATGTGGCAAACTGGGTCACATAGCTAAGGTTATGCCGGCCAGGAAGAAGACCAACAACCAAAGGACCAACAACCAAAGGAAGCCATCACAGGAAAGGTACAACAAGGTACACAAGGTGGCTGAGAAGAGTTCAGACGAACAGAATTCAGACTCAGACCCAAACGGCCAGGAGCTGGGGTAGTCTGAGAATTCACAATGTGAGTAAGGAAGCTGACCTACAAACTATCTGGGTCATGCTGAAAATAGCTGGAATCCAAGTGAAAATGGAGTTGGACACTGGATCAGCTCTATCAGTCATAAATCGAAGGGATTACCACCGGCTATTCTCACATATACCCTTAAGAGATACCAAGTTCGTATTGCAGACATACACGGGGCATAAAGTATACCCCATGGGAAAGATAAGAGTCAAAGTGAGAGATAGGGGGTAAAGAACACCCAAGAATGAACTTATACGTACTACATGAGGGAGGACCACCACTTCTAGGATGGGAGTGGATCAAGAAAATAGACATGGAATGGCACTATCTAAAAGCCATAACGAGTGAGGACTCGGTGCAGACAAGCAGCTCAGATTCTTGAAACGGATGACGATATGACCAACCCAAATATGAAAGACAAGGCTGAAATGGACTTGCCGACGAAGGTTGGAAAAAACGAAGGCATGCATAAAGGCTTATGCTGCAGAGAAGAACAAAGTTTCAGAACAGAACTCCACCGAACAATGACAACAATTAGAACAATTGAGTTACCGTCTCGTACAAGAGATGAAAACAATGAAAAAGTTCTATGACACCAAATGGGAGAATCTGGAAAGACAACAGAAGCAGCTAGCTCAAGCAGAGAGCGACCATAGAGCCATCGTGACCAATTACCGATCACATCTCCCTTATGATGTTCAGGAGTTAGAATATTTGCATGATCTAGAGATACAGCATAAAGGCAAACCACGCTACACTGAGGATTTTGTTCTGCAATTGGAGACGGAGCTAGTGCAGGCAAGGTTAAGAGAAGCTGAATCACAGTGTGCACTTAAAGAGATGCAGAAAAAAATCTTGGACATAGAAAAGAGAAATGCTTCTTTACCTGATGAGAATAATGTGGCCATGTTGCAAGAGGAGCTTATAGGGGCGAAACTGAAAGAAGCTAAGCAAAGGATGTTGGAACTTGAAACACAGAACCAAATCAGCAGTAACCAGCTATGTCGAGCAGAGAAGGAGTGCAATGGTCTACAGGAGAAGGTGCAATATCTCTCAGCCCAGAATAAGGGACTACTCACTCAGTTAAATGAAAGTAAATGGAAAATGGCTGAGATAGACTGCAAGAATAAAGAAGATTTGATGGCAGTGAGACTTCGAGAGGCAGATAGCATAGCAGCCTTGGCTGAACTCCAACAGAAAATTGCGAAAGAAGCAAATGAAGAGGAATCTTCAGGAAGCCAGGATTTTATTCCAGTTCTTCTCTATGACTCCTTACAAGCAGAGTGTGAGAAGTTGAAAGAACAGTATGAACAGGCCCAGGCTACAATTCTGGAGGGGGTTAACTCGGCAACCTCCGAAAAGCTAGTTTCAGTAGAAGCATATGAGCAACTAAAGGTTGAACATGAGCAAGAAGTCCAAAGGCTGCAGGAAATTCTTGATGAGCTCAAGGCCAAGACAGACTCATCGGTAGAAGTTCCATCCATAGAGGAGAAATTAGAGGTGAAAGACATGGCAGAACATGAAAGGCAAGATGTCCAAGAACTCAGAAAATTATTGAAGGAAACCCAAGACAAATATGAGGCGGCAATGACCGAGGTTCAACAACTTGAAGAACAGATTCAACTGGGAATCCTTTCAGCGGAAGAAAAGGAACCTGTAAGAAACACAGAGACTGTAAGACATGAGCTAGAGAGCATCATGGCACAAGAGCTAGATAGCATCATGGCACAACTTCTCCGAGCGCTGAAAGCCAAAGTCCAAGAGGAAAAGAAGGTGAAAGCATTGGAGGAAAAGGTGGATGAAATGGAGAAGACTCTGATTCACAGTGTTCCCGCGGAAGAGTTAACGGTCAGCCAACTCCTTCATATGTTGAGGGACAAGACTCTGCAATGGGAACAATCTGAACACGAGCTTCAATCTTCAGAGGGAAGGAGTTCGGAGCTCTCAAAAGTTACGGATATAGCTGAGGGTGCAACACGGATTTTACTGGGATGCCAAAAGTACGCTGAATCACGTCAATGGGAACAACAGACTGTTGAAACAGATGCTCCAGTAGAAGGATTGAATAGCCCGATCAATCAATCTCCGATGGAAGGGGAAGTATTGAAGTCATTAGTGAAGGATTTGCAGGAAACCCAGGAAGAGTGGGATGAATATGAACGCATAAAGAAGTCTCTTCAGGAAAGATGTCTAGGGAGGGAACAACAGTCGGCTAACGTCCAGTTGGGTAAGGAAGAAGTAGCAGGCCCTCTCGCTAGACTAGCTCAGGCTGACACCGAATATTACCATGACCTGTTGAGTGACACGGAATATTACGAGGACTTGGTCTGCCCAGCTTGTGATGAAAACTCCCAAAGTGCAGAAATCAGGATGAAGCACTTAAAGTCTAAAGAACATAGGGAGATGGTGGCGCTACAGCTGGCAGCTGATAAGGGAGCCCCGAGAGTCTCCAAGAAGCAAAAAAGGAAAAGACGAAGCCGAAGATGATAACCATCTAAATCATTATTACTTCTAATGGGAAAGTAGGGAAAAATTACGAAGGCAGTCCAGCTGTTTGTAAAAGTCAGCACTGCTGGTTCAGCAGGACGGAAGTTCAAGCTGTTACGTCAAGGGAAAGACTATTGGATGAGTCACGCTAGCAATGTGAACCGGCTATACCACAGAGATGCTGTTCGGACCGAGTCAAGACCAGAGACTGAATCTGTGAACTGTTCCCACAGAGACTGAACCTGTGAACTGTTTTCCGCAGAGACTATATCTGTAAATTGTTTTACATGAAGTTGAATATATGTTATGTTTAATGGGGAATACGTATGTTGTAAGCTAAAAAGGGAGGATTGTAGTGTATGTAACCGTCTACCTTTAAGAGACTATTGTATGTAACCGTTCACCTTTAAGAGAACTATTTTAGGTGTGGCACTACTTGTTTGGCTTCTGTATACGGTAATACCGACGGTGACCACACCGGTATATAAGTGCTGTGGCATGATTTATAGGGCAGATTCGCCCTGACCTTCGAATAGTAAAGTCCTGTTTGTTTGTTACTCCTGAAGTCTGTGTCGTTATTAACTGCACAAACCACAGACTTTACAGTGGCGACGAGTCTGATCGTACCCTGCGGCAAGACTACCAAAGCAACTAAAGAGCGTCGAAGAGAGGCAACCGCCCTTGTCGTTCTGCTGGGAGAAAACACGAGGCTGCAGCAATAGAAAGGAGGAAGACTTTAGCAACAAAAGCTTCCATCAGCAACAGGCACTGACTGTCCCTTCTGCCACGGTGCGGAGTGAGCCGATCAGCAGGAAGCAAGGCGGCCACGGAGACTGTGAGTAAGGGAAAGTGTAAAGAATATCCGGAGGATAAGGGCTGTGCATTCGACCACGGTCGAGGGGGAAAGGAGCCGGACGGAAAGTCGGGTCCAACGGCGTCGTGAGACAGCCAGACCACGATCGGCGGGAAAGCCGGGCAGCGACCGAAGCCACGAAGTGCTGAGACCGGGAGCGTAGGCGCGGGAAGAGAGAAACTCAGCCGCAGCCGGGGAGGGAAGCACCGGACTGCGAGAGGGCTGGGAGGTGAATGGGAACCGAGCGCGCGGGAGAAACAGAGCCGACCAAGGGAGACTGCGCGAGAGCCAGTCCAGCGGCTGAACTGTTCTCCGCCAACGGGAGTACCCAGCGCCGGTAGAGCCGAGCGGGCGGGAGAGAGAGAGACAGAGCCGAGCAAGGGGAGAGAGACTGCGCGAGGGCCAGTCCAGCGGCTGAACTGTTCTCCGTCAACGGGGTGTACCCAGAGCCGGTAGAGCCGTGCGAGCTGGAGAGAGAGACAGAGCCAAGTAAGGGGAACTGTGCGAGAGCCAGCCCAGCGGCTGAATCTGTCCGCTGTGGGGAAAGCGTACCCCTCCCACCAGGGAAGAAACGCGGGAAGCCGCCATTAGGCAGAGAAGACGACAGACGCGGGAAACCGCCATTGAAGGGGCGGGGAGAGAAGGAAAGAGCGGGAAACCGCCATTTTCGCGGGAAAAGCCGCCATCTTAGAAAAAAAAAGAAATAATAATTTAAAGAAATACTTGTGTTGTTCCCAAAGAGAGGAAGATGCCTAAGCGTGGTAACATCAACGATTTTAATTCCGAGGTAGAAGACTGGGCCACGTACGTGGAATGCATTGAGATCTATTGTGAGGCCAATAAAATAGAAGAAGATGACAAAGCTATAACCTTGCTGAACTCGATGGGCGCAAAGACATACAGGCCCTTGAAGCATCTACTAGCACCAGCTAAACCGGCGGATCAGACTTTCGATGATATTGTGGCTGTCCTGAAGGACCACTTGAACCCTACACCGTTGATGTTGGCTGAACGATTCAAATTCTATGCGAGAACGCAACGGAAAGACGAAAGCAACGCAGAATACTTGGTCGAACTGCGTAGACTAGCGAAATACTGCCAGTTTGGAGGGAATCTGACAGAGGCATTGCGAGACAAGTTCGTGTGTGGGTTGGCAAAGGAAGGAACGCAAAAGCGACTACTCGAAGAGAACGACCTTACACTTGACAGGGCTGTCCTTATTGCAGCATCGCACGAAGCCGCAGCGAAGGGAACTGCGGAAATGCAGCTAAAGACAGCAGCACTAAGTGTGGATCAAATTACCTCGACAACAACAAAATGCTATCGTTGTGGGAAGACAACACACGACCAGAACCAATGCTGGTTTAAGAACCAGGAATGTAGGAAATGTGGCAAACTGGGTCACATAGCTAAGGTATGCCGGCCAGGGAAGAAGACCAACAACCAAAGGACCAACAACCAAAGGAAGCCATCACAGGAAAGGTACAACAAGGTACACAAGGTGGCTGAGAAGAGTTCAGACGAACAGAATTCAGACTCAGACCCAAACGGCCAGGAGCTGGGTAGTCTGAGAATTCACAATGTGAGTAAGGAAGCTGACCTACAAACTATCTGGGTCATGCTGAAAATAGCTGGAATCCAAGTGAAAATGGAGTTGGACACTGGATCAGCTCTATCAGTCATAAATCGAAGGGATTACCACCGGCTATTCTCACATATACCCTTAAGAGATACCAAGTTCGTATTGCAGACATACACGGGGCATAAAGTATACCCCATGGGAAAGATAAGAGTCAAAGTGAGAGATAGGGGTAAAGAACACCCAAGAATGAACTTATACGTACTACATGAGGGAGGACCACCACTTCTAGGATGGGAGTGGATCAAGAAAATAGACATGGAATGGCACTATCTAAAAGCCATAACGAGTGAGGACTCGGTGCAGACAAGCAGCTCAGATTCTGAAACGGATGACGATATGACCAACCCAAATATGAAAGACAAGGCTGAAATGGACTTGCCGACGAAGGTTGGAAAAACGAAGGCATGCATAAAGGCTTATGCTGCAGAGAAGAACAAAGTTTCAGAACAGAACTCCACCGAACAATGACAACAATTAGAACAATTGAGTTACCGTCTCGTACAAGAGATGAAAACAATGAAAAAGTTCTATGACACCAAATGGGAGAATCTGGAAAGACAACAGAAGCAGCTAGCTCAAGCAGAGAGCGACCATAGAGCCATCGTGACCAATTACCGATCACATCTCCCTTATGATGTTCAGGAGTTAGAATATTTGCATGATCTAGAGATACAGCATAAAGGCAAACCACGCTACACTGAGGATTTTGTTCTGCAATTGGAGACGGAGCTAGTGCAGGCAAGGTTAAGAGAAGCTGAATCGCAGTGTGCACTTAAAGAGATGCAGAAAAAAATCTTGGACATAGAAAAGAGAAATGCTTCTTTACCTGATGAGAATAATGTGGCCATGTTGCAAGAGGAGCTTATAGGGGCGAAACTGAAAGAAGCTAAGCAAAGGATGTTGGAACTTGAAACACAGAACCAAATCAGCAGTAACCAGCTATGTCGAGCAGAGAAGGAGTGCAATGGTCTACAGGAGAAGGTGCAATATCTCTCAGCCCAGAATAAGGGACTACTCACTCAGTTAAATGAAAGTAAATGGAAAATGGCTGAGATAGACTGCAAGAATAAAGAAGATTTGATGGCAGTGAGACTTCGAGAGGCAGATAGCATAGCAGCCTTGGCTGAACTCCAACAGAAAATTGCGAAAGAAGCAAATGAAGAGGAATCTTCAGGAAGCCAGGATTTTATTCCAGTTCTTCTCTATGACTCCTTACAAGCAGAGTGTGAGAAGTTGAAAGAACAGTATGAACAGGCCCAGGCTACAATTCTGGAGGGGGTTAACTCGGCAACCTCCGAAAAGCTAGTTTCAGTAGAAGCATATGAGCAACTAAAGGTTGAACATGAGCAAGAAGTCCAAAGGCTGCAGGAAATTCTTGATGAGCTCAAGGCCAAGACAGACTCATCGGTAGAAGTTCCATCCATAGAGGAGAAATTAGAGGTGAAAGACATGGCAGAACATGAAAGGCAAGATGTCCAAGAACTCAGAAAATTATTGAAGGAAACCCAAGACAAATATGAGGCGGCAATGACCGAGGTTCAACAACTTGAAGAACAGATTCAACTGGGAATCCTTTCAGCGGAAGAAAAGGAACCTGTAAGAAACACAGAGACTGTAAGACATGAGCTAGAGAGCATCATGGCACAAGAGCTAGATAGCATCATGGCACAACTTCTCCGAGCGCTGAAAGCCAAAGTCCAAGAGGAAAAGAAGGTGAAAGCATTGGAGGAAAAGGTGGATGAAATGGAGAAGACTCTGATTCACAGTGTTCCCGCGGAAGAGTTAACGGTCAGCCAACTCCTTCATATGTTGAGGGACAAGACTCTGCAATGGGAACAATCTGAACACGAGCTTCAATCTTCAGAGGGAAGGAGTTCGGAGCTCTCAAAAGTTACGGATATAGCTGAGGGTGCAACACGGATTTTACTGGGATGCCAAAAGTACGCTGAATCACGTCAATGGGAACAACAGACTGTTGAAACAGATGCTCCAGTAGAAGGATTGAATAGCCCGATCAATCAATCTCCGATGGAAGGGGAAGTATTGAAGTCATTAGTGAAGGATTTGCAGGAAACCCAGGAAGAGTGGGATGAATATGAACGCATAAAGAAGTCTCTTCAGGAAAGATGTCTAGGGAGGGAACAACAGTCGGCTAACGTCCAGTTGGGTAAGGAAGAAGTAGCAGGCCCTCTCGCTAGACTAGCTCAGGCTGACACCGAATATTACCATGACCTGTTGAGTGACACGGAATATTACGAGGACTTGGTCTGCCCAGCTTGTGATGAAAACTCCCAAAGTGCAGAAATCAGGATGAAGCACTTAAAGTCTAAAGAACATAGGGAGATGGTGGCGCTACAGCTGGCAGCTGATAAGGGAGCCCCGAGAGTCTCCAAGAAGCAAAAAAGGAAAAGACGAAGCCGAAGATGATAACCATCTAAATCATTATTACTTCTAATGGGAAAGTAGGGAAAAATTACGAAGGCAGTCCAGCTGTTTGTAAAAGTCAGCACTGCTGGTTCAGCAGGACGGAAGTTCAAGCTGTTACGTCAAGGGAAAGACTATTGGATGAGTCACGCTAGCAATGTGAACCGGCTATACCACAGAGATGCTGTTCGGACCGAGTCAAGACCAGAGACTGAATCTGTGAACTGTTCCCACAGAGACTGAACCTGTGAACTGTTTTCCGCAGAGACTATATCTGTAAATTGTTTTACATGAAGTTGAATATATGTTATGTTTAATGGGGAATACGTATGTTGTAAGCTAAAAAGGGAGGATTGTAGTGTATGTAACCGTCTACCTTTAAGAGACTATTGTATGTAACCGTTCACCTTTAAGAGAACTATTTTAGGTGTGGCACTACTTGTTTGGCTTCTGTATACGGTAATACCGACGGTGACCACACCGGTATATAAGTGCTGTGGCATGATTTATAGGGCAGATTCGCCCTGACCTTCGAATAGTAAAGTCCTGTTTGTTTGTTACTCCTGAAGTCTGTGTTGTTATTAACTGCACAAACCATAGACTTTACAATAGAGAGGGTGAGGGAGGGAAAGAGTGAAGAGGTGGGAGAGGGAGGGAGAGCTTGCCTTCTTCCTTCTTTCGGCCGCTGCAATTCAAACTTCCCGCAGGCCTCACAAAATGGCGGCCGCCCTTCTTCACCCGCCGGACTCTGAGTCCAGCCGCTTCCCTGGGGTGTCTTCCTCTCTTCTCTATCTCCTTCCCTCACTCTCTCCTTCCCTCTCTCTCTCTCTCTCTCTCCTTCCCTCTCTCTTTCTCTCTCTCCTTCCCTCTCTCTCTCTCTCCTTCCCTCTCTCTCTCTCTCCTTCCCTCTCTCTCTCTGTCTCTCTCTCCTTCCCTCTCTCTCCTTCCCTCTCTCTCTCTGTCTCCTTCCCTCTCTCTCTCTCTCCTTCCCTTTCTCTCCTTCCCTCTCTCTCTCTCCTTCCCTCTCTCTCTCCTTCCCTCTCTCTCTCTCCTTTCCTCTCTCTCTCTCTCCTTCCCTCTCCGACTCTCTCTCCTTCCCTCTCTCTCTCTGTCTCCATCCCTCTCTCTCCTTCCCTCTCTCTCTCCTTCCCTCTCTCTCTCCCTCCTTCCCTCTCTCTCTCTCCTTCCCTCTCTGTCTCTCTCTCCTTCCCTCTCTCTCTCTGTCTCCTTCCCTCTCTCTCTTCTTCCCTCTCTCTCTCTCTCTCCTTCTCTCTCTCTCTCTCTCTTCTTCCCTCTCTCTCTCTCCTTCCCTCTCTCTCTCTCCTCTTCCCTCTCTCTCTCTCTCTCTTCCCCTCTCTCTCTCTCTCTCCTTCCCACACAGACAAACAGACAAACTCATTTAGATATATATATAAAAATTATTTCTACTTTTCATAACAAGATGCCCTAAAAAAACCCTCGGCACTGCCGGGCACTCCAGCTATATATATATATAAAAAAAGGATCATGGTGTCTGTCTGTCCGGGCATCACTCAAAAGTTATAGGCCTAGAAATTGGCCTGAGGCGCCCAAGCTGCGCAAAGTTCGCCTGGGCGCTGGAATTTGCGCCGCGATCGCCGCATTAGCGATCGCTGCAAATTCAGTTGAAGTGCCCCTCGAGGGAGACAGGGCGCGGCTCGAGGCGCTCCGTGTCCCTCTTAGGGTGCTGAAAGTGAATTTTGCAGCGCTACGTGCCGCAGCGCCACACGCTCCTTCCCTGTCTCTCTGTCTCCTTCCCTCTCTCTCCCTCCCTCCTTCACTCTCTCTCTCTCCTTCCCTCTGTCTCTCTCTCTCTCCTTCCCTCTCTGTCTCTCTCTCCTTCCCTCTCTCTCTCTGTCTCCTTCCCTCTCTCTCTCCTTCCCTCTCTCTCGCCCCGAAGGGCCTCTTTCTGTGCTGTAAAACTCTATGACTATCTCTCCTTCCCTCTCTCTTTCTCCTCTTCCCGCTCTCTCACTTTCCCTCTCTCTCTCTCTCTCCTTCCCACACCGACAGACAAACTCATTTATATATTTTAAAATTATTTCTACTTTTTTCATAACAACATGCCCTCAAAAAACCCTCGGCACCGCCGGGCACGCCAGCTAGTTTTCGATAAACTGAAGATGACAAAGGGTGGAGCATGGGAATCCAGCCAGAAGAGCACTGGAATAGTCGAGTCTGAAGGTGACAAAGACATCAATGAGAATTTCAGCAAGAGATGAGCTGAGGTAGGTACAGTGGTAAGCATAATGATGTAGGTGGAAGTCAATGGTCTTTGTGATGCTATCTCCATTAAACCTCCACTAATGAAGGCCTTGCAGCTGAAGATTGAGATTAAAGTAATATGTCAGTGCTTCAGGGATGTTTACTATACCACTTGTCCCTCTTTCCAGTGGAAGTGTGCTAAACCTCAGCACCATCACAATAAAGAGAATAAAAAGACATGCTCCATATGATGCAGTCAAACAACTGTGCACCATGACCCAATTTGTTTTGTTCGGTCACAAAGAATATCTTCAATGGGGTATAAATAATTCTTCTTTTATTTAACACAGCTTTTAAATTAATTTTGTAAAACTTCATATGGCTGCCTGCTGTGAAATAATCATTCAGAGAAATATTTTTTTCCCTTTTTCATTCATGAATGAGTTTTCACTCCATTGAACAATGAAGCCGTTAGCCGTTCAAAGAATAAATTCAAGATATTTATTGAATTCTTAGTGTAATCACTGTGTTATTGCTATTTTATTCTACTGCTTTAATATGGATATTTTCCAACTGAATATTTTTGTTCAATGTAACATTCACTGAAATAAAAACACAGAAGGGGGGAGAAATTAGTTACCTTAGCGCCTCCAGTTTGTACTTGGCAGGAGCGTTAACGGGGCGCTGAGGCAGTAGTGTCACGGCGAGGCAAATCCAGCAACGCACGCCAAATCTGCTCCCCCCTAGGAGTTAGCGCCGGGGACTTCAGCGGCAAGCAGATCGTGACATCAGTGAGTGTGGGCGCCCGATCTACAAGATTATTTGTCGCCCCCTGCCTTAGCGCCTCGCCACAACAGCGATAAGGAGAGGAGGCGTCAAGCGGTTGGTAGCCGGCTCCAGGGGCGCTACTTAGAGGGATCATGAGTAACGAGTCGCAGCTGTCAGGTTAGTGCTGTTTCACTGCTTCCTTGTCAGTTTGACATTGTGCAACAGTTTAATTCAGTAATTTAAAGGTTGTTTAGTATCAGGAGTGTTGTGGCTAATAAAAACTAGTGCATTTATTCTCACAACATATCAAAATGCTACACTTTGTTACATTAATGGGGGCTATACTGGAAGTCAACCTTGCCCTCCAGGATCTATGGTGGATGGAGCACAGTCAGCGATAAAGATTGGAACATGTGGCCAGAGAGAGGAAGAGGGACACAAGGGCTCACAACAGGAGGCCTTACACTCCGAGGGGATTCTGACAGCACTGCTCCTACCTTCAATTAAATGAGGAGCAGTGCTGTCCTCAATTTAAATAAAGGAAAATACGATGGTCTGAGGAGCGAGTTGGGTAAGATTGATTGGGGAATGGCACTCAAAGGGTTGACTGGACAGGCAATGGCAAACATTCAAAGACCGAATGGATGAACTACAGAATTTGTTCATCCCAGTTTGGCATAAAAATAAAACAAAAAAGGTGACCCAACCGTGGCTAACAAGGGAAATTAGGGATAGCATAAGGTCCAAGGAGAGGGCATATAAATTGGCCAGAAAAAGCAATAATCCTGAGGATTGGGAGCAGTTTAGGATTCAACAAAGGAGGACAAAGGGATTAATTAAGAAAGGGAAAAGAGAATATGAGAGTAAGCTTTCAGGGATATGGGGAGAAGGCAGGGACAGGGTACTGAATTTGAATGATCAGCCATGATCTCATTGAATGGTGGATCAGGCTTGAAGGGCTGAATGGCCTACTCCTGCTCCTATCTTCTATGTTTCTATGATCCCTTTAGCCTTAAGAAATATATCCAACTCTTTCTTGAATATACTTAATGACTGGCCTCCACCGCCCTCTGTGGCAGAGAATTCCACAGGTTCACCACTCTCTGGGTGAAGAAATTCCTCCTCATTTCAGTCCTAAATGGCTTACCCCTTATCCTTAGACTATGACCCCTGGTTCTGGACTCCCCGGCCATAAGAAACATCCTTCCTGCATCTAGTCTATCCAGGCCTGACAGAATTTTATAGGTTTCAATGAGATCCCCTCTCAATCTTCTAAACTCCAGTGAGTATAAGCCCAATCGACACAATCTCTCCTCATACGTCATTCCGGCCATCCCAGGTATCAGCCTGGTGAATCTTCGCTGCACTCCTTCCATGGCAAGAATGTCCTTCCTCAGGTAAGGCGACCAAAACTGCACACAATACTCAAGGTGCGGTCTCAACAAGGCCCTGTACAACTGCAGCAAGACATCCTTGTTCTTGTACTCGAACCCTCTTGCTACGAAGGCCAACATACCATTTGCCTTCTTAACCGCCTGCTGCACCTGCATGCTTACCTTCAGCGACTGGTGCACAAGAACACCCAGGTCTCTTTGCACTTCCCCTTCTCCCAATCTATTGCCATTCAAATAATAATCTGCCTTCCTGTTTTTGCCACCAAAGTGGATAACCTCACATTTATCCACATTATAGTGCATTTGCCATGTTTCTGCCCAATCACCCAACCTGTCCAAATCGTACTGGAGTTTCACGACATCCTCCTCACAGCATACCCTCCCACCCAGCTTTGTGTCGTTTGCAAATTTGGAGATATTACATCCAATTCCCTTGTCCAGATCATTAATATATATTGTGAACAGCTGGGGTCCTAGGACCGATCCTTGCGGTACCCCACTAGTCACTGCCTGCCACTCGGAGAACGACCCATTTACTCCAACTCTTTGCTTTCTGTCTGCCAACGAGTTCTCTATCCAAGTCAATACCTTGCTCCCAATCACATGTGCCTTAAATTTGCACGCTAATCTCTGATGTGGGACCTTATCGAAAGCCTTCTGAAAGTCCAAATACACCACATCCACTGGTTCTCCCTTATCTATTTTACCAGTTACATCCTCAAAAAATTCCAGTAGATTAGTCAAGTATGATTTACCTTTTGTAAATCCATGTTGACTTTGTCCGAACCAGTCACTGCTTTCCAAGTGCTCTGCTATTACATCTTTTATAATGGATTCTAGCATTTTCCCCACTACCGATGTCAAGCTTACCGGTCTATAATTCCCCGCCTTTTCTCTGTTATGTTCATTAATAAATAGACATTCTTATTATGAACACAGCTAGCTTTTGCTAGTTACTTTTATTGAGCACATGTTGACTTGTACAGCATCTTGTAGAGGCTTCCATCTTGACTGCTGCCTTGTGGGTAGCCTATTGCCTCATGGGTAATGTAGTCTTAATATCATACAGCTGGGTAGTGTAGTCTTGTACATACAGCTATATACAGCTCTCCGGTTCCACCTAGTGTCCACTATAGAATGACATGTTATTGATCACTACATCCCCCTTTCTTTGAGGTTTAACAAAATCAATATCAATCAACTTTCAAGAAAACAATAAAGATGATATCAGTAACACTTTTGTTAGTGCTCTATAAACATAAACATTTTCAAAACAGTCAACACATTTTCAAAGCTTTACATTTACTCAATGATTAAGTCTATCTGGCTTTTTTACTTCACGTGTGGATCTTCTCAACATGGGTAAGTCTGAGGTGTCTTCATGAGATTGTTCTGGCGGTGAATGACAAGATGCAGTTGCGGCATTGTCATCAATCTGCTCTTGTATAGATCGAGGTCTCCTTGCGATCTTTGCTTGGAGAGGGTTTCAGTGTTTCCTTCACCCTTCATGCCATAACTCTCAATGTAGTCAATGCACTCTCGAAAAACTGCTGGCAGCTGGATCCCATCATACAGCATAGTCCTCTCAGCAGCCTCGGCTAATGGAACACCAAAGATTGGCCTGAGGGAAGAAGGAGTATCCACTGGAACTGCTTCCTGCTCTGGTGCAGGCTTCTTCTTTTTCTTTTTCTCTTTCCACTGCTTAACAACATCTGCTGCGGTTATATCTTTGGACTTTTTCTCCTTGTGTTTTTCCTCTTTGTGCTTTTCTTCCTTTGGCTTCTCTTTGACTTTGAAGTCTTTTTCTTTCTTCTTGGAGAAACTAGGCTTTTTGAAGACATGGATACCCTTTGGCCTTTTCATCCTTGATGGGCTCTCTGCTTCATCACCTGAGTCATCTGGTCTTCTTATGGCACAGTTTATACGGTAGACTCTCTTGACCAGTTCTAAGTCTTCACAAGCTTTGTCACCTAGTATTGAATCAAGTCTTTCAGCCACAACAGAAAACATGAGATGATGCACTTTTTCTTTGACTGTCACTTTGAGTCTGCATACACCTAAGCTATCTATTTTCTGTTCATTATAGTCCTTCAGCAGTACTGACTTTTTCTGTATTTTGGGCTTTTCTTTCATATTGTTAATGTCACTCACACTGATTAAGTTTGCTTTTGCCCCAGTGTCCAGTTTCAATGTAACTAATGCTCCATTTATCTGCAGTGGGATCATCCATTTGTCCTCTTTTACTGCATTAACTTTATGTTCAGCATTGTCTATTTCTGAGGGCTGCCCATTTTCTGTATCTTTTTTGATATCGTCACATGACACCATTCCTACAAAAAATGTCTCACTTAAATCAATGTCCTCAATCACATTAACTCGTTGCCCTTTCGTCATTTTTACTTTTGAGAAGCCTTGTTTGGCAAAGTGATTCTTTCCATTACACTTTGTGCTCATTTTTCCAAATGCTGGGCATTGTCTTAACTGGTGTTTGTAACCACAGCGTTTACAATTAAAAATGTCATCCTCCGATTGCTTTTCATTTCTGTTCTGCCCACGTTTCTTCCCCTTGTAGGACACAGCACCGACAGCAGCATTATCACTCATTACATTCACATCATTATTGATTTCACTGAAAGTCTTCGCGTGATTTCGAGCTAGCTCGCTGGCTTGGCATATTTTCACCGCATTTTCCAAATTTAGTTCGGTTTCTCTCAACAGACGTTCCCTGACTTTTTTATCATGAATACCAAACACAATCTGGTCACGAATCATGGATGCTTTGAGCTCAGAGAAATTACATGTCTGTGCTTTCAGTTTCAGATCAGTTATAAAGCTAACAAAAGTCTCATTTTGTTGCTGTGTCCGAGAACGGAAGATGTATCTTTCATACGTCTCATTCTTTTTGGGAGAGCAATGTGCATCAAATTTTTTTAGCACATCTTCTAATTTTCCTCTGTTCTCCTCTGGATTAAATACAAATGTATTAAATACCTCTATCGCCTGTGGGCCTGCAACCATAAGCAGCAACGCTATCTTCCTTGCGTCTGGCTTCGTACCGAACCCGATGGCTGCAATGTAGAGTTCGAATTGCTGTTTAAAAGTCTGCCAGTTGTAGTCGATTTTTTCTGTGAGATTCAAACGCTCTGGTGGCTTCAAATTCTCCATGTCGCTTTTCACAATTTTCAGCAGATCTTCACCACCCTGGTACCATGTTATGTTCATTTATAAATAGACATTCTTATTATGAACACAGCTAGCTTTTGCTAGTTACTTTTATTGAGCACATGTGGACTTGTACAGCATCTTGTAGAGGCTTCCATCTTGACTGCTGCCTTGTGGGTAGCCTAGTGCCTCATGGGTAATGTAGCCTTAATATCATACAGCTGGGTAGTGTAGTCTTATACATACAGCTATATACAGCTCTCCGGCTGCACCTAGTGTCCACTATAGAATGACATGTTATTGATCACTACCTTTCTTGAATAGTGGGGTAACATTAGCTACCCGCCAATCCATGGGTACCGTTCCAGAGTCTATCGAGTTCTGGAAGATGACCAGCAATGCATCTACTATTTCTAGGACCACTTCCTTAAGTACCCTGGGATGTAGATTATCAGGCCCTGGGGATTTATCGGCCTTCGGTCCCATCAATTTTCCTAACACCATTTCCCTACAAATACTGATTTCTTTCAGTTCCACACTTTCATCAGACCCTATGTTCCCCGGCATCTCTGGGAGATTATTTGTGTCCTTTGTGAAGACAGAACCAAAATATGTATTTAGTTGGCCTGCCATTTCTTTGTTCCCCATTATAAATTCCCCCGATTCTGACTGCAAGGGACCTATGCTTGACTTCACCAATCTTTTTCTCTTCACATATCTATAAAAGCTTTTACAGTCAGTTTTTATGTTCCCTGCAAGCTTACTCTCATATTGAGGACCCTTGTCTCTGAGTCAACAACTTCATTCTCCATCTTAATGAAGAATTCGATTATATTATGATCGCTCCGACCCAAGGGGCCTCGTACAACAAGATTGCTAATTAATCCTTTCTCATTACATAATACCCAGTCTAAGATGGCCTGATCTCTGGTTGGTTCCTCGACATATTGGTCCAGGAAACCATCCCGTAAACACTCCAGGAATTCCTCCTCCACAGTATTGTTGCCTTGACCGTTCAGGAGGAGCCCTCTAGTACTCGGCTGAGTGGGTGTCCCATTTCATCGTCATCTGCTGCATGCTCTACAATTTGGCCATCATGAGGGCCCAGCCCTTGCTATGAATGGATTGCGGGACCACCTCAGGAGGAGGAAGAGGGAGAGGAGGAGGACAAAGAGGAAGAGGAAGATGAGGAGGATGAGGAGGAGGAGGAACAGAGTGAGGGAGGAGGCAGTCACTCAATCGGCCTCCCGGAAGGGCGATCTGTGATCGCCTCATCAAACTGCGGTTTCAATAAATTAAACCCCAGGTCCTCGTTGCTCACCACATCCACATCATTCCATCCCTGTCGCAGGCCATTTCAGAATGCAAAGCTGAAATGAGACGCACCACAAAATAATCCATACTGAATTAATAAACTTATCAATAATCATTCAACACATATTTACAACAGTATTAACTATTCACCCTTGTGCAATCCCTTAGTGCCTCTCGTTATTGTGCCTTTGCCTACTCTAGCACTCCTACGAATTGTTGGCCCAATGGCTGCAGCAGGACTGGTGGAATACCAAGTATGCTGATGAGGCTTGAGGACAAATTTGCTTCAATCCTCAGGCCTTTCTCTTTGGGTGTGTCTATGCGGGAGACTTCAGATGGCCTTGCAGGATGCCCTCAACCAGCTCTAGGCCTGGAAAGCCCAGCTGTAGACTTCACCACCTCAGCATGGGCGGCAGCAGTCTGGGATGTTTGGATGACAAGGGCAATGTCAGGGTGCCAGCAATGGGAGCAGGAATGCTGTCATCCTGAGAGAGGACAGGTGGTTCCTGCTCCACTGACCTACTGCCACTCCCCCGAAGCAGCACTTCAGCATCCCTATCAATCTGTTGTGGCAGAGATTGCCGGCCTGCTGCGATACCGTGAACGCCCAGGTCGACGGTGGTAGACCCAGCCACGATGGCAGCAGTCAGAGCTTCTGCATGAGAGCAGTCTGAGATTGAATGAGACTGACGAAGCAGCTGAAGATGGTTGGGCCTAGGACACTGTCCTGCGGAACTCCTGCAGCGATGTCCTGGGGCTGTGATGATTGACCTTCAATCACCACAACCATCTACCTTTGTGCTAGGTATGACTCCAGCCAGTGGAGAGTTTTCCCCCTGATTCCCATTGACTTCAGTTTTACTAGGGCTCCTTGATGCCACACTCGGCCGGGTGCCGAGTAGTCTTGGTGGAACCCAAACTGCGCATCAGTGAGAAGCTATTGATGAGTAAGTGCCTCTTGGTAGCACTGTCGATGACACCTTCCATCACATTGCTGATGATTGACAGTAGACTGATGTGGCGGTAATTGGCTGGGTTGGATTTGTCCTGCTTTTTATGGACAGGACATACCTGGGCAGTTTTCCACATTGTCGGATAGATGCCAGTGTTCTAGCTGTACTGGAACAGCTTGGTTAGAGGTTTGTTGGAGATAGCCATTGCCTGGCAATTCTGTGGTGAAGGAGTTGACGATGGTTTTGCCTTGGACACTGCCCTGTAACTTACCTGTGAGCCATCCATTGGTGCCAGCGGGTGGTGTTCAGACACCGAAATGGCCAGCATGCCACATTACTTTTGTTTTGGGCATGCAGGTGAGGCCACAGGAGTAATGATCGCTCTTCCGTACTTCCCACATAGCCCACCCCCGCTTCAATAACCTCACCAGGACCTACCTAAAGGCCGTTCCCTGTGAGGCAGGCTACCCGGCATTGATATCTTCGCTTGGGCGAGCTGCCTGTGGAAGCACAACAAGTGCCAACAGCTCCTACCGAGTATGCTGATGAGGCTCAAGGACCAATTTGCTTCAATCCGCAGGCCTCTCTCTTTGGGTGTGTGATGGTCTGAATCTGGCTGAGTCTCCAGAACAAAATCTACTCCATTATATTTCAGCAAATGAAGTGGATAACCTTTAAGAATGACATGCAACACATATGTGCTAAAGAAATTTTAATTTGAGATCTTTCTTCATTGTTATATGCAGATGTGGTCAATTGTAGTCAGAGCATTACAATTAGCCTCAGTGCCCCTAGAAGGGGAATAATCAGCTGGGTGATACTCCTCATCGCTGTCCAGTGACCTTGGACAGAATCTATTTGGTTTGTATTGAGGAACAATAGAGCAGCTATTACACTACTGGATGTACACAAATAGTGGGAAGGAGATAGATGAGCAAATTTGCACGCAAATAACAGAAAGATGCAAGATCTCTACAGTAGTAATAATGGGGTCTTCAATTTCCTAATATAGACTGGGATAGTAACAGTATCGAGGGCAAAGGGGGGAAGTAATTCTTGAAATGTGCAGCAAAGAACTTTCATGATCAGTGTGTTTCCAGCCTAACGAGGAAGGAAGCAGTGCTGGATATAGCTCTGGGGAATGAAGTGGGGAAGTGGAGCATGTTTCAGTGGGGGAGCATTTGTGGAACTGTAATCATAATATCATCAGTTTAGAACACTTATAGAAAAGGACAAGGAACAATCAAACATAAATTACTCAACTGGAGGAGGGCTAACTTCAGTGAGTTGAAAAGTGATCTGGTCCAGGTGGATTGGAATCAAAAATTGAACAATGGCAGGCCTTCAAAGAGGAGATAGTTTGGGTACAGAGTAGACACTTTCCCACGAGGGAGGAAAGGAAGGACATCCATAGCTAGAGCTCCCTGGATGAATAAAGGTTAAAAAGAAAGGAGGCTTATGACAAATGTAAGGTTATTAATACAGTAGAGAGCCAAGTTGAATACAGAAAGTACAGAGGAGATCAAAAAAAGGAATAAGAAGGGCAATGAGAGATTAAGAGAATTGATTAGAGGCTTATATAAAAGGGAACCCAAAAGTAAACTATGAGGAGGCTAGTAACAGACTTCAGGAGGACATAGACCAAAGGGGAAACATTTACAGGGCTATGGGGAAGAGCAGAGGAGTGGGACTAATTTTACAGCTCTTTCAAAGAGCTGGCACAGGTATGATGGGCCAAATGGCCTCCTTCTGTACTGAATCATTCCATCATTCTATGATTCAAACATCAACTTGCATTTATATAGCAACTTTCATTTAGTAAAATGTTGCAAGGCACTTCACAAAAGCAATCAAAATTTAACACTGAGGCACATAAGGAGATATTAGGATAGGTGACCAAAAGCTTAGTCAAAGAGGTAGGCTGGGATTTTACTAACCTCGGCGCATCCGTGGCAGGTGATGTCAGTGGTGGGTCCCGACCCCACTGCTGGCTCCATCCTGCTCTGTGAAATGAATTTCCCTTGATAGGGTTTGTTGAGCCCGCCCAGCGCATTTCCCGACCAATTAGAGGAAGCGGGTCTGATGATGTCATCAGCCGGTTTCCTTAAAGGGACCATGGCCACATTTATTTTGACATTTGTGCTGTCAGTGTTCGACAGCATTGAGGTGCTGCAAACACTGACAATGACGCACAAAGGCACAGGACTGTACTCAGGCTCTCGCATGACTTCCTCCATATGCTTATGGAGGGAGTCACAGCACGCAGGGAGGTCCTCGTCCCTTCACATGGGCAGAAGAGACCCCTCCAGGAGATCAACACAGCCCGGTTACACATGGAGGGCACAAGCAGGGATGTGGTCAGGAGGACCTGGGTACAATGCTGCAAATGTTTCAATGATTTCAGTAGATCATGAAACATTAGTACAAAGCCACACTCAACCTCATCTTGCTGTGCCTCTTATCACATCCCCATAACTCTGCCTTCCCTACCCTACTCCAGCACATCCGTACTCACACCAACTTACCTTGCACCTCCACCCAATCCTCTCTAACTATATTATCAAACCCCCATCTCACTAGCCACCCTTCACACTCACCCTCATCCTAGTGAAATCATTCCAACTAACAGCACACAAGGGTAGGCACTTGGGTGTTTTATACAATGTTCATGTAAAGTTTCTGTTAATGTGCTGTCAATCATTGAAACCTTTATTTTCAACACTTTGCGTTCTTGGACAGATTTGTGTGCACCTTTGGAAGTGGCTCAGTGAGTTGCAGTGAATGGTGAGACAAAATGGTACCCCCCACAATGGTAATGAGTGTGAAAGGAATTGCTTGGGCATTGTAGGTGTAGTGTCCGCGTATCAATAATACACGGACTGCAGGAGAACAATAATAACAGGTATTTACTGAACAGAGGGTAAGCTTAAACTGAAAGTATAGAAGCCTGCTATGGCTTTATATACAGGTGTGGTCACTGCCGGTACTACAGTATAAAATCAGTTCTCTCTTAAAGGTACATACACAACAATTCCTCCCCTTTTAGATAAACAGTACACAACATTCATTCAACAACCAAACAATAACCAATTACAATTACAATTTTCTCTGTACTATATACATCAACTGAAATAATCATTTATAAGTTCAGTCTTTGAGGAGGCTTCCTGATCCTGACTGGATAGCGCCTTTCTCGAGTATCCTGTTCTTGCGGCGGAGTCGATTCTGGCTCATTGTCATTGGTTGGTTCGTCAGCATCCAATACCACTGATTCTGAGGTAGATGCAATCTGTACTTCGGGTACATTACCAGGTGCACATGCTCGTGGTGTGGGTTTGGCTTGTTCCTGTGACTCTAGAATCTGGTCAGCATGGCATCTCACGATGCTCTCTCCAACGTCCACTGTGTACATTAGTGGTCCCTGCTGTGTGCATATCGTTCCTGGCTGCCATTTTTCTGTTCGGTAGTCGCGGGCCAAGACTGGTTGTCCTATCTTGAAGCTCCTGGTTGGCTTCTCGTTGATGTGCTGGAATTGCTTATCCTCAACATCTCGTCTTATGTTTGGTTTGAGCAAATCCAGGCGACATCTTAGCCTTCGGTTGAAGAACATTATGGCTGGAGCTTGGTTGGTGACTGCATGTGTCGCATTCCGGTAAGCAAAGAAGAAATTATCCACCTTGTGTCGCAGTGGTATATCGTCGTTATACATCGCCTTTATTGCCTTTTTAAAGGTCTGAACAAACCTCTCAGCCAATCCATTTGTGGCTGGATGATATGGGGCAGATGTGTAATGTTTCACCCCATTATTCCTCAGAAACCTCCGGAAATCCTCGGACACAAACTGTGGTCCATTGTCAGAGCAAATCTGTTCTGGCAAGCCACTCCTGGTGAAGATGGTCCGTAGGACTGCAATAGTTTTCTCCATGGTGGTGGAGGACATTTTGATGACCTCTGGCCATTTTGAATGGGCATCCACGGCGATTAAAATCATTGAGTCCATAAATGGACCAGCAAAATCAATGTGTACCCGTTGCCATGGAGATGAGGGCCACTCCCATGGGTGTAGCGGGGCCTGTGGTGGAGCGTTTTGGACCTTCTGGCATCCTATGCATCTCTTGGTCATATCCTCGATTTCTTTATCGATTCTCGGCCACCACACAAACGCCCTGGCTAGGCTCTTCATTTTTACCCCTCCCAGATGACCCTCATGAAGCTCATTGAGCACTCTATCTCTCAACTTGGGTGGAATTACCACTCGGGATCCACACATCAAGGTCCCCCGGCACACTGACAGCTGTTCTCTCCTTGGCGAGAATGTTGCCAACAGTGAGTTGCCATGTGCTGGCCATCCCTTCACCGTCAAATCATAGACCCGAGAGAGTGTCGGGTCATTTCGGGTTTCCTTCTCTATACTTGAGTTTGTAACAGGTAGACATTTGACTATGGTCAAATGGAATATCTCAACAGGGTCCACTGCAGGTGCTTCCTCCACCATAGGCAATGGTAGGTGCGACAGCCCATCAGCATTTCCATGCTGTTTCGTACCCTTGTACTCTATGTCGTACTGATGTGCCCCTAGAAAAAGTGACCATCTTTGCAGCCGTTGCGCCGTCATCACCGGAACGCCCTTCTTTGGGTTAAAAATGGAGACCAGAGGCTGATGATCAGTCAGTAGGGTGAATTTCTGCCCGTGCAGATAGTGATTGAACTTCTTCACCCCCCACACCAGGCTGAGGGCCTCCCTGTCAATCTGGGCGTAGTTACGCTCGGCTGAGGTTAACGAGCGCGACGCAAAGGCTATTGGCCTCTCTGAACCATCAAGCAATTTGTGTGACAGCACCGCTCCAATGCCATAGGGAGACGCATCACATGCCAACCGAATCGGTAGTGTTGGATTGTAGTGGGCCAATACTTCTTTTGAAGTGATTAGGCATTTACATTTCTGAAAGGCACGCTTACACTCATCACTCCATTTCCATGTTACACCAGTTTGCAGCAGGGCGTTCAGTGGGTGCAGAATTGTAGATAAATTCGGCAAGAACTTATGGTAGTAGTTCACCAACCCGAGGAATGACCTCAGTTGCGAAACATTTTCCGGTGCTGGAGCCTTGACTACTGCCTCAATCTTGACTGGGGACTTATGCAACCCTTCCTCATCAATCATGTGGCCACAATACGAGATTTGTCTACTGAAGAACTCGCATTTGGGGCGGTTGGCTCGTAGCCCATATTCTTGTAATCTAGTGAGCACCTGCTCCAGGTTGGCAAGGTGTTCACTGTCATTTTCGCCCGTAACCAGGATGTCGTCCAAATAACACTGGGTCACCGGGATCCCTTGCAGGACTTGTTCCATCGCCCTCTGCCAAATAGCCAGGGCTGATGCTACGCCGAATACCAGTCAGTTGTACTGGTAAAGACCTTTGTGAGTATTTATCGTGAGGTATTTCCTAGATGCTTCTTCCACCTCCATTTGTAGATACGCTTGGGCCAGATCAATCTTCGTAAAGCGTTTCCCTCCAGATAGTGAGGCGAAAATATCTTCTATCCGTGGAAGTGGATATTGTACTGTATGCAGGACTGGGTTCACAGTTACCTTGAAGTCCCCACAGATGCGAACCTTCTTCGGCTCCCCAGGCGTGCTGCTCAATGATTTCTTCATTACAGGAATGATGGGTGTGGCCCACTCGCTCCAGTCCACCTTGGACAGCACACCCGAATGCTCCAGACTCTCCAGCTCTGCTTCAACGGCTGGGCGGATCGCGTAAGGTACCGGTCTGGCCTTAAAAACTTTTGGGTTTGCGTTATCTTCAATTTTTATCATTGCCATTACTCCTTTTAGAGTCCCAAGTCCTTGTTGGAACACCTCTTTCGCGTCAGTTAGAATTTTTTGACAGTCATCCAAGTGTGAAGTCGTCATCCTTTTTTTCAGTCACAGTTAGCGCCTGAATGGAATGGAATGCCAATCCAATTGTATTTTTCGGATCCATTCACGTCCCAATAATGGTGGTCCTCCATCTTGTAGTATATATAGATACAGTTTCTGTGTTTCCTTGCCGTTGTATTTAACTGGCACCCTTATTTTTTCTCTGGGGTAGACATTTTGCCCCGTGTATGTCTTCAATACAATGGACGTGTCCATTAAGGGTATGTGTGAGAATAGACGCTCATAGTCTCGTCGATTCATGACAGTAAGGGCTGATCCTGTGTCCAATTCCATCTTTACTTGGGACCCTGCTATCATGAGGGTGACCCAAATGGTTCGGTGATCCTCCTTTGCGATCATGTTGTGTAACTTTAGACAACTTAGTCTCCTGCTCCCGGAGTCATTATCACTCTCCTGATCTTCTGAACTACTGTCTGTCATTTTTTTACTTTCTTGTACTTTTCCTTAGTAGTTCTTTTAGTGTTGGTTTTCTTTCCCGACCTGCAGACTCTTGCTATTTGTCCCATTTTCCCACATTGCCTGCATACTTTGTCCTTAAACCAGCAGTCCTTCTGATCATGGGTTGTTCTGCCGCAGCGATAGCACTTTTCTGTTCCATGTGCCATTTCGTTAGCGCTGTATTCTTGTGGTTTCTGTTGTATTTCCGCAGCTCCCCGTGCTGCTGCTTCGTAGGATACTGCCACGCTGAAAGCCTGTTCTAGCGTCAGGTCCTTTTCCGAAAGTAGTCGTTTCTAGGTTCCTTCACTCTGGAGCCTGCAGACAAACTTATCCCTTAAGGTGCCTGCCAGTCCTGCTCCGAACTGGCAGTGCTTCGATAACTTGCGTAGTTCCGTAAGAAAGTCAGCATTGCTCTCATCTTTGTGCTGGTTTCTTTTATGGAACTTGAATCTTTCTGCTATCAGCAGCGGTGTAGGGTTTAGGTGTTCCTGTAAGATATTAACAATCTCTTCAAAACTTTTCTCCATTGGTTTAGCTGGGGCAATTAAATTCCGCAATAGGCCGTACGTTCTCGCGCCCATCAAATTTAATAATACCGACGCCTTCTTTCCATCGGCCACCTCATTTGTCTTGCAGTACACTTCAATTCTTTCCACATACGTGGTCCAGTCTTCTACCTCATTGTCGAAAGCAGTGATACTGCCACACTTCAGCATCTTGGGTGGTTTAAAATGGCACCTACCGCACTTTTTCTTCGTCCCCAATGGATTAAAATGGCGCCTCCCGCACTTTTCCTTCTTCCCCAATGGAATAAAATGGCGCTTCCTGCGCTTTTCCTTCTTCCCCTTGCTGCCAACGCTGCTCCTAGCGTTCTACAGGGTAATGGCGGCGACCCGCGGCTTCGGCGCGTCTCACTTTTCCTTCCCCTCATTTTATTTTCTCTACGTTGCCTGGTTCTTGAGCACCGACCGCTCCCTGTGTGCTCCACCCTCTCTCTCTCTCTTTTCCTCCCGACGAGCTGCTCGATCGAGCCCGAGCCCGCCGCAGTCCGGAAGGGTCAGCGCACTAACTGCTACCAGCACGATTTGCTGGAACACCTTGACTGGGGAGCCAAGCCCAGCTCTCCACAGCCTCCCCTGCAATTCTCCGAACTCCGATGGATCCCTGGGCGGTTGCCCGCGGTCGATGCCCATTGCTCTGACTTCGACCTCCAAGAAGCTTCTTTTCAGGGAAAGATCCCCGTGAGGTGATGCAGTACTGCAGGTGAGTTTGAACATGCTCGTCGCCAGTGTAGTGTCCGCGTATCAATAATACACAGACTGCAGGAGAACAATAATTACAGGTATTTACTGAACAGAGGGTAAGCTTAAACTGAAAGTATAGAAGCCTGCTATGGCTTTATATACAGGTGTGGTCACTGCCGGTACTACAGTATAAAATCAGTTCTCTCTTAAAGGTACATACACAACAGTAGGGATACTTTATGGTGTTGGTGTGGGGTGGTGCCAACCTGTTGCAACATGTGGCAGCCAGAGTGTACAGCGTCAAGTGAAGTAAATCTGGCCATGGTGAGGCCATCCCTGGCCTCGGCCAGCAATGTGGTCGGGTGCTGATGCTCTCTGTCCTGTGCAGCATTAGTTGACTGTGGAGAAGGTTGGTGGTGTGGTTGTTGGTGCTGCTGGTGTGCCAGGTGCTGCTGGTGTTGGAGCTTATTCTGGTGGGATTCTGAGAACCAAGGTGCCAGAGTATAAAGGGCACACATGCTGATGGAGTAGATAGCAGTTGAAGAATGGTGAGAGCAGTTGCTGCAATGAGGTGACACTGGATAGAGAGTTTACTCCAAACACTTGCAGCCTGCATAAAGCTCAATTTGTGTTCCAAAGGGAGAAAGCAACAGCCTCTGCGCTTGGAAAGTGAACAGGTGTGAAGTGGGGGCTTTTATACATTATTTCAAGCTGTCACTCATCAGCTGATTCAATGGCCACTCAACTTCCATCTCATATTAACAGGCAGAGTCCAGGAGCAGCGTGGAAGCAGTGGACGAGCTATTAAATCAGAAGGTAAGGTTAAATTCAATCTTAAGGGCTTGTCAACAAACCAATAATTGTTTAAATTCAGCTCCCCGCTGCTGCCGGTCAGTGTGCTCAGCACTGGCAGACCTGACATTGGGAAAGGCAAGTCTGCGCGATTTGACAATGGGTTACCGACCCGCTGTCAATCAAATCAAATTTCACTGCCAATGCACCACTGAACCCATCACCTGAACACTGGCAAAGTTCTGGCTGTAGATTTTAAAGAGTGCCTTTCAGAAAGAGAAAGAGGTAGGGAAGCAGAGGGGTTTAGCAAGGGAATTACAGAGCTTAGGGCCTAGGCAGCTGTTGGTGGAGCGACAGAAATTGGGGAAGTGCAAGCAGCCAGAATTAGAGGAGCACAGATATCTCGGAGGGTTGTAGGGCTGGATAAGGATACTGAGATAGCAGCGGGATGGGGTGGGGGGGTGCTAAATTCGATAGCCCCCGAATATAGGTGCAGGGATCATGATGGGCCCGCACCTATTGAAAGGAGTGCAGGCAACAGGTAAACTTTGTGCTGCCTGCTAATTAAATGATAGCAGCGTACAGTCCAGCGCTGAGCGCTCTGCAAACTGTGGACGAGGTAAGCATGCACATCTTGCTTCCCCACCTCCCCCGCACCACTACCCTACCCTTGTGCCTTTCTACTTTCAGATACCCAACATAACAACATAAGAACATAAGAAGTAGGAGCAGGAGTAGGCCATACGGCCCCTCGGGCCTGCTCCGCCATTCAATAGGATCATGGCTGATCCGAATCTAGACTCATGTCCACTTCCCTGCCCTCTCCCCGTAACCCCTAATTCCCTTATCTGCTAGGAAACTGTCTATCTCTGTTTTAAATTTATTTAATGTTGCAGCTTCCACAGCTCTCTGGAGTAGCAAATTCCATAGATTTACTACCCTCTGAGTGAAGAAGTTTCTCCTCATCTCAGTTTTGAAAGGGCAGCCCCTTATTCTAAGATTATGCCCCCTAGTTCTAGTCTCACCCATCAGTGGAAAGATCCTCACCGCATCCACCCGATCAAGCCCCCTCACAATCTTATATGTTTCGATAAGATCGCCTCTCATTCTTCTGAACTCCAATGAGTAGAGGCCCAACCTACTCAACTTTTCCTCATATGTCAACCCCCTCATCTCCGGATTCAACCGAGTGAACCTTCTCTGAACCGCCTCGAGAGCAAGTATATCTTTTCTTAAATATGGAAACCAAAACTGCACGCAGTATTCCAGGTGTGGCCTCACCAATACCCTGTATAACTGCAGCAAGACTTCCCTGTTTTTATACTCCATCCCCCTTGTAATAAAGGCCAAGATTCCATTGGCCTTCCTGATCACCTGCTGCACCTGCATACTAACTTTTTGTGCTTCATGCACCAGGACCCCCAGATCCCTTTGTACTGTAGCACTTTGCAGTTTCTCTCCATTTAGATAATAACTTGCTCTTTGATTTTTTCTGCCAAAGTGCATAACCTCACACTTTCCAATATTATATTCCATCTGCCAAATCTCTGCCCACTCACTTAGCCTGTCTATGTCCTTTTGCAGGTTTATTATGTCCTCCTCACTCACTGCTTTCCCTCCCATCTTTGTATCGTCGGCAAACTTGGATATGTTGCACTCGGTCCCTTCCTCCAAATCGTTAATATAGATTGTAAATAGTTGGGGTCCCAGCACTGACCCCTGCGGAACACCACTAGTTACTGATTGCCAGCCCGAGAACGAACCATTTATCCCAACTCTCTGTTTTCTGTTAGATAGCCAATCATCCACCCATGCCAGTATATTACCCCCAATCCCATGATTTTTTATCTTGATCAGTAATCTTTTGTGTGGAACCTTGTCAAATGCCTTTTGGAAGTCCAAATACACTACATCCACCGGTTCCCCTTTATCCACCCTGTATGTTACGTCCTCAAAGAATTTGAGCAAATTTGTCAAACATGACAAAGACCTCCAAGCTGTCCATATAAGACCATCCAGTGCTGGAAGAGGTGATCATTGAAGAAGAAGAGACACTGTAATTCGATTTGACACTCGCAGGCACCAGCTCAGATACGGACACTGCGCAGACTTTAGAGGGTAGTATGGAAGTGGGATCTGCATGTGGTGAGTCACTGGGCATGAGTGGACTTCAGCCAGGTCAGGGAGAAAGGGTAGTGCAGGTGGCAGCTCCCCGGAGTGTGAGCTCGCACTTGCGTTCTACTGCACAAGACGCAGATGAGGACTTTGTTGGGGCGGTCTACAGAAAATCACTGATGGGCACGCACAATGACTGCTTGGTGCATTGGCAGGCCTGTTGTCATTGTCGAGGAGCATGGAGGAGCCCGGCACTAACTTTGCATCGGCCTTTGTGCAGAACTTGGTGCCAATGATATCTAGGATGGAAGTGATAGGCAACTCCATTAGCTTAGCACACTTGTGGACCCAACCAGGAGGCAGCTTGTGAAGGCCAATGTCTCAGCCTCCATTGCAGCACTAGTGGAAGCGACACAACGTCTTACTGCTGCAGTCGAAGCTCAGACTTGTGCCATGCAAACTCAGACTGCTCTCAGACAGGTTGAAAATGCTGCCAACACAAGCACAGACTGCTGCCATAATGACTGGATTTACCAGTGTTGCAATGGGCTTGCAGGGTGTCACAGCAGTTCAGCAATCTGTCCTCCAACAGATGATCAAGATTGCTGAGGTACCGCCCTGCTGCAGTGGCCGTGGTGTGTGGAGCACAAACTTGCTGTCCTCTCTCAGGATGACCGCATTCATCCTCAACCACTGCCACTCTGCCAGTGCCCTTGTTGCTGCCTGCCAGCCAGACCAGACTTCTGCCGCCCATTCCAAAGTGCTGCAGTCCGCTGCTGGGCCTTTTATGCCCAGAGCTGCTTGAGGTCGTCCTGCAAGGCCATCTGCAGTCTAACCCATTGAAAGTCAGCAGCCTTCACCAGCCACGCTGCAGCCACTGGGGTAGCACTGCATAGGAGCACTAGGATAGGCAAAGGCACACTGAAGACAGGCACCAAGGGAATGCACAAGCGTGATTAGATGACTTTCATATGTACCATTTGATTGATTGATACATTTTGTTTGGAATGTTTGTTTTATGTTGGCTTTCATTTCAGTATTGTGGCCAAGAGGACACTGTGATGGTCCATGACAGAGGGATGGTAAGGTGGGGAAGTGTTGAGCAATGGAGATCTGGGTTTTAAGTCAGGGGAACTGGAGGCTGATAATGCGTTCACGGACAGCCTGTCCTGAACATGGATTGGCAGGCTGCCTCCTCTGTGCCTCCTCTTTCTCCTCCTCCTCTTCCTCCTCCTTCTGAGGTGGTGGTGGAACCCACGGTGGCAAAGGCTGCGCCCTCATGATGGCCAACTTGTGGAGGATGCAGCAGAACACAACAAAATGGGACACCCACTCTGGCGAGTACTGGAGGGCTCCTCCCGAGTGGTCATGGAATTGGAACCATTGCTTTAGCACCCGATGGTCTGCTCAATGACAGTCCTCATGGCAGAAAGGCTCTCATCATATGATTTCTGGACACAAATGGTGGGGTTGCGGAGGGGAGTCATCAGCCAGGTATGGAGCGGATAGTCCTTGTCGCCGAGCAGCCACCCTCGGGTTTGACCTGATGGCTGGAATATTCCTGCACAGAATGAAGGTATCGTAACTGTTGCCAGAATAGTGGGCATTCACCAGCATGATGTGCTGGGCGTGGTCACTCACCATCAGCACATTAAGTGAGTGGTGCCCTTTGCGGATGTGGTACATCTCAGCATTGAGCTGCGGAACTAGCAAAGCCACGTGTGTGCAATGGATGGCTCCCTCAAACCATGGAGATGCCCATTATCCTGACAAAGCCACATGTGTGTTCCTCCTGCTTTTCTCAGTTTAGAGAGAGGACAAGGAAGTCCCCTCTCCTGGTGTAAAGAGCCTCTGTGACCTCTCGGATGGAGCGATGGATGGCGAATTGTGAGATGTTTGCGATGTAGCCTGTGCCAGTCTGCAAGGACACGCTGGTGAATAAATTGAGGGCCACAGTCGCATTGAGGGCCACTTGTAGCACTGTCCTCACCCTGGTCTGAGGCTGCAGGTCTGGTTGCAGGAGGTGGCAGAGATCTGTGACCAACTCCTTGGTGAAGCAGAGCTGATGAATACACTGCTCCTGGCTTAGGTGCAGGTAGGAAGGTGTTGTCAACGGTGCTATCAAATGCACTTACTCACCAATAACCTGCTCACCGATACTCTGTTTGGGTTCCGTCAGGGCCAGTCAGCTCCAGACATCATTACAGCCTTAGTCCAAATATGCACAAAACAGCTGAATTCCAGAGATGAGGTGAGAGTGATTGTTGAGTGGCTCTGTGCTCAGCAGAGGGCCAAATTTTGCACGAGGCTAGCTTCATTTAAAGCTATCCTGTGCCTCTTAAAGGCAGTCTGCAGCTCTTAAAGGTAAGTTGCCTTCTGGTGATCAAAAATTGTAAAACTGCTTCAGCACAAACCAAAATGGCTCAACAAGCCAGGGAATGGGCACCCAAGTTCTTGGATGCTTCACTTTGTGCCTTTGTGCAGGGGGTGAACACATGAAGAGACTCTCCAGAGACACTATAAGAAGGAAGTGGGGCCAGATTACCAAGGCAGTCACTGTATGCAAGTTCCCCTTTAAGTCGTACACCATTCTGATTTGGAAATATATCGCAGTTCCTTCCTCGTTGCTGGGTCAAACTCCTGGAACTCCCTCTCTAACAGCACTGTGGGAGTACCTTCACCTCACGGACTGCAGCGGTTCAAGAAAGCGGCTCATCACCAACTTCTCAAGGGCAATTAGGGATGGGCAAAAAATGCTTGCTTTGCCAGCGATGCCCACAACCCATGAACGAATAAAAGAAAAAGGACAAATGCTCCCTAAAGGCCCTGGGTAAGGCCTCCTGCTGAGAGCCCTCCTCCTCCTCTCTCTGCGAGCAGTTTGTCCCCCCAGCTCCATCTCCATGTCATGCTGCAGTCTAACAGGGACTGCCACTAGAGCCCCCATGAGCAAGTGGTGTTCTCCGTGGCCTTCCTTTAAGAGCCAACGCCTTGCAAATGTCCAGCAGCACTCCCTGCATACTTAAACAACTTTTTAAATGTCTTACACCAAGCCACTACTCAAATAAACTGTACAGGAACCAGTACAAAAGCAAAAAGCAACTTACTTCAAAGTTGCATGTGTCCCTTTAAATAGTGCCGGTGGGGGGTCCATCGTGCAGCTGAATGCATGTGGAGCGGCGATGTCCAAAATGGCAGGTCATGCATCAAATCAGCGTGCAACACTGATTGACGTCACGATCTACCTCATTTGAATTCTTACGGCTCCGCAGGCAACGCCCGAGCTATCACCCTTCCCAAGTTGGCAACAAGCCAGAGTTCAGCGGAAGTGTGGTGAGCCCCATTTTGTGCTTCAAACCGGCCATAAAAGCTGCCGCCAAGCACGGGAATTTTGCGGCCAGGGAGTTTGCTGAGTTATACCTTTTCCATAAAACTGTCAGGTTAGAAACATAGAAACATAGAAGACAGGAGCAGGAGTAGGCCATTCGGCCCCTCGAGCCTGCTCCGCCATTCAATGCGATCATGGCTGATCATCCAAATTCAGTACCCGGTCCCTGCCTTCTCCCCATATCCCTTGATCCCTTTAACCTTAAGAAATATATCCAACTCCTTCCTGAATATATTTAATGTATTGGCCTCTACTGCCTTCTGTGGCAGAGAATTCCACAGGTTGACCACTCTCTGGGTGAAGAAATTCCTCCTCATTTCTGTCCTAAATCGCCTACCCCTTATCCTTAGAATGTGACCCCTGGTTCTGGACTCCCCGACCATCAGGGACATCCTTCCTGCATCTAGTCTGTCCAGTCCTGTCAGAAATTTATAAGTTTCAATGAGATCCCCTCTCATTCTTCTAAGCTCCAGCGAGTATAAGCCCAATCGACCCAATCTCTCCTCATACGTCATTCCTGCCATCCCAGGTATCAGCCTGGTGAATCTTCGCTGAACTCCCTCCATGGCAAGAACATCCTTCCTCAGATAAGGCGACCAAAACTGCACACAATACTCAAGATATGGTCTCACCAAGGCCCTGTATAACTGCAGCAAGACATCCTTGTTCCTGTACTCAAACCCTCTCGCTACGAAGGCCAACACGCCATTTGCCTTCTTAACCGCCTGCTGCACCTGCATGCTTACCTTCAGCGACTGGTGCACAAGGACACCCAGGTCTCGTTGCACTTCCCCTTCTCCCAAAATAGGCCATTCAGATAATAATCTGCCTTCCTGTTTTTGCCACCAAAGTGGATAACCTCACATTTATCCACATTATATTGCATCTGCCATGCTTTTGCCCAATCACCCAACCTGTCCAAATCATCCTGCAGTTTCTCGGCATCCTCCTCACAGCACACACGCCCACCCAGCTTTGTGTCGTCTGCAAATTTGGAGATATTACATCTAGTTCCCTTGTCTAGATCATTAATATATATTGTGAATAGCTGGGGCCCAAGGACCGATCCCTGCGGTACCCCACTAGTCACTGCCTGCCACTCGGAAAAAGACCCGTTTATTCCAACTCTTTGCTTTCTGTCTGCCAACCAGTTCTCTATCCAAGTCAATATCTTGCCCCCAATCCCATGTGCCTTTACTTTACACGCTAATCTCTTATGCGGGGCCTTATCGAAAGCCTTCTGAAAGTCCAAATACACCACATCCACTGGTTCTCCCTTAACTATTTTACCAGTTACATCCTCAAAAAATTCCAGTAGATTAGTCAAGCACGATTTACCTTTTGTAAATCCATGTTGACTTTGTCCGATCCTGTCACTGTTTTCCAAGTGCTCTGCTATTACATCTTTTATAATGGACTCTAGCATTTTCCCCACTACTGATGTCAGGCTTACCGGTCTGTAATTCCCCGTTTTCTCTCTACCACCTTTTTTGAATAGTGTGGTAACATTAGCTACCCTCCAATCCATGGGTACTCTTCCAGATTCTATTGAATGCTGGAAGATGACCAGCAAAGCATCAACTATTTCTAGGGCCACTTCCTTAAGTACCCTAGGATGTAGATTATCAGGCCCTGGGGATTTATCGGCTTTCAATCCCATCAATTTCCCTAACACCATTTCCCTACAAATACTGATTTCTTTCAGTTCCTCCCTTTCATCAGACCCTATGTTCCCCAGCATCTCTGGGAGGTTATTAGTGTCCTCCTTTGCGAAGACAGAACCAAAATATGTATTTAATTGGTCTGCCACTTCTTTGTTCCCCATTATAAATTCCCTTGATTCTGACTGCAAGGGACCTACGCTTGACTTAACCAATCTTTTTCGCTTCACATATCTATAAAAGCTTTTACAGTCAGTTTTTATGTTCCCTGAAAGCTTACTCTCACATTCTATTTTCCTTTCCTTAATTAATCCCTTTGTCGTCCTTTGTTGAATCCTAAACTGCTCCCAATCCTCAGGTTTAATGCTTTTTCTGGCCAATTTGTATGTCCTCTCCTTGGATCTTATGCTATCCCTAATTTCCCTTGTTAGCCATGGTTGAGTCACCTTTTTTGTTTTATTTTTATGCCAAACTGGGATGAACAAATTTTGCAGTTCATCCATGTGGTTTTTGAATGTTTGCCATTGCCTATCCACCATCAACCCTTTGAGTGACATTCCCCAATCAATCCTACCCAACTCACGCCTCAGACCATCGTAGTTTCCTTTATTTAAATTCAGGACCCTAGTCTCCGAGTCAACTATTTCATTCTCCATCTTAATGAAGAATTCGATCATATTATGATCGCTCCGTCCCAAGGGGCCTCGTACAACAAGATTGCTAATTAATCCTTTCTCATTACATAATACCCAGTCTAAGATGGCCTGATCTCTGGTTGGTTCCTCGACATATTGGTCCAGGAAACCATCCCGTAAACACTCCAGGAATTCCTCCTCCACAGTATTGTTACTAATTTGGTTAGCCCAATCTATATGTAGATTAAAGTCACCCATGATGACTGCTGTGCCCTTATTGCACGCTTCTCTAATTTCCCTTTTAATGCCATCCCCAACCTCCGCATTACTGTTTGGAGGTCTATATACCACTCCCACTAATGTTTTCTGCCCCTTGGTATTTCTCAGTTCTACCCATACAGGTTCCACATCATCAGAGCTAATGTCCTTCCTTACAATTGTGTTAATCCCTTCTTTAACGAGCAATGCTACCCCGCCTCCCTTTCCTTTTTGCCTATCTTTCCTGAATATTGAATACCCCTGGATATTGAGTTCCCAGCCTTGGCCACCCTGGAGCCATGTTTCCATAATCCCAATCAAGTCATATTTGTTTACCTCTATTTGCGCAGCTAATTCATCCACCTTATTATGAATGCTCCTCGCATTAAGACACAAAGCCTTCAGGCTTGTTTTTTTAACGCTCTTAGACCTATTAGAATTATTATTTACTGTGGCCATGTTTGATTTAAACAATAGAGGTCGCACGTGCAAGCGAAACAGCTAAGAAAAGTAAATGTGTTAGGACAGATTTTTAGCCCTTTTCAAACAAAGCAATTGACTCTTGGTATAGTCAAGCCTTCTACAACATTTTGCTTCAAGTTTACTGATGTATGCATCAATGATTAGATAATTGGGTAACATCCTTTCTGCACATTGAATACACATCTTTCATGACCTACAAGCACTGTCCTCATGGGCGTAATCTCTGATAAGCCCTACTATAGGAGCTGCTCAGTAGATATCTTCAGAGCAGACAGTGCCTGTACGACACAGTTTATGGTCAATTTAATCTTACAGAGCAAAATAGTTGCTGAAATCAATGTTCTTTCCAAGTAAGCAGTCAAGGATTGTTTTAGTACTTTAATCCTTTCAGATAACCTACAGTTGAGAACGGCCTTGCTAAGTGTTCTCTGCAAATAGTAATTTATTTTAAACATTGAAAGGGCCTGCAGATAAAGCTAATCTTTAACAACAACAACTACAACAAAACTTGTATTTATATAGTGCATTTAACATAGTAAAACATCCCAAGGTGCTTCATAGGAACATTAGCAAACAAATTTGATACTGAGCCACATAAGGAGATATTAGGGCAGATGACAAAAAGCTTGGTCAAAGAGGTAGGTCTTAAGGAGTGTCTTAAAAGAGGAAAGAGGTAGATTGGTTGGAGAGGTTTAGGGAGGGAATTCCAGAGCTTTGGGCTTCGGTAGCTGAAGCTATGGCCGCCAATGGTGGAGGGATTAAAATCGGGGATGCGTCAGAGGCCAGAATTGGAGGAGCGCAGATATCTCAGAGGGTTGTAGGGTTGTAGGAGGTTACAGATATAGGGAGGGGTGAGGCCATGGTAGAGAATTTTATAATCGAGGCGTTGCTCAACCGGGAGCCAATGTAGGTCAGCGAGCACAAGGGTGATGGGTGAATGGGACTTGATGCGAGGTTGGACACGGGCAGCAGAGTTTTTAGATGACAAAAAGTTTATGGAGGGTGGAAGATGGGAGGCAGGCCAGCAGTGCGTCGGAATAGTCAACTCAAAGATAAGAAAGTCATGGATGAGGGTTTCAGCAGAAGACGAGCTGAGGCATGGTCGGAGTCAGGTGATGTTACGGAGTTGGAAAAAGGCTGTCTTAGTAATGGCGCGGATATGTGGTCGGAAGCTCATCTCGGGTCAAATATGACATCAAGGTTGTGAACAGTCTGGATCAGCCTCATACAGTTGTCAGGGAGAGGGATGGAGTTGGTGGCTCGGGAACGTTGTTTGTGGCGGGGACCAAAGACAATGGCTTCAGTCTTCCCAATACTTAGTTGGAGGAAGTTTCTGCTCATCATGTCGGACAAACAGTCAGGCAATTTAGAAACAGGTCAAGAAAGATGGTGGTGAGGTAGAGTTGGGTGTCGTCAGAGGTTTAAATGTGTGGCTCAAAGAGTGGTGTGGAAGGAAGGGGTTTCAGTTCATGGGGCACTGGCACCAGTACTGGGGAAAGAGGGAGCTGTTCCATTGGGACAGGCTCCACTTAAACTGGGCTGGGACAAGTAGCCTGGCGAATCGAATCACTAGGGCAGTAGACAGGGCTTTAAACTAATGAAGCAGGGGTGGGGGGGAGGATTCAGGAAAGAGTAAATTTTAAAGCAGTAAGAGAAATGTCAAGGCACTAGAGCAGAGTGGAGTTTTGGGTAAAAATAAGCAGAGTGGGTCAGGAAGGGGCAGAAAGAGTAACAAAGGTAATAAGGCATCAGTGACTAAGTTGACATCAGGGAAAAATAGAAAAAAGTTAAAGCTAAAAGCACTATATCTGAATACATGAAGCATTCACAACAAAAAAGATGAATTAATAGTGCAGATAGAAATGAACAGGTTTGAACTAATAGCCATAACAGAGACGTGGTTGCAAAGTGGCCAAGGTTGGGAACTAAATATTCCAGGATACTTAACTTTTAGAAGAGATAGGCCAAATGGAAAAGGAGGAGGGCTAGCCCTGATAATAAAGGATGGGATAAAGTCAGTAGAGAGAAAGGATCTTAGCTTCGAAAATCAAGAAGTAGAATCAGTTTGGGTGGAGTTAAGAAGCAGCAAGGGGCAGAAAATATTGGTGGGAGTTGTTTATAGGCCCCCAAACAGTAGTTGTAATGTAGGGCAGAGTATAAATCAGGAAATTAGAGGTGCATGTAACAAGGGCAATACAGAAATCATGGGAGACTTTAATCTACATATAGACTGGGCAAACCAAATTTGCAGTAATGGTGTGGAGGACGAATTCATGGAGTGTATGCAAGATAGTTTTCTAGTATGTTGAAGAACCAACTAGGGAATCTCGTGTTGTGCAATGAAAAAAGGTTCATTAATAATCTTGCAGTAAAGGGACCTTTAGGAAAGAGTGACCATAATACATATGATAGAATTTTATATTGAGTTTGAAAGTGATTTAGTTAAATCTGAAATTAGGGTCTTAAATCTAAACAAAGCAATCAACGTAGATATGAGGGGCAAGTTGGCTAAGGTAGATTGGGAAACTACATTAAAAGGTATGACAGTAGAGAAGCAATAGCTAGCATATAAAGAATTAATACATAACTTACAACAAAATGCTCGAATTCTTTGAGGACGTAACAAATAGGGTGGATAAAGGGGAACCAGTGGATGTGGTGTATTTGTAATTCCAAAAGGCATTTGACAAGGTGCCACACAAAAGATTACTGCACAAGATAAAAAATCACAGGATTGGGGGTAATATACTGGCATGGGTGGAAGATTGGCTATCTAACAGAAAACAGAGAGTTGGGATAATTGGTTCATTCTCGGGTTGGTAATCAGTAACTAGTGGTGTTCCGCAGGGGTCAGTGCTGGGACCCCAACTCTTTACAATCTATATTAATGATTTGGAGGAGGGGATCAAGTGCAATGTATCCAAGTTTGCTGACGATACAAAGATGGGAGGAAAAGCAGTAAGCGAGGAGGACATAAATAACCTGCAAAAGGACATAGACAGGCTAAGTGAGTGGGCAGAAATTTGGCAGATGGAATATAATGTTGGAAAGTGTGAGGTTATGCACTTTGGCAGAAAAAATCAAAGAGCAAGTTATTATCTAAATGGAAAGAAACTGCAAAGTGCTACAGTACAGAGGGATCTGCGGGTCCTGGTGCATGAAACACAGAAGGTTAGTATGCAGGTACAGCAGGTGATCAGGAAGGCCAATGGAACCTTGGCTTTTATTGCAAGGGGGATGGAGTGTAAAAGCAGGGAAGTCTTGCTTCAGTTATACAGGGCACTGGTGAGGCCACACCTAGAATACTGCGTGCAGTTTTGGTTTCCATATTTAAGAAAAGATATATTTGCTCTCGAGGCAGTTCAGAGAAGGCTCACTCGGTTGATTCCGGAGATGAGGGGGTTGACTTATGAGGAAAGGTTGAGTAGGTTGGGCCTCTACTAATTGGAATTCAGAAGAATGAGAGGCGACCTTATCAAAACATATAAGATTGTGAGGGGGCTTGTTCGGGTGGATGCGGGGAGGATGTTTCCACTGATGGGTGAGACTAGAACGAGGGGGTATAATCTTAGAATAAGGGGCTGCCGTTTCAAAACTGAGATGAGGAGAAACTTCTTCACTCAGAGGGTAGTAAATCTATGTAATTTGCTGCCTCAGAGAGCTGTGGAAGCTGCGACATTAAATAAATTTAAAATGGAGATAGACAGTTTCCTAGCTGATAAGGGAATTAAGGGTTATGGGGAGCGGGCAGGGAAGTGGACATGAGTCTAGGTTCGGATCAGCCATGATCCTATTGAATGGTGGAGCAGGCCCGAGGGGCCGTATGGCCTACTCCTGCTCCTACTTCTTATGTTCTTATGTTATGTTCTTATTATGTTATAGAGATAGCAGATGCATTTGTTGTCATTTTCCAAAATTCCATAGATTATAGAATGATTCCCATGGATTGGAAGGTGGCAAATGTAACCCCACTATTTAAAAAAGGAGGGAAAGAGAAAATGGGAAACTGTTAGCCTGACATCAGTAGTAGGGAAAATGCTAGAATCTATTACATTATTAAGGATGTGGTAACAGGGCACTTAGAAAATAGTAATAGGATTGGGCAGGGTCAACACGGATTTATGAAAGGGAAATCGTGTTTGACAAATCGGTTAGAGTTTATTGAGGTCGTAACTAACAGAATAGATAAGGGGGAATCAGTGGATGTGGTTTATTTGGATTTTCAGAAGGCATTCGATAAGGTGCCTCACAAGAGGTTATTAAACAAAATTAGGGCTCATGGGATTGGGGGTAACACACTAGCATGGATTGAGGATTGGTTAACGGACAGAAAACAGAGAGTAGGAATAAACGGGTCATTTTCGGGTTGGCAGGCTGTAATTAGTGGGGTACCGCAAGGATAAGTGCTTGGGCCTCAGCTATTCACAATCTATATCAATGATTTGGATGAGGGGACCAAATGTAATATATCCAAATTTGCCGATGATACAAAGCTGGGTGGGAATGTAAGTTGTGAGGAGGATGCAAGGAGGCTTCAAGGGTATATAGACAGGCTAAGTGAGTGGACAAGAACGTGGCAAATGAAATATAATGTGGAGAAATGTGCAGTTACCCACTTAGGTAGGACAACTGGAAAAGCAGAGTACTTTTTAAATGGTGAGAGATTGAGAAATGTTGGTACTCAGAGGGACCCGGGTGTCCTTGTACACGTATCTCTGAAAGTTAACATGCAGGTACAGCAAGCAATTAGGAAAGCATATGGTATGTTGGCCTTTATTACAAGAGGATTTGAGTATAAGAGTAAAGACGTCTTACTGCAATTATATAGGACCCTGGTGAGACCACACCTGGAGTATTGTGTACAGTTTTGGTCTCCTTACCTGCCATAAAGGGAGTGCAACAAAGGTTCACCAGACTGGTTCCTGGGATGGGGGGATTGTCCTATGAGGAGAGACTGAGTAGACTCGGCCTATATTCTCTAGAGTTTAGAAGAATGAGAGGTGATCCCATTGCAACATATAAAATTCTTACAGGACTTGACAGGGTAGATGCAGGGAGGATGTTTCCCCTGGCTGGGGAATCTAGAACCAGGGGTCACAGTCTCAGAATAAGGGTTTGGCCATTAGGACTGAGATGAGGAGAAATTTCTTCACTCAGAGGGTGGTGAATCTTTGGAATTCTCTACCCCAGTGGTCGATGGAGGCTCAGTCATTGAGTATATTCTAGACAGAGATTGATAGATTTTTGAATATTAAGGGAATCAAGGGATATGGGGATAGTGCAGGAAAGTGGAGATGAGGTCAAAGATCAGCCATGAACTTATTGAAAGGCGGAGCAGGCTCGAAGGGCCGAATGTTCTACTCCTGATCCTATTTCTTATGTTCTTATGTTCTTATGTCAGCTTACATGTGGAAACTGATACTGCATTTTCAGATGATAGTGTCAAGGGCAGCGTGTACGTGAGAAATAGGAGCGGGCCAAGAACAGATCCTTGGGGGACACCAAAGGTAATGGTGTGGAAGCTGGAAGAGAAGCCATTACAGGTGATTTTCTGGCTATTACTGGATAGTTAAGAATAGAACCAGGCAAGTGCAGTCCCACCCAGCTGGACGACAGTGGAGAGGCACTGGAGGATAGTGTGGTCTACCATGTTAAAGGCTGCAGACAGGTTGAGAAGCATAAGGAGGGATAGTTTACCACTGTCACAGTGACATAGGATATCATTTGCGACTTTGATAAGGGCCGTTTCAGTACTGTGGCAGGGGCAGAAATCTGATTGGAAGGGTTCAAACATGGGGTTCTGGAAATTATGGACACGGATTTGGGAGGCGACAGCACACTCAAGGACTTTGGGGAAGAAAGGAAGGTTGGATATGGGGCAGTAGATCGCAATGATGGTGGGGTCAAGTGCTAGTTTTTTGAGGAGAGGTGATAACGACAGATTTGAATGAAAGAGGAACAGTACCTGTAGTGTATGTGCTTTAAGTCAGAACTACTATTTACAGCTCCTGTATACTGTAGTACTGGCAGTGACCACACCGGTATATAAGCTGTGCGCCTGCCTCTGTACCCCAGTCTAGAGATTACCCTCCTCCAGTAAAGACCTGTTATTTGTTTATGTACAGCATCCGTGTAATTATTTATCCACTGAACCACGGATCTAACAGTGGCGACGAGTGTCGATGCAAATCTACCTGCAACATAAAACAAACAAAAAAAAAATAGTCGAGTCCAGGAACACGGGCGTTGACCGCGCGCAACCGCCCAGCAGTCAGGCAGAGATCCAACTTCGCTGGGGAGGCTGTGGAGAGCCGGGCTTGGTTCCCCAGCCACAACGAGCAGTAAGAGACCGACGACAGGTCCTGAGCAGACCCTTCCCGAGCAGCGGCGGCTGGAGCCAACCGACGGCAGAGAGAGAGAGCCGAGCAGCGTCGACGGGGTAAGAAAGAGGATGAAGAGAGCAGGGCGCAGCCGGGGGTTGATCACCGAGCGGTGTCGAGGAAAAATACTGCAAACCGGAGGGAGAGAGGGTAAGAAACAGCCGGGTTCTAGACTGAGCGGCGTCGACAAATATCAAGAGAAGAACGCGCAGAGCACAGCCAGGGATCACTGGCTGATCAGGGTCTGCGGGGCGAAGCAAGGGGAGACGTCATTGAGCCGCGGAGAAGCAGGGAGAGTGCGGGAGATGCCATTGAGCCACGGAGAAGCAGGGAGAGCATGGGAGGCACCATTGAGCCGCGGCAAAGAAGAGTGCGGGAGACGCCATTTTGCGAAGCCGCAGCGGAGAAGACGGGCGAGCGCGGGAAGGAAGGAAAGCGCGGGAGACGCCATTTTGTGCCAGCGGAGAAGAAGGGGAAGCGCGGGAGGTGCCATTGGTGATAGTTAATGCACAACCAAGGATGCCGAAGAGTGGCAGTATCTCTACGTTCGACAATGAAGTCGAAGATTGGGCGACATATGTGGAACGTATTGAGGTGTACTGCAGGGCGAATGAAGTGCCAGATGCTAATAAAGCACTGGTTCTGTTAAATTCCATGGGTGCAAAAACTTATGGGTTACTGCGAAATCTAATAAACCAAGAGAAGCCGGTAAACAATAATTTTGAAAGCATAGTAGCTGATAGCAGAACAATTTAAGTTCCATAAAAGGAACCAACACAAAGACGAAAGCAATGCTGAGTACCTAACGGAACTGCGCAAGCTATCGAAATACTGCCAGTTTGGAGCGGGACTAGCAGACACGTTAAGGGATAAGTTTGTGTGTGGGCTACAAAGTGAAAGAACCCAGAAACGGCTTCTATCAGAAAAGGACCTTACGCTGGACAAAGCTTTCAGTATGGCAGTATCACACGAAGCAGCCACAAGGGACGCTGCAGAGATACAACGGAGACCGCAAGAATATGGCACCAACGAAATGACCTATGGAACAGGGAAGTGCTATCGCTGCTGCAGAACAACACATGACCAGAAAGATTGTTGGTTCAAGGACCAAGTGTGCAGACAGTGTGGGAAAGCAGGACACATAGCAAGAGTCTGCAGGTCTGGGAAGAAAACCAACAGTAAGAAATCTCCACAGGAGAAGTACAAAAAGGTACACCAGGTGATGGACAGTGGTTCAGATGAACAGAAAAGTGACACAGACTCCGGAAGCAAGGAGCTGGGTTGTCTGAAACTACGTAATGTAATGGAAATGGAGGATCACCAGACTATCTGGGCTACACTCAAGATAGACGGAGTCCAAGTGGAAATGGAATTGGACACAGGGTCAGCTCTAACAGTGATAAATCAAAGAGACTACAAGCGGCTATTTTCACACATACCCTTGAAAGCTACAGAGATTGTCTTGAAGACGTATACGGGGCAAAAAGTCTACCCCAAAGGAAAAATAAGGGTGAAAGTGACATATAAATGTCAGGAAATACCTAAAATGGATATATATGTATTGCCAAATGGAGGACCACCACTGCTAGGACGTGAATGGATCCGGAAGATACATTTAGATTGGCATTCCATACAGGCACTGAAGGTAGAGGCCAAAAAGGATGACGACGTCACACATGGACGACTGTCAAAAATGCTAACTGACGCAAAAGAAGTGTTCCAGGAGGGACTAGGAACACTAAAAGGAATAACAGCAACAATTAAAATAGAGGATAATGCAAGCCCAAAGTTTCTGAAGGCCAGACCAGTGCCTTATGCGATCAGACCAGCGGTTGAAGCAGAGCTGGAAGGGTTGGAACGTTCAGGAGTACTGTCCAAAGTGGACTGGAGCGAGTGGGCTACACCCATCGTTCCTGTAATGAAGAGGTCGTTGAGTAATACGCCTGGGGAACCAAAGAAGGTCCGCAACTGTGGGGATTTTAAGGTGACAGTGAACCCAGTCCTTCACACGGTGCAATATCCGCTTCCACGAATTGAGGATATTTTTGCCTCACTATCTGGTGGTAAACGCTTCACCAAAATTGATCTAGCCCAGGCGTACTTGCAAATGGAGGTAGAAGAAGCTTCGAAACATTACCTTACGATCAACACCCATAAAGGTCTCTATCAATACAACCGGCTGGTGTTTGGAGTAGCCTCGGCTCCGGCTATCTGGCAAAGGGCGATGGATCAGGTCCTGCAAGGGATTCCAGGGACCCAGTGTTATTTGGACGACATCTTGGTCACGGGCGAAAATGACGGTGATCACCTCGCTAACTTGGAGAAGGTGCTCGCCAGATTAAAGGAATATGGGCTACGAGCTAATCGCCACAAGTGCAAGTTTTTCCAGAAACAGATCTCGTATTGCGGCTACGTCATCGATGAAGAGGGGTTACATAAGTCCCCTGAAAAGATTGAGGCAGTAGTCAAGGCTCCAGCACCGGAAAATGTGTCACAACTGAGGTCGTTCCTCGAGCTGGTAAACTATTACCACAAGTTCTTACCAAATTTGCCTATGGTATTACACCCGCTGAACACCCTACTGCAAACAGGGGTACCATGGAAGTGGGATGACGAACGTAGACGAGCTTTCCAGAAGTGTAAAGAATTGATCACATCAAAAGAGGTGTTGGCCCATTTCAACCCAGCACTACCAATTCGTTTGGCATGTGATGCATCACCCTACGGCATTGGAGCGGTGCTGTCGCACAAATTCCCAGACGGGTTGGAGAGGCCAGTAGCCTTTGCGTCTCGGTCACTAACCTCAGCCGAGCGCAACTACGCCCAGATTGACAGGGAGGCCCTCAGCCTAGTATGGGGAGTAAAAAAATTCAACCACTATCTGCATGGACAGAAGTTCACCTTGCTGACTGACCACCAACTACTTGTCTCCACCTTTAATCCTAAGAAGGGCGTTCCAGTGATGACTGCACAGCGGTTACAAAGATGGTCCCTGTTTCTAGGGGCGAATCAATATGAAATAGAATATAAAGGCACGAGACAGCATGGGAACGCTGATGGGCTATCACGCCTGCCACTGTCTACTGTGGAGGAAACACCAGCAGTGGACCCTATCGAGATATTTTATTTGTCGATAATTGAACGATTGCCAGTAACAAACGCGGATATAGAGAAGGAGACCCGCAATGATCCGATGCTGTCACGGGTATATGAATTGACGGTGCGGGGATGGCCAACACATGGCGACTCACTGTTGCCAGCATTCTCATCCAGAAGAGAACAGCTGTCAGTATGCCAGGGGACAGTGATGTGTGGATCCAGAGTGGTGATTTCACTCAAGTTAAGGGAGAGAGTGCTAAATGAGCTACATGAAGGTCATCTGGGGGGAGTGAAAATGAAAAGCCTTCCTAGGGCTTATGTGTGGTGGCCGGGAATCGATCAACAAATCGAAGACCTAACTAAGAGCTGCTTAGGATGCCAGAAGTTCCAAAATGCACCACCACATGCCCCTCTACATCCATGGGAGTGGCCCTCCTCTCCATGGCAATGGGTGCACATTGATTTCGCTGGTCCATTCATGGACTCAATGCTCTTAATAGCAGTGGATGCTCATTCAAAGTGGCCTGAGGTGATAAAGATGTCTTCAACCACTACAGAGAAAACGATTGCAGTCCTACGGACCATATTTGCCAGAGCAGATCTGCTCTTATAATGGACCACAGTTTGTGTCCGACGAGTTCCAAAAATTCATGAAAAGGAATGGGGTAAGGCATTACACATCCGCCCTGTATCATCCAGCCACCAATAGATTGGCTGAGAGGTTCCTACAAACCTTTAAGAAGGCGATAAAGGCCATGTGCGACGAGGAAATTCCACTACAGCATAAGATGGACAATTTCTTATTAGCCTACCGAAACGCGACACATGCAGTTACCAACCAGACCCCGGCCATGATGTTCTTTAACCGAAGGTTGAGATCTCGTCTGGACTTGCTCAGACCAAATGTGCGAAGAAATGTTGAGGACAAACAATTCCAGCACATCAACGAGAAGCCGACAAGGAGTTTCAATGTAGGGTAACCAGTCTTGGCCCGTGACTATCGAACAGAGAAGTGGCAACCCGGAACGATATGTACAAGGCAGGGCCATTAATGTACACAGTGGATGTCGGGGAGAACATTGTGAGACGCCACGTCGATCAGATCTTAGCGTCACAGGAAGGCGTCAACCCCATGTCTCGAGTACCTGGGGATGAACCCGACATACCGGTAGCATCTACTTCAGACCCAGTAGCAGTGGAACCCGATGAACTACCCGATGAAAAGGGGTCAGAATCGCCTCTGCACCAAGAACAAGAACCTCCGGAAAGGCGCTATCCCGAAAGGGTCAGGAAGCCGCCTCAAAGACTGAATCTATAAATGGACTTTTGTTATTGAATGTACACGTAAAAATGTAATTGTTATTTGAATATTAAGGGGGTATTATTAATCTAAAAAGGGAGGAATTGTAGTGTATGTGCTTTAAGTCAGAACTACTTTTTACAGCTCCTGTATACTGTAGTACCGGCAGTGACCACACCGGTATATAAGCTGTGCGCATGCCTCTGTACCCCAGTCTAGAGATTACCCTCCTCCAGTAAAGACCTGTTATTTGTTTATGTACAGCATCCGCGTAATTATTTATCCACTGAACCATGGATCTAACAGTATCTGAGAAAGATCCATTGAAAATATCAGCAAACATGTGCGTCAGGAAGGGAAATTCGGTGCTCCACAACTAGTGCTTCACGACTACTGCTCCACGACTAGAGCTCCATGACTAGCGCTCCACGACCAGTGCTCCACGACAAGTGCTCCACGACTAGTGCTCCATGACTACTTCTCCACAGCTAGTGCTCCACGACTAGTGTTCCACGACTGCTGCTCCACAACTAGTGCTCCACGACTAGTGCTCCACGACTAGTGCCCCACGACTAGTGCTCCACGACTAGTGCTCCACGACTAGTGCTCCATGACTAGTGCTCCACGACTGGTGCACCATGGCTAGTGCTCCACGACGAGTGCTCCACGACTGCTGCTCCACGACTAGTGCTCCACAACTACTGCTCCATGACTAGTGCTCCATGACTAGTGCTCCACGACTAGTGCTCCACGACTAGTGCTCCACGACTAGTGCTCCACGACTAGAGCTCCACGACTAGCGCTCCACGACCAGTGCTCCACGACAAGTGCTCCACGACTAGTGCTCCATGACTACTTCTCCACGACTAATGCTCCACGACTAGTGCTCCACGACTACTTCTCCACAGCTATTGCTCCACGACTAGTGTTCCACGACTGCTGCTCCACGACTAGTGCTCCACGACTAGTGCTCCACGACTAGTGCCCCACGAATAGTGCTCCACGACTAGTGCTCCACGACTAGTGCTCCATGACTAGTGCTCCACGACTAGTGCTCCATGACTAGTGCTCCACGATGAGTGCTCCACGACTGCTGCTCCATGACTAGTGCTCCACGACTAGTGCTCCACGACGAGTGCTCCATGACTAGTGCTCCACGACTAGTGCTCCACGACGAGTGCTCCACGACTGGTGCTCCACGACTAGTGCCCCACGACTAGTGCTCCACGACTCGTGCTCCACGACGAGTGCTCCACGACTAGTGCTCCATGAATACTGCTCCACGACTAGTGCTCCACGACTCGTGCTCCACGACAAGTGCTCCACGACTAGTGCTACACGACGAGTGCTCATGACTGGTGCTTCACGACTCGTGCTCCACGACAAGTGCTCCACGACTAGTGCTCCACGACGAGTGCTCCACGACTGGTGCTCCACGACTGGTGCTCCACGACTGGTGCTCCATGACTAGTGCTCCACGACTAGTGCTCCACGTCTAGTGCTCCACGACTAGTACTCCACAACTAGTGCTCCATGACTGCTGCTCCACGACTAGTGCTCCACGACTAGTGCTCCATGACTAGTGCTCCACGACTAGTGCTCCACGACTCGTGCTCCACGACTAGTGCCCCACGACTAGTGCTCCACGACTCCTGCTCCACGACTAGTGCTCCACGAGTAGCGCTCCATGACTAGTGCTCCACGACTAGTGCTCCACGACGAGTGCTCCACGACTAGTGCTCCACGAGTAGCGCTCCATGACTAGTGCTCCACGACTGGTGCTCCACGACTCGTGCTCCACGACTAGTGCTCCACGACTCGTGCTCCACGACAAGTGCTCCACGACTAGTGCTCCACGACGAGTGCTCCACGACTGGTGCTCCATGACTAGTGCTCCACGACTAGTGCTCCACGTCTAGTGCTCCATGACTAGTGCTCCACAACTAGTGCTCCACGTCTAGTGCTCCACTACTAGTGCTCCACCACTAGTGCTCCACGACTACTTCTCCACAGCTAGTGCTCCATGACTAGTGTTCCACGACTGCTGCTCCACGACTAGTGCTCCACGACTAGTGCTCCATGACTAATGCTCCACGACTAGTGCCCCATGACTAGTGCTCAACGACGAGTGCTCCACGAATGCTGCTCCACGACTAGTGCTCCACGACTAGTGCTCCACGACTAGAGCTCCACGACGAGCGCTCCACGACCAGTGCTCCACGACAAGTGCTCCACGACTAGTGCTCCATGACTACTTCTCCACGACTAATGCTCCACGACTAGTGCTCCACGACTACTTCTCCACAACAGGTGCTCCATGACTAGTGTTCCACGACTGCTGCTCCACGACTAGTGCTCCACGATTAGTGCTCCACGACTAGTGCCCCACGACTAGAGCTCCACGACTAGTGCTCCACGACTCGTGCTCCATGACTAGTGCTCCACGACTAGTGCCCCATGACTAGTGCTCCACGACGAGTGCTCCACGACTGCTGCTCCACGACTAGTGCTCCACGACTAGTGCTCCACGACTAGTGCTCCACGACTGCTGCTCCACGACTAGTGGCCCACGACAAGTGCTCCAGGACTAGTGCTCCACGACTAGTGCCCCACGACTAGTGCTCCACAACTAGTGCTCCACGACTAGTGCTCCACGACTGCTGCTCCACGACTAGTGCTCCATGACTAGTGCTCCACGACGAGTGCTCCACGACTAGTGCTCCATGAATACTGCTCCACGACTAGTGCTCCACGACTAGTGCTCCACGTCTCGTGCTCCACGACAAGTGCTCCACGACTAGTGCTCCACGGCGAGTGCTCCACGACTGGTGCTCCACGACTGGTGCTCCATGACAAGTGCTCCACGACTAGTGCTCCACGACGAGTGCTCCATGACTGGTGCTCCATGACTAGTGCTCCACGACTAGTGCTCCATGTCTAGTGCTCCACAACTAGTGCTCCGCAACTAGTGCTCCACGTCTAGTGCTCCACGACTAGTGCTCCACGACTAGTGCTCCACGACTAGTGCCCCACGACTAGTGCTCCACGACTAGTGCTACACGACTAGTGCTCCACGACTAGTGCTCCACGAGTAGCGCTCCACGACTAGTGCTCCACGACTAGTGCTCCACGACGAGTGCTCCACGACCAGTGCTCCACGACTAGTGCTCCACGACTAGTGCTCCACGACGAGTGCTCCACGACTGGTGCTCCACGACTAGTTCTCCACGACTAGTGCTCCACGACTCGTGCTCCACGACAAGTGCTCCACGACTAGTGCTCCACGACGAGTGCTCCACGACTGGTGCTCCATGACTAGTGCTCCACGACTAGTGCTCCACGTCTAGTGCTCCATGACTAGTGCTCCACAACTAGTGCTCCATGACTAGTGCTCCACGACTAGTGCTCCAGAACTAGTGCTCCACGTCTAGTGCTCCACTACTAGTGCTCCACCACTAGTGCTCCACGACTAGTTCTCCACGACTAGTGCTCCACCACTAGTGCTCCACGTCTAGTGCTCCACCACTAGTGCTCCATGACTAGTGCTCCACGACTAGTGCTCCACGACTAGTGCTCCACGACTAGCGCTGCATGACTGCTGATCCATGACTAGTGCTCCACCACTAGTGCTCCACGACTAGTGCTCCACGACTACTTCTCCACGACTAGTGCTCCACGACAAGTGCTGCATTACTAGTGCTCCAGGACTAGAGCTCCACGACTAGTGCTCCACGAATACTTCTCCACAGTTAGTGCTCCACGACTATTGCTCCATGACTGCTGCCCCACGACTAGTGCCCCACGACTAGTGTTCCACGACTGCTGCTCCACCCCTAGTGCTGCACGACTAGTGCTCCACGACGAGTGCTCCACGACTAGTGCTCCACGACTAGTGCTCCACGACTAGTGCTCCACGACGGGTGCTCCACGACTGGTGCTCCATGACTAGTGTTCCACGACTAGTGCTCCACGACTCGTGCTCCACGACAAGTGCTCCACGACTAGTGCTCCACGACGAGTGCTCCACGACTGGTGCTCCATGACTAGTGCTCCACGACTAGTGCTCCACGTCTAGTGCTCCATGACTAGTGCTCCACAACTAGTGCTCCACGACTAGTGCTCCACGACTAGTGCTCCACAACTAGTGCTCCACGTCTAGTGCTCCACTACTAGTGCTCCACCACTAGTGCTCCACGACTAGTTCTCCACGACTAGTGCTCCACCACTAGTGCTCCACGTCTAGTGCTCCAGCACTAGTGCTCCATGACTATTGCTCCACGACTAGTGCTCCACGACTAGTGCTCCACGACTAGTGCTCTACGACTAGCGCTGCATGACTGCTGATCCATGACTAGTGCTCCACGACTAGTGCTCCACGACTAGTGCTCCACGACTACTTCTCCACGACTAGTGCTCCACGAGAAGTGCTGCACTACTAGTGCTCCAGGACTAGTGCTCCACGACTAGTGCTCCATGAATACTTCTCCACAGTTAGTGCTCCACGACTATTGCTCCCCGACAAGTGCTCCACGACTAGTGCTCCAGGACTAGTGCTACATGACTAGTGCTCCAGGACTAGTGCTCCATGACTAGTGCTCCACGACTAGTGCTCCAGTACTAGTGCTCCATGACCAGTGCTCCACGACTAGTGCTCCACGACTAGTGCTCCAAGACTAGTGCTCCACGACAAGTGCTCCACGACTAGTGCTCCAGGACTAGTGCTCCAGGACTAGTGCTCCACGACTAGTGCTCCACGACTAGTGCTCCACGACTAGTGCCCCACGACTGCTGCCCCACGACTAGTGCCCCACGACTAGTGTTCCACGACTGCTGCTCCATGTCTGGTGCTGCACAACTAGTGCTCCACTGCAATAATAACAACAGAGAATGCTGGAAAAACTCAGCAGGTCAGGCAACATCCGTGGAGAGAAATTTGAGTTGACGTTCTTCAAAACTGGAAAGAAAATAAAAAGATCGAAGGCAAAGCTGCGAACGAACAAAAGCAGAAAAGGAGACAATAAAATGTATTAGAAGCCAGATGAGATGGTAATGGGCCCGTGGGGACAAAAGGCAGCTGAGATTAGGTGTGAAGTGTACTGGCAGGATAAGGACAGCTGCCAGGTGAGAGAGAGAAACAAAAGGAAAGGAGGGGGTGGGGGGGGACGGAGGACCCAAAACAAAGGGGTGGAAAAAATTAAAAGGAAAAAAAGTAATAGAGGCCGAGGTTATGATCTGAAATTGTTGAACTCGATATTGAGTCCGGAAGACTGCAAAATGCCTAATCGGAAGATGAGGTGCTGTTCCTCGAGTTTACGTTGAGCTTCCGTGGAACAATGCAAGAGGCCAAGGACGGTGAGGTCCGAGTGGGAATGGAGCGGTGAATTAAAATGACAGGCGACCGGAAGCTCGGGGTCACCCTTACGGACTGAATGGAGGTGTTCCACAAAGCGGTCACCCAATCTGCGTTTGGTCTCCCCAATGTAGAGGAGACTGCATTGTGAGCAGCGAATACAGTATACTAGATTGCAAGAAGTACAAGTGAACCGCTGTTTCACCTGGAAGGGGTGTTTGGGGCCCTGGACAGTGGGAAGGGGGGAGGTATAGGGGCAGGTGTTACATCTCCTGCGCTTGCACGGGAAGGTGCCAGGCGAAGGGGAAGGGCTGTTGGGGGTGATAGAGGAGTGGACTAGGGTGTCTCGGAGGGAGCAGTCCCTACGGAATGCTGAAAGGGGAGGGGAGGGGAAGATATGTTTGGTGGTGGGATCACTTTGGAGGTAGCGGAAATGGCGGAGGATGATCCGTTGAATGTGGAGGCTGGTGGGGTGAAAGGTGAGGACAAGGGGAACCCTATCGTGGTTCCGGGAGGGAGGGGCAGGGGTGAGGGCAGAAGTGCATGAGATAGAATGGACACGGTCGAGGGCCGTGTCGACCACGGTAGAGGGGAATCCTCGGTTGCGGAAAAAGGAAGACATGTCGGAAGCACTGGTGTGGAAGGTGGCATCGTCGGAGCAGATACGGCGGAGGCGGAGAAACTGGGAGAATGGAATAGAGTCCTTACATGACTGACCCTTTCTCCCGCTTGCAGAATTCCCGTTCTACCTGGACCCCTCCCCCTGGCCTCTTACCCTCTCTAGATCTTTTCATCGCTAACTGCCGCCGTGACATCAGCCGTCTCCATTTCTCTGCTCCCCTCACTCACTCCAACCTACCTCCCTCTGAACTCGCAGCACTCCATTCTCTTAGATCCAACCCTGACATTGTCATTAAACCCGCTGACAAGGGTGGTGCTGTTGTTGTTTGGCGTACAGACCTCTACCTAGCGGAAGCTGAACGCCAACTCTCCGACACCTCCTCCTAATTCCACCTGGACCATGACCCCACTACCGAACATCAAACCACCATTTCCAAGACTGTCACTGACCTCATCTCCTCTGGAGATCTTCCCCCCGCTGCCACCAACCTCATAGTTCCCCAACCCCGCACAGCCCGCTTCTACCTCCTTCCCAAGATCCACAAACAGGACTGCCCTGGTAGACCCATCGTTTCAGCCTGTTCTTGCCCCATGGAACTCATCTCTTCCTATCTTGACTCTATCTTTTCTCCCCTTGTCCAGTCTCTTCCCACCTACATCCGCGACTCTTCGAACGCCCTCCGCCACTTTAACAGTTTCCAGTTTCCTGGCCCCAACGGCTACCTTTTCACCATGGATGTACAATCCCTCTACACCTCCATCCCCCACCAGGATGGCCTGTGGGCGCTCCGCTTCTTCCTTGAACAGAGGCCAGTCCAGTCCCCATCCACCACCACCCTCCTCTGCCTGGCTGAGCTTGTTCTCACATTGAACAATATCTCCTTTAACTCCACTCATTTCCTCCAAATTAAAGGTGTTGCTATGGGTACCCGCATGGGTCCTAGCTATGCCTGCCTTTTCGTGGGCTATGTGGAACAATCTTTGTTCCAGTCCTACTCAGGTCCCCTCCCTCACCTCTTTTTCCGATACATTGATGACTGTATCGGTGCCGTTTCCTGCTCTCGCCCCGAACTAGACAATTTCATTCACTTTGCCTCCAATTTCCACCCTTCCCTCACCTTCACATGGTCCATCTCTGACTCCTCCCTTCCCTTCCTCGACTTCTCCGTCTCCATCTCTGGGGATAGGTTATCGACCAATATTCACTACAAGCCCACTGACTCCCACAGCTACCTGGACTACACTTCCTCCCACCCCGCCTCCTCCCACTCGGACCTCACCATCCTTGGCCTCTTGTATTGTTCCACGGAAGCTCAACGTAAACTCGAGGAACAGCAAATCATCTTTCGATTAGGCACTTTGCAGCCTTCCGGACTCAATATCGAGTTCAATTATTTCAGATCATAACCTCGGCCTCTCAGACTGCAGGAGAACGGTACAACAGGTGTTTACTCAACATGGCTCACTCTGGAACTGAACTGTACAGATTACTACTCAGTGCTATATACAGGTGTGGTCACTGCCAGTACTACAGTATACATGAGCTGTAAAAAGTAGTTCCCCCCTTAAAGGTATATACATTACAGTTTCCTGATCTAATGAGATCATTGAAACATTTGTGGCACTGCACCCAGGTCTTCCTGAACACATCCCTGCTTGTGACATCCTCTGCAATCTGCAACCAGGCTGTCTTAGTCTCCTGGGGAGCTCTCTTCCGCCCATCAGAAGGGAAGAGGGCCTATCTGCATGCTGTGACTCTCTCCATAAGCATAGAAAGGGAGTCAACGGAGAAGCTGGGTGCAGCCCTCTGCCTCTGCGCAATCATTGTCAGTGTTTGCAGCACTCCAATGCTGTAGTGCACTGACAGCACTATGTTAGATTAAACTTCAAATGTAATGTGGCCATGGTCCCTTTAAGGATCCCGGCTGAAAACATGTCATGAATGATGTCACCAGACCGCTCCATCTCAATGGGCTGGGTAACGCGTTGGGCGGGCTTAATTGGCCTAATTAAGGTAAGTACATTTTCAACAGCGGGTTGGCATCAGCAGCGGGGTCGCGACCCACCATGGACACTGGCCGCACTGGACCTGCCCAGATAGGCAAAATTCCAGCCATAGTGACTTATCAAGCATCAGAGTAGCATAGTAACATTCATTACAGGGACTGACTGAGGAGAGCAGAAATTGCCCTGATAGCTACTGTGTGTGCTCCTTATGAAATATTGTTTACAGTCATAAACATATACACAACTATTGAAAGCTCTGAAGCTATTAACATGTTTATTGTGGCGTACCGATCACAGAAAGGACACAATCCGCTTTTCGGTCTGTAGACTATAAATCAGGCGTCATGCCTTTAAGAAGGATCACACCTTTAAGAAACTCGATCTGCAACATAGTTAAGCCCAGGGCGGGAGAGGAGCAGTCGAAGCTGTGGACTGATGAAAGGCAGTCGGACTTGGTGTAGACTCTGACGCCATTTTGTGTTTAACATGCAGTCTCAACAATTAAACCTTTTCTGTTGAACCTCTCCGTGTTCAATATTTTTTTGCTAGGAGTACGTAGACTCCTACATTGGTGACCCCGACGCTCAGGACGACTCCTAAGCGTAACCATGGCTGACACAAACGCAGTTTCTGTGAAGCTGCCAGAGTTCTGGGAGAATCTAGCCACCGCCTGGTTCCTTCAAGCCGAATCGCAATTCCGACTCCGCGGCATCACCGCCGACGCAACGATGTACGACTACCTCCTCGCCTCCCTGGGCAGCTCCACAATCATGAAAGTCTGGACAACACTACAAAACCCTTCGGAGGAAGGCAAGTATGCACATCTCAAGGCCGCGCTCCTTAAAAAATTCACAGCCTCCCAATTTTTGCGCCACTGCCACCTCCTCGACCTCCCGGGCCTTGGTGACTCCACGCCGTCAGACTTGCTCTCGCACATGCTTGCTCTGACCGACGAGAAACTGCCCGGCTCCCTCTTCCGCACGCTCTTTATCCGCCAACTACCTCCCAGCATCCGCCCGGCGATCGTGGCGTCCAGCCTCACGGACCTCGAGGCCCTGGCCGACGAAGCCGATAAGCTCCTGTTCGCCGGCTCCAACCACGTCGTCACCCCCGACCTGGCCTCCGCAACGTCGGCGCGTGCTCCACCCTCTATCGCGCAGCCACACAGCTCGGCCACGAGGCCCCCCAGGCCCCCACGTCCCCCAAGCCCTCTGACCCAGGGCTACTGCTACTTCCATACCTGGTTCGGCGCACGGGCATGCCGCTGCAGCCATCCCTGCACGTTTCCAACCGCCCCCACACGGGCCTACACGATGGCCGTGGGGCAAGCAGGCGCGCTGCTGTATGTTACAGACAGCGCCTCCGGACGCCGTTTCCTATGCGACACGGGCACGCAGCATCATCCCTGCGTCCGCCCTCGAGATCCAGCGAGGCGGCCGCGGCCCTGCGCTGGCTGCCACCAACGGCACTGACATCCGGACATACGGCACCCGCACCGTCACCATCGACCTCGCAGGCCGCCGCTACCACTGGGAGTTTATCGCCGCCAAGATGCTCTCCCCGCTCCTTGGTGCGGATTTCCTGTGCGCCCACGGCTTGTTGGTCGATATGCCTCGGCGCCGCCTCGTGGACATGAACACCATGTCACCTATCCCGGGCGCCATGGCCCCCCCCAACCCGCCGAAATGGCGTGGCAGTGCCGCGCCCGCTCAACGGACGACTACTCAGCACTCCTGGCTGAGTTCCCAGCCTTCACCAACCCGGCCTTCTCCGCGAAAGTTGCTAAGCACGGGGTAGAACACTTCATCCCCACCACAGGCCCACCGGTGTATGCCCACGCCCGCAGGCTGGACCCGGTCAAGCTGGAGATCGCGCGGGCCGAGTTCACCACAATGGAACAGCTCGGCATCATCCGCCGCTCCAACAGCCCCTGGGCCTCCCCACTCCACATCGTCACCAAACCCGACGGGGGATGGCGCCCCTGCGGGGACTACCGGCGCCTAAACGACGCCACCACGCCGGATCGGTACCCCATACCGCACATTCAAGACTTCTCGGCTAGACTGGCCGGCCGCTCAGTCTTCTCCAAAGTCGACCTGGTGCGCGGTTACCATCAGGTGCCAGTCCACCCCACGGACGTTTCCAAGACGGCCATAATCACCCCTTTTGGGCTATTTGAGTTCCTCCGAATGCCCTTCGGCCTCAAAAACATGGCCCAGGCCGTCCAGCGGCTCATGGACTCGGTCCTCCGGGACCTGAAGTTCCTCTTTGTCTACCTGGATGACATCCTTGTAGCTAGTTCCTCCAAGCAGGAACACATCGAGCACCTCCGCACCCTGTTCCAGCGGCTCAGTGAGCATGGGCTCATCATCAGCCCAGCCAAGTGCCAATTCGGCCTCAGCAGGATCGAATTCCTCGGCCACCACATCACGCAGGACAGAGCCATTCCCCTGCCCGCCAAGGTGCAAGCCGTCCAGCAGTTCCCCCGGCCTACCACCATCAAAGGCCTCCAGGAGTTCTTGGGGATGATCGACTTTTACAACCGCTTCATTCCCGGAGCGGCCTCCCTCATGCGGCCCCTATACGAAGCTCTCCGGGGTAAGAAAGACAGAATGGCGATCGAGTGGTCGGCGGACATGTTGACCGCTTTCGACTCGACCAAAAAGGCGCTCGCCGATGCCACCATGCTCGCTCACCCACAGCCCAACGCCAGGGTGGCCCTCACCACGGATGCCTCCGACCACGCAGTCGGCGCCATGTACGAACAGTGGGTCGACGGGGCCTGGCAACCGCTGGCCTTTTACAGCCGCCAACTGCGCCCCCCAGAGGCCAAATACAGCGCCTTTGACCGCGAGCTCCTCGCACTGTACCTGGCAGTCCGCCATTTTAGATTTCTTCTGGAGGGCCGCCCCGTCACCACATTTGTCGACCACAAACCCCTGACATTCGTGATGGCGAAATCTGCAGACCCGTGGTCAGCCAGGCAACAATGCCAGCTCGCCGCGGTGTCCGAATTCACCACGGACTTCCGGCACGTCTCCGGTCAAGACAACGTGGTGGCGGACTGCCTATCCCGCCCCGCCGTCCACGGCGCCCACCTGGCAGTGGACTATGCTCAACTGGCAGCGGAGCAATGCACTGACCCCGTTCTGCTCTCCGCGCCCACAACCCTCCCAGGGCTGCGACTGACCGACGTTGCCTGCGGCCCGTCCGCCGTCACAGTCAAATGCGACACCTCCTTGGCGCAACCCCGCCCCGTAGTCCCGGCATCCTGGCGAAAACGGGTGTTTGACATCGTCCACGGCCTCTCACACCCCGGCACCCGCGCGTCCATTAGACTGGTGGCCAACCGATTTGTCTGGCGCGGCCTGCACAAAGATGTGCGCGTCTGGTCCAGATCCTGCTTAGCTTGCCAGCGTGCCAAAATCCATGAGCACGTCAAAGCCCCACTCGAGGAGTTCACTGTGCCAGAAAGAAGGTTTGACCACGTCCACATCGACCTCGTCGGCCCCCTGCCGCCATCACAAGGTCACACGCACCTGCTGACAATCGTGGACCATACCACCCGCTGGCCCGAGGCCATTCCACTGACGCCCACCACCACAGCCGACATCGCGAGGGCGTTCATCAGTACCTGGGTCGCTCGGTTCGGCGTCCCCTCCGACATGATGTCGGATAGAGGCCCGCAGTTCACCTCTGATCTGTGGGCCACCATCGCCCGAAACCTCCGGGTGGCCGTTCACCGCACCACGGCTTACCACCCCCAAGCCAACGGACTGTGCGAGCGATTCCACAGGTCCATGAAGGCGTCCCTCCGCGCCAGCCTCGAGGACGAGTCTTGGATCGACCGCCTCCCGTGGGTGCTACTAGGCCTATGCTCCGCGGTCAAGGAAGGCCTGCAAGCCTCGGCAGCGGAACTCGTGTATGGCCAGCCGCTGCGCGTATCCGGAGAGTTCCTGCCCACTGCCACGACCCCCTGGTCGGCTGACCAGCAACGCCGCGCTTTCGCCAACCGAGCACAACAGTTCGTTCCTGTACCCACCGGCTGGCACGGCGAACCAGCAACCCGCGTACCACCTAGCCTGCACATGGCCAAATTTGTTTTCGTGCACCATGGCACCCACCGAGGACCTCTACGGCCCCCATACGACGGACCCTACAAGGTACTCCAGACGGGGAACAAGTTCTTCCTCCTCGAAGTGGGCGGCAGAACTGACAAGGTGTCGGTCGACCGGCTCAAGCTGGCGCACCTAGAGCCCGATGAACCCGTTCAAGTGGGCCAACCCCCACCGCGGGGCAGACTGCCTAAGAGCCCGACGCGTCCGACCGCCCCCCTCCCAACACCAACTGCCAAGAGCCGTTCCGGCCGTGCCATCAAGCCACCACGCCGGTTCGTACACTCCCTACTAGCGGATTCTGGGGGGAGCTGTGTGGCATACCGATCACAGAAAGGACACAATCCGCTTTTCGGTCCATAGATTATAAATCAGGCATCATGCCTTTAAGAAGGATCACACCTTTAAGAAACTCGATCTGCAACATAGTTAAGCCCAGAGCGGGGGAGGAGCAGTCGAAGCTGTGGACTGATGAAAGGCAGTCGGACTTGGTGTAGGCTCTGACGCCAGTTTGTGTTCAACATGCAGTCTCAACAATTAAACCTTTTCTGTTGAACCTCTCCGAGTTCAGTATTTTTTGCTAGGAGTACGTAGACTCCTACATTATAATATTAATCTGAGATAATCCCTAAATGTTGATTCAATCTTCTTGAGGCTGTCTTGCATGTGCTAGCTGGATAATTGCCAAATAGTCTCTACTTCATGATGATATGGGACGAAACTTATATTCACTCGAGTTTAGAAGAATGAGAGGGGATCTCATTGAAACTTATAAAATTCTGACAGGACTGGACAGACTAGATGCAGGAAGGATGTTCCCAATAGTCGGGGAGTCCAGAACCAGGGGTCACAGTCTAAGGATAAGGGGTAAGCCATTTAGGACAGAGATGAGGAGGAATTTCTTCACCCAGAGAGTGGTGAACCTGTGGAATTCTCTGCCACACAGGGCAGTTGAGGCCAATTCATTAAATATATTCAAGAAGGAGTTGGAATTATTTCTTAAGGCTAAAGGGATCAAGGGATACGGGGAGAAAGCAGGGACAGGGTACTGAATTTGGATGATCAGCCATGATCTCATTAAATGGCGGCGCGGGCTCGTGGGGCCGAATGGCCTACTCCTGCTCTTATCTTCTATGTTTCTATGTTTAAAACCAAGCAAATACACATTCAAAATCATGAGATATAAATGATTTTAAAAATGGTGATGAGCTGATCTAAGCCAGAGCAGCAATAAGGGTCATACCTTCGGCCTCAGTGTCTTTGGGCTCAGGTGGAAAGAAGTCAGCCAGAGGTCTTGCTCCCGATTGCTATCTAGTGACTTTTACTAATAATCACTGTCTAGATTCAGACATAAAGGGCTGGATTTTCATTGGGCCGTAGAGTCGGGATTGGAGGCGTGTGGGGGTTTAAAATCCTGAAATTGGGGGTCCCGACCCCATCCCGCCCCCAATCCGCCTCCATGCCAGTTTCAAAGGAGGCGGGTACCCACCCCGCACTCGGACCCACCTCCCCGAGGCGGGAACTGAATTAGTGCCAATTAACTGCCTGTTAACAGGTAGTTAACAGGCAGTTTTTAGCCTAATCCCTATTTTCATTGTTGAAATGTGGGATTCCCGACGGCTCCAAACCACACCAAGTTAGCGAGGTGGGCCGTCGGGATGAATGGCTTGGAGGGGTCGAGATGTCCGGTGTTCAGGTGAGTGATGAGTGCATGAGTGCAGAGGTAAGCGTGTTTGGTCTGTGTAAAGTGTTTAAAGAAGTTCTACTAACCTTTACTTACCTTTACAGCCTTCTTTCCTTCAGGTCTCGGGAGTCCCTCATCTCACCAGCACAGAAAGCTGAATGGCTGCCAGCTGTCAAAATCTGCAGCCTCTGCTTTCTGTTCCAGGGAGATCTCTAAATCATCCTGAGAGGAAGGAATTAACCTGGAGTACAGATTGTCAGTGTTTGACAGCTACAAACAGCTGTGAAACGCTGATATTTCATCTGTCAAAAGGTCTTGACAGATGAAATTTCAATCTGTGACGTCACCTGTTGCCGGGTGGCCCTTAATTGGCCTGCTGAGCCCGCTGGGCGGGCTCAACAACGTCAATCAAGTCTAAATCACGTGGGTTGGCTAGAGCTCGATGAAGGCGGGACTACAACTTTTGGGGTTGTAGTCCCGCCTCCATTGAGTTCTAGCCAACCCACGTGATTTAGACTTGATTGACCTTGTTGAGCCCACCCAGCGGGCTCAACAGGCCAATTAAGGGACTACAACCCCAAAAGTTGTAGTCATGCCTCCTACCCGTCTCCTCAATGAAAATCCAGCCCAAAGAATGGATACTTGGGTAATATACCAGAGGATGGACAACAACTTGTGTAATAATACCCAATATGTGGTTGGGTCTTTGGAGAGGAATGATAACTTATACTGCACATAGAATTCTGTTTAAAGCAGATTATTTCTTAATCTCCTGGACCATGGGGAATTTTAGGGAAAAATGTATGTCTCCTTTTTTAAGTCTTTAGTTCATGCATCATGAATAATACTGAAATGGTAGGAGTAGTTTTAATATAGTAGTATGGGATATATGCAACTAAAACATGCTGTTAAAACAATTTTCATTAAAATAATTTTAAAATAAACATTAATTCTATATTTGTATTCTTCTCATTCTTTCATTCTCTTTCCCATTTTCATTTTATTAAAGTTTAATTTGATTTGTTTTTCAACTACAATCTATGTCTTCTGTCCCCATTTCTCTTAACAGTGTACTTACACTCCAGCTACAGCTGCAGTTTAGGGTCTAGCCAGACATATTCCTGTTTGCATTGCCTTGACCCTGCCTGATTGGAACTTCAACTGTTCTATTTAAGGGCGAACTCAGCACACCCTTGAATACATGCAGGGGCAGAGCTGCATCCCAAAAGTCAGATACTCAAATGTTTAGAGGTAAGGGATTGGAGAGTCTCACCTCTCTAAACATTTAAATTAAGGTCAGGTAGGTTTACAATGGAACCTATGAGGAATTTGCAAAGCAGGTTTGATACCACACTGAATTTACACTCCTTGAAGTGCCACACTGAAGGGTTGTGTATTGACTCTCAACAGGCTTCATTCTGGAGTCAGGTTGTCTCTGGCTCCAGATTTACAGTTTAGAGTCAGTGCAAATCTGACATTACTTGGTACCCATACTGAACTTGCAATGTAAACGCACCCTAGGATAATCACCTTAAAACTCTTCTTTCTTTCTCTTGGCCCCGATGTCCATTTTGGAGGTGGGAGCAATTTTCAAAAACTTGTGCTCGGTTGGCTACTTTTTCAATTAATCAAAAGAACAAACACTGGCAATTGGTCATATGCATTGAGCAGGTGCTGAATGATGATGAAAAAAATGCCAAACTTGTTAGCAGTCCAAGAACAATATCATGCTCAGACAATTAAACTCATCTAAAGCACTCTAAGGGTCATCATCCTGTTGAGTGAGCACTATTGCATAGCAAAGACCTGGAGCCCATGTTTAGTTTTCATTCATTCTTGGGATGTGGGTGTCGCTGGCAAGGCCAGCATTTATTACTCATCCCTAACTGACCTGAAAAGGTGGAAATGGGCCTCCTTCTTGAGCCGCTGCAGTCTACGTGGTAAAGGTGAGTGGCTTGATACAACTGACTGGCTTGTTAGACCACTTCAGAGGGCAGTTAAGAGTCATCTGCATTAGTGTGGAACTGTTGTCACATATAGGCCAGACTGGGTAAGCATGATAGGTTTCCTTCCTTAAAAGACATCAATGAACCAGTTGGGATTAATGACAATCCGATAGTTTTATGATTACTTTATTTTTACCGATACCAGCTTTTTATTTCCAGATTTGTTTAAACTGAATTCAAATTCTCAAACTGCCATGATGGGATTTAAACTATCACTCTCTGGTTTATTAGTTCAGATCTCTGCATTATTAGTCCAGTAACAGAACCATTGACAGTATCACCATATCAATAAACTCAAACTTAAATAAGGCTCTGATAGAAAATTATCACTTTTTTTAAGGACACATATCAGGGCTGTAATTGGATCTTTAGTTCAAATAATGGTTATAAACCATGATGAGCTTTGCTCGGCTGGTTTATGATGACAACCAAGTCTTGTGACTGGTTTAGTGTCTTATAATCACTCTCAGGATCTATTAATCTATTTAAATATGATTCATACTTTCTCTTGAAAAGTTCCCCCATCTTCATAATTGGATTCCCAGGAGGTAGCTGCGGTTGGAGCTTAGCAAACAGACTACGTTACGGGTTTCGAGATGTAGGCTCCAGGCATGTTTCAGTGGTTTCATAATTCACCCATCACAATGTGTCATTACTGATTGGTTAGGAGTGATGTAATAATTTATAATCATATTTGCTACAGTGCAAGACATTGAATAGGGCAGTTAACTTGGTAAGAACAATACATCAATATATTTATCGCTATTTCAGTGGTACAGTACAAGCTAACGATTAAATGACTGTAATTTTGACTCATTCATCATTTACGGCTTTTAAGGCAGCCAACCAACTACAATTTTTGAAGGTTAGGTTAAGCAGCTGATCATCTAGGAGATTGTTAGCCCCCGAAGTATTTTTATATGCGTTGGATTTCAGCTTCTCAGAAATGCTGCAGTAAAGTTATTTGACAATTCTCAGCTATTCTTGGCATCGTCTGATGATGTAACATAGGACTCATGGCTGTTATATCCCTGCTATAAACCGTATCCTTTTAATAAATGCCCTCAAATCATTCCAACATCCAATAGTAACAAATGCAAGAAACATAGGGACAGAAGTAGGCCATTCAACCCCTTGAACCTGTTCCCGCATTCAATCAGCTCATGTACCTCAACTCCATTTACCCCCCTTTGATCCATTTCCCTTGATACCCTTAACTAACAACAATTTATTGATTTCAGTCTTGAAAGTTTTAATTGAACCAGCATCCACAGCCTTTTGCTGTTTAGCATCTTGTAATCACTCCCAGGATCTATTAAATGTTACAAAGCAAGTCAAATTTAGTGTTAAATGAATGAAGCATACATCCCGTGCGGCAAGCCTGTTCAACCTTAAGGGTCAAAGAAAGACCAATAAGGTATAACTTTTGATGGGTTGGGATGAAAGGTCAACAATCTTGTGGAAATTTAAAGAAGAGGAGTGTTGGTGGAAAGGGAACTCTCAGCAAGGAAGGTGATGGGAATGTCATTGAACTTCTATAGACAAAAGTGTTTATGGTAAAAAAAAACATAGATTGTAGTTTCAATGGACAAACAGAATGAATTTAGAAAGTCTGTTAATATTCTGAATGCCTCAGATTACATTAAAGTAGGTTCAGAACTAAAGCTGTAGAAATAAGAGCTTGCTTTTTTCCTCTCCAATACCCATTCTCATCTCAAAAAGGTGCCCATTATTTTTGAGCAGTTATGTTTGTGTGATCCCAGGCATTGGTAGTTGACTATGCAGAGTTTTGACCTTTGCGTTTAATGATTCTCGGCTGTGCCCTTCATCCAAAGCAACCTTAAAAAAAAAGCAAGTTGAGCACCAATGAAAAGAAAATCTGCAAAAATGATCAATTAAGTGTCCGAAACTGAATGCAATTGTGCAAACAGATGAAACACACAACAGACTCATCCAACCATGCAATTAGTTTCAATTGACAAAATCATAGCCCAGTAAAAATTAGTCAATTTTAGATACGTTTGGGCTGAAATCTGCATTTCCATCAAGCCTAGAGAGTCTAAGTGAACAAAAACCAGGCTACCACTTTCAATTACAAAGGATATAATTAGGTGTTACGACGGCTTCTGGATAAAGATGGCACATATAAAAAAATAATAGGCTGTCCATACTTTAAAGGTTTGCCTTAAAAAGTGCTGCACATTTCGCAAATGACATTATATTCAGTAAGTGCAGTGTAGGATGAGAACAAGTCACCTCGGTAGCAAGCTAGTGAAAAATTCCCATTCATAAACGTAGGTCCTCTGACTCTTCCTGATTGATCTATATGGTCCAGGGTTTGTGTTTGTTCTGAGAGTGAGGAATCAATTTTGAAGCCTGTAAAAAATAATCACATGTTCTGGGAATAGATATCTCCTTTTAGTCAGAATACAGCATCCCCAGATAAAAAATGTTTCTGTGCAGCACTAGTGGATCTCCCATGCTGTTGCTCATTGAAAGTCAGAACAAAGTCAATTTTCCTCAGAGTGCAGGTATAGTAACGGGGATCTGGAGCTTATATCATTCCATCTAGTGGTGGAAGTGTGCAGCTGCAAGTGTGACTCTGTGACAGATAGGGCAACAGATTAAGATGCCACCTAACGGTGTGACAAAATGGTGATGCCCAACTTCGGAGTGTGCAGCGTACATCGTAAATTTAATATATTATTTAATGTTAAACGAGCCACTTATTTTGCTGCTATCAGTAGTTTTGTGAGCACCATCCATGCAGCATGCAAAGCTAAAATTAATGGACCATGTACAAAATGGTGATGTTAATGTGCAGTGAGATAAAATGACAGATTACGGGACATAGTGGAGCCAATACACATTGCATGAATCTAAACATCATCGGTAGATTTTCCGAATTAGTGCTCCCTAGGCAGAGCATCATTCAATGGGTATGCATATTGAGTGTTAAACAACATGGAGATTAGTATGTCCTGCCTAATTTTCTACATGGTAAAATCAATGGATGGTAGAATCTCATGGAGTGCACTGACCTCTACCCCAAAAATTCCCAATATATGCACCCGCCATGCGAAACAGTACACTGGGAGCGTTAATTCATAAACTCCACCCTAACATGCTAGGTGAAAACATTTCTATTGTTCACTATTTTTAGCAAAATCATAAATGCATGTGTAAAGAACAAATAGTGACATTATCTTGATGCAATTCTGAATTTTTTTAATAAATTCAGTGCGGTACTGAGGTAGCATTGCATTGTCAGAAGTACTGTATTTCGGAAAAGGTATTCAATCAAAACCTCTGTCTGATTGCTCAGGTGAATGTAAAAGATCAGATGGCACTATCTTAGTAAGAGTGTCAGTTCTCCCAGTGTACTGGCCAACATTTACCTCTCCTTCAACAGCACCAAAAACTGATTCATTGGTCCCTTGTCTCATTGATGTTTGTGCGATTTGGCTGTGTGCCAATTGGCCCCTACATTTGCCTGCATAACAACAGTGGCTGCACTTCAAATGTATTTCATTGGCTGTTAAGCACTTTGAGACGTTCTTCGAACATGAAAGATGTTATGTAAATGTGAGTTATTTCTTTTAAATTCCAAATAACTGTTGATTTGGGTTCAGAACTAATTCAGTGCTGATCCCTGTTGATTCATGAAGTGAATAATTTATCTGTAGTATAATCTTAACAATCCTACTGCACGGTTTATATATAATAATCTCTTTTGTTTAGTGATGGTCAGATCTGTGTAAGCTTTGTGATGCCTCTGATATTCTTCATTAACAGAGCAATGAATCAATGAGATGTGAAAAGTAACAGGGGCCCATGCTCGTCCTCCCTCCTATCCTAAGGCCCTTCTCTCAGAACTGCTCCTTATGTCTCTTGGACCCACTCTCACATTACAATGATAGCCTCCACTAGATTTGATACCCCCATGCTCATGCCCACAACATGCATGAGCCCACATACATGCTAACTGAGAAAACTCACTGAAGCTGGCAAACAAGTCCAAAAAAATTGAAACATCCTCAAAAAACGCTGACAATTCAAATAATAATCATCATCTCAAAACAGTCTCGAATATGGGCCTATGATCAGGGCCACTGCTTTATAGCTGCTAAATAAGGTGAATTCTCTTTTAGTGTATGTGATACCTGGAATTTCACCAGTTTTTCAGGATTGCATTTCACATTTCACAATTGCACATGGAATAAAACTTATTTTATTGTAGGACAGAGCAATTTCAGGTAACATTTTTGTTTATGTATCAGCCTCAAGTGTCAGCCTTGGTTCAGTTGCTAGCACGCTTTCCTCTGAGTCACAAGGTCATGAGTTCAAGCCCCCCTTCAGGATTTGAGCACAAAATCCAGGCTGGCACTTCAATGCAGTATCGATGGAGTGCTGCCTTGTTAGAAGTGCTATCTTCTGGGTGCGATTAAAGCCATTTCTACTTGTTCAGGGCTATGCAAAAGATCCCATAGCATTAATTCATGAAGAGCAGGGAGTTCTCCTTGTATCCTGGCTAACATTCCTCCCTCAATCATAATCACCAAAAACAGATTACCTAGTCTATCATTCATTTACTGTTTGTGGGCCTTTGATGTGTGCAAATTGGTTGCCATGTTTGCCTGCATAATAATAATGACTACTCAAGAAAAAATCCATAGTGGAGTACTTTTGGACGTAAAAGGTGTATAAATGTGAGTACTTTCTTTCTTCATGACAGGAAAATAAATGGTTATGCCTAAAGTGCAATGGGACATGAGTTTATTGTAACTTAAGCTACAGATATTCCCAATATATCCACAGCAAAAACTGCAAGGAAAGATTGAAGTACACAATAATGCATTTTTTACAATGGTGCATCTAGATATTAGAAAAGAGGGGCGTGCTACCTGAAGACACAAGTTTACTACCGAGAGGGATCTGAGGGTCATGACCTCCCAGGAAATGTTTGCCCCGTTCTTCAGTGCATTTTCCAGCTTTTTTTAAGTGTGTTGTCATTAGGCTGATTTAACCCACAAGAAGAGCAGTATGCTAATAGCATACACTGCAGTGATCAAGTGACAAACACTAGTCTTGCGGTAAAGTGCAGGGCTCACAAATTCAAAAGTTCAGGATCCTTAATGCCCTGACGTGCCTATAACCAAATGCTGGATGAACAAGCATGAGCCCCATGTATTCTTCCAACCTTGGCACATGTGCAAAAATTCTCACTATTTGCATGTGTGTGGATCTGTGCAGGTTCACCAATCTGTACATGTGTACATGCATGGAGCTCTGTGCAACTTCACTGATCCATAAATTCATGCAAAAATCGTTCACATTCTGGGGCGACTTTAACAATGATTTTGATTAGCAAATGCTGACATGTTGTTGGGATGGGGAAAGACTGATGGTTATATGTCTAAATGCACCTTCAATATCAGCCCAAACACCAGCATCCATACACGCCAGACCTCAACCTATGCCCCAATTTCACTCTGAGGCACATCACCCTAGCTGAGACTCAGATATTCAAATTCACACCCCAGCCTCAATCCTTCCTTCTCCCTAGCATCCAACCTCTGCCAAAGCCCAGTCTGCCCACACATTGACCTTGAACCCGGCCTCAGTTCAAGCCTGGACCTCAGCTTCCACCCTTTGCTCAGAGAGCCTCTTCAACAATCAATCCAATCGCCTGTGCAGTGTGGTCTCATCTCCATCCAATGAGCAATGCAACGGGGGGAACACTAGCATATTGTATCTTCACTGTGGGTGCATCTAGTTTGTTATCATTAATTTGATTTTAAGGTTTTACTGTATGAATGGGAAAGTGTAAGCCAAAAGAAAGAAAGACAGAGAGACTTTCTTTTATATAGCACCGTTCATGACCTTGGGACATCCTAAATTGCATTACAACCAATGAAGCACTTTTGTAGAGTAGTCACTGTTGCAATCTACACAACAAGCTCCCACAAATAGCAATGAAATAAATGATCAGGTCATCTGGTTTAGGTGTTGGTTGAGGGATAACTGTTGGCCAGGACATTGAAAGATTCCCCTGCTTTTCTTTAAAAAATGCTGTGGGATCTTTTACATCCACCTGAACATTTATTGGCGTCACTCAGTTGCCCCTTGTCATTATGTTTTATCTTTAAGAGTGCTGGCTAGAGGCAACGTAGAAACAGACATCATGTGCAGGTTTTGCAGCACTGATATCATGAATGGGAAAAGCTCCCCCTGTCTCCATTCCTGAAGTCACTAGAGCAGAATTTGACCATTTCACTGCAGAAAACATTTCTACGCAAAACATCAGTTCCCAGGCTGCTTATAAGCAGCAAATTTGAATCATAAAATGTGGAATGACGTTGTAACCAAGACACTGATAAGTCTACATATATCTTTTCTCATAGTGTTTGGGGATTGTATAATGAGTCATTATGATACACACACCCCTTCCTTAATGAGCAAAATAAAAACACAGACAGTGCACTATAAATAATAGCAGTACACGAATCCTGATTAATGTTTGTGAGTGCAGAATTTCCTCTGGTAAACAGAAATATGCAAAATATATCTATTGTTAGTCACTGGTCAGTTGTATATTAATCATAATCTCAAGTAACTTAATGGAGCCACCTGAATCACCGATGGTCGTAGAAAAATAATCTGCTTCTCTTTAGTTGTGCACATGATTTAACATGTGGGAAAGGAATATATTTCAGGCTCAATAAAACTGACAAGGCACATAATATTGAGGACACATTAGCCTTCTACGTGGATTAAAAAATCCTGTGCAGAATGTGTACTTCGTACCCACAAACCTTACATCCTGTTGTCATGATTTTTAGTCACACTTTTCTGTCTAGATTTACCATCATAAATTGCTATCTCAACATTTTGCATTCAATTTTTGCTATGTCTACTGTTAACCAACTGAGTCTCAGCCTTGGCTCAGTTGGTAGCATTCTTGCCTCTGAGTCAAAAGGTTGTGGGTTCATAGTCCCACTCCAGAGACTTGAGCACAAAATCTAAGCTGACACTCCAGTGCAGCAGTGAGGGAGTTGTGCACTGTCAGAGGTGCCTTCTTTCGGATAAGACGTTAAAGCAAAATGAATGTAAAAGGCCCCATGGCGCTTGTTTGAAGAAGAGCAAGGGATGTCTCCGTGATATCCTGGCCAATATCTATCACTAAACAGATTATCACATTGCTGTTTGTAGGGCCTTGTGGGACCAAGCGCAAATTGGCTGGTGCATTTCCTACATTGTAACAGTGACTAATCTTCAAAAGTATTTAATTGGCTGTAAAGTGCTTTGAAAAATCCTGAGGTCATGAATGACACTATGTAAATACGTCTTTCTTTTTAACTGGATAGATTGGAAAATTTGGGTGCCTGACCAGCGGAGTGCATCAGCCGCCCATTCTGGCAGTGAACAGGCAGTCACAATTTTTGAAGCCTGTGCCTCAATTAAATCTGGCCGGTGAGCTGCCGATGCCAAATGGGTGACCCGAGGCAGCGTGCCTATTTTATATCAACAGGAATGTTGGCTGGCTAGGATGCCGGCGACAGCTGGAGTTAGATCCTGGGAGTGGGGGAAGGCAATGCTGAGAGGGGGGAGCATCAGCTTAGCCATGTCACTCCATTCTCTCCATGCTCAGAGATTCAAGAGTAACTCCCACTACAAGTGAATGTAAGGCTTGTAATTTCTGAGCCATCCTCTAGTTTAATTACACTGCCTTCTTTTCTGTTCATGCAAGCATCAAATTAGTTTTCAAATGTTATAAGTTGAAGGACCACGCATGCAATATCAGACATGTGTCCAACCTGGAGCCCATCTATGTGTCAGTGAGTGAGCATACATCATGCAGCTTGGCTGTTTTATAATGATTTTTATGTGCCAAAACTTTCAATTGTCAGCTGCAACTTGCATGTGTGCCCTGTTGGAGTATGGATATGCTTGGTTAGCAATGGAAGAGGACTTGGCATGGACGAGCAGTAAATGGGCCACTGGTTGACAGACAACACTTTGTGGGCATGTACCTGGTAAATGGAACTTCTGGCTAGCCTTACCTTGGCAGCTTCCTTAAGGTGTGCTGCCATTTTCTGCTTCTCTGCTGGGATCTCACAGGTAGTTCACAACAACATCCTCCTGACAGGCAGGTTACACTCTTGCCTTCAGGAGGATGGTGCCCTGGAGTAGCATACAGGGCAGCCCTCCGCACACCCATCTCGTGCAGCAGCTGTTTCACTTTGCCAACCATCAAACAACTTGGATGCTATTCTGCTCCATCACTTTTCCAGGCTTTCCCTCCTGCCTCTACATTTATAACTGCTGTCACTGATTTATGGCAGCAATTGTTTGATCTCATTTCCAAAGCTTCAAACATCAACTTCAATATATTTTCAAACTTTGTAAAGGGTGGAAAATTTAGTTTGCTCAATATATGAAACCACTTTAAGAGGCAGTATCCCTTTACATTCAAGGGCTGCTGGCATACATTTTCCCTCCATGTCAGTTTCTCACCTGCCCCACTATCTACCCCTAAGAAATAACACTTATAACATAATGGCCCAGAAATTCGGGTCTCCACGGGTGAGTACGCGCTGGGTACTCACCCGTAGGCCCAATGGAAGTGCCGGTTTCGTGCATGCACTGCGCATGCGCGGGAAACCGGAACTTCCGTTCCCTTAAAGGAAAGGGTTCAGAGGTCGAACGCGTGCACCAGAGAGGCAGCGCGTGCACATGGAACTTACGTTTTTTTTGCAGGTTTCTCCAGGAGGTTAAGTCTCCAGGGCTTACACATGTAAAAAGCAGGTGCAAGGCCTGCTTTTAACAAGGCAAGTGGTGAATTAATTAAAATTAAAACATTTTTTCCACAGGTATATTATTTTTAAATACTTTAAAGAAAGGTAAGTTTATTTTTAGCCCCATTAGAAAATGTAATTAATTTTTTCAAAAATTTAAATTATTGTTTAAAATAGTTATTTTATGTAATTTATAATTATTTTAAAAATGTGATTTTTAAAAAATGTATTTGAAGTTTTAGTGATGTTTTGGGGCTTATAGTATTTATAGTTTTGACAGCTCTTCTTGTCAATTTTATGAAAGGGCATTTCCCTGCTACCATTGGCTCTCCATGGCCCGCGTGATACCAGGGGACGCATCGAACTAACTGCGCCTCTGGGATACGCAAGCACTGCGCGCGGGCAGTTGGAGCAGGCCCAGGATTGGAATCCCATGCGGGCCCACAGCTCAATGGCCGGCACGCAAGGTAAGTGCAGGTCGGGGGCTTGCACCCGCGGGAAGCCTCCGGCCCGAATTTCTGGGCCATTAAACAGATAAAATTGGGGGGGGGGGGAAATCACAATTCTTAGCCATCAGCTCACACATTCCATCTTGTAATTGCTCTAATAACTTCCTCATGCTGTCGTAATACAAAGTACTGAGGCTTATAAATATTCCTGACCTCAGGTATCTCATTCCCATTCTCTTTGTAGCCGAGCTCACCCAGCTGAAGCCTGCTGGTCTCAGGTCCCACACATATGTGCATGCATAGCACAACTGGCTTTGCAACTGACTTGATGCAAGGCTTCATTGGTCCTTGCACCAGGTCCTCCCAAGCTGTAGGAATTCCACTTCCTGTGTACAATATATTAAAAGTCTTGCTTATGACATGGGATTTCTCTAAGTGTGACAGTTACTTCCTGTAACACTACCTATTTCCACCACACTTTTTCTGGCATGCTACTTCAATTATGCCTGTCTGTTGCGCTTCACCTTACCCATCTGTTTTAGCTCTTTCAGCTGCTGATTTGTGCCTCTAAGGTATGAGGCGCTGTTCTCCACAGTAGTATCTTCTCCACCATCTTCCTACATATCCTGGCCTTTTAAATGCAGGTGTTCTTCAGCATTTGAAGATGATTTAAGAATGCAGTGATAAGAAAAGTCTTTTCAGCTCATCATCCAGCCTGATACCACTGAAGAGACAGGAAATTATAATGAAAATTATTTGACCATCGATTGGCCAGCAGTTGATTAAAATAAAGATTTCTGCTCAAGGCAGACCCACCCTGTGCTTCAAGCTCTTCCCTGAAAGACTTGTTACAACAACAATCTGGAATGCACTGCCTGAAAGGGTGGTGGAAGCAGATTCAATAGTAACTATCAGAAGGGAATTGGATATATACTTGAAACAGAAAACTTACAAGACTATGGAGAAAGAGCAGGGCAGTGGGACTAATCAAAGAGCTGGCACAAGCATGATGGGCTGAATGGCCTCCTTCTGTGCTGTATCATTCTATGAATAACAACAACTTGCATTTATATATTACGTTGAATAAGGAGGGAAATGGTAGAGCATTGGAGATTTTTTTTGGTGCGACACAAAATGATTGATGTCTTGCAGCAAGTGTCAGACACTTATATTCTCTTTGTTCGATGTACATAATTTGTATCATGATGGCATGCAACTTCCGTACTTTGGCACCAGGACGGGTTTACATTATAAAGTGGAGTTTATACATCAGCAATTAAGGTAATATCTCATTAATAACATGACCACCATAAGTAACAGTGAAATAAGTCATTCCGCCAAGATCACGTGACACAAATGAGCATCATCATCCTGTCAAGGCAAAATAATACTATAATGTTCAACTTATTCATTGGTATACAAACAATACCACTGGGGCAGCTGATGCTCATTTCTCTCTCTGTGTCTTTGGTGGCATTCCTTATTATGGTTTACAACATGCAGATTTCCAAACAGGTACCAGCAATCAGCTTGGCAGTTGTACATTTCACACAGCACTTACACGGTAGTAATTAAGCTGCATTCTGTACAGTTTTACTGGCTGCAGTAAAGACAAACCATGAACTGTTAGTTTTATACAATGGTACCAATTAGGCATAATTTCCTCCAAATCTGTAAAGGGAAAACTATTGCAATAATTAGTAGGATTTTCATTGCTCGTGAAACATTACCCTTCCTTTCTCTATTCGTAACGTGCACTTAAAGGTCACAGCAACTGTGGTGAGAGCTGCTACTGTTGACTTTGGGTGTTTTTTTTAATATAACACATGCACACTGAGACTGTGCTTGCTGTGTTCCCTCAGGAGGAACTTGCTTCTCTACCAGCAGATGTGCAGCCATGTGGCTGTTTTTACAGGTTATGTGTAACGTGCTTACATCGAGGGTAAAGTCACATTGTGAATGGAGTTCCAACAGCGCCGATCATTTTGGATTCATGCTGTGTACATTCTTCACCACAAAATTTTCTTGGCTTTCCAGAACTATTAACTTAAGGATTTGTGCAGGATTACTAGTAGATAGAATTTGGAGTCTGTGCTTATATTAAAAGAAATTAGTAAACACTAAGGCTAGAATTTTTACAGGAAAAAGTGAGTGGATTTGGGAACGGGTGGGTGGTTAAATGCACTGAAATTGACAGCGTGTTGGGAAGTCGGCTGCAACCCGGCAGTTTCCGCATTTAGCTTGGGGGGGGGGGGGGTTTCGGCTGTGAGTGAGAAACACACTCGGCAGAGGCGGGTTACTAACTTAAAGCAATTTAGAGCTAATTAAAAGGTTGTTAAGAGCCTTTTTACATGGGTTTTCAAGTTTAACTGTATGTGCACAGGATTCCCAGGCTTCCTGGACCCCACCAGTGAAAGCAAGGCGAGAGCACAGCAGCAATTGAGAGGGCTGAGCAAATGTCAGGCAAAAATATCACATCAGTACTGAGACCTCACACTTGCTTCCTTGCCTAAGGAAAATACTTTTACTCACAGCACTTGTTCTGAGAATTTGCTTTCAGTACTTTGCAGGTGATTTCTACAACTTTGGAGGTCGCTCTCACTACGTTGGAGGTCACTCTCACTACGTTGGAGGATTGTTTGACCTCCAGTTTACATCTGTCATATATCAGATCAGCATGGGTGCCGCTTATGCTGTTTCACCTTGGACCTCAGAGTTAGGAACCTCCTCTGAGCAGTCTTCCTCCCCTGGCTCCACAGGCTGTTTGATACTTGATGGGCCTGTGGGAGACTAAAGACATGAATTAGAACTGTCATGTTAAAAACGTTTTAAGTGAAGATCATGCACATGATCATACTTCACTGGCTGCTGACATCAAGTCAGCATGAGTGACCATTGTATGCCATGTGGCTGTGTGATACTTAATTCTGTCACCAGGTAGCTAAGAGCTTCCTGTCTCCCCAGCTCCCACCGTCATCAATGCCGATATTCCAGTTAGCTCCAGTTCCTCCTCCTCTGCAGCAGTCAGCGTGGCGATGACTGGAGGGCCAATGCGGGTTCTCTGCCTCTCCCTGGTGTTCTGTGCTCTCTATTCCTGCAAGGAGGGAAATAAGAGAGTCATGGAATGAGTGGAACGGATAGATGGGCAACATCTGTAGAAGGTGACTATGAGGGAGAGGCATGACATTGTATTAAGATCAGGATGAGTGTCATAGTCATAGTCATAGAGTCATTTGACCCATCAAGTCCATGCCAGCTCTCTGCAGAGCAATCCAGTCAATCCCATTCCCCTGCTCTATCCTCGTAGCCCTGCAAGTTTATTTCCCTCAAGTGCCTATCCAGTTTACCCTTGAAAACATTGAGGGGGAAAAATTCAGTTGGTTTGCGCCGCCCGTTAGCGCCTTAAGAGGGCGCTAATGGTGCGCAAAGCAACTAGCGCCTGTACGCGGCGATGTTTTCGCCGCTCAAGAAATTGATTAGACATTTTGCGGTGGCGCTAAACACTACCACCACAATCTCCTGTGCCCGCAGATCGTGACATCATTACCGCCTGCCGCTAGCAACGACAGGTTGAGGGGAGCGTTTTGCAGTCGGGAAGGGACTGGGGGAGCGCTATTTAAAGGCGACTGCTTCCTGCCTTATTTTGTCAGGAACATTTTTTCACCACGCATTCTGAGTGAGAGAGAGAGTCTGCAGGAGATATTCAAAGCTGTGTTGAGTTGTGGGTACTGAGCAGCACTTTGCAGGTTCTTTTTCTTTTAATCTTCCTTGCATTGATTTAGAAGAGAATATGGGGCTGCACTCTGAGCTCTTTCCCTGGGCCTCTCCATTGTTCTTTCCAAATGATTTGATGTACATGTCTCTCCAGGCCTAGATTCAAGGCTGTAATGAGCAGGGTGTGGATGGAGAGCAAGATCGACCCTCCCCTTTAAGAACTGGCCGGCGCCAGTGTGTCTGTGTTCCATTGCTGCCTGACATCACATGAGCTTCGCCAGCCCTCTGAGTTAGCGCCTCGCTCCTCGGCCTTTGCATCTTAAGACAGGTGTGCAGTGCCTGATTTAGCGCTCCAACCACCTCTAGGGGCGATAAAAGCCAAGCTTGCAGTCGGAGGCGATAATTAGAGCCAGGCGATTAACTTTGCATCCGGCCGATAATCGCTGAATACTGACTTTCTCCCCGAGTGTTTCCGCTTCCACCACTTCCATCGGCAGCGAATTCCAAGTCCTCACACTCACTGCGTAAAAAAGATTTTCCTCACCTCCCCCCTGTATCTTTTGCCCCAAACTTTAAATATGTGTCCTCTAGTCCTTGCACCATCAACTAGTGGGGACAGCCTTTCCCCGCCTAGCCTATCCAAACCTGTCATAATCTTGTACATAATCAGGAAGGGGAAAATAGAATACGAAAGTAAACTTGCAGCAAACATAAAGACAGACTGCAAAAGCTTTTATCGGTATATCAGGAGGAAAAGACTGGTAAAATCCCAAGTCGGTCCCTTGCAGTCCGATTCGGGAGAATATATAATGGAGAATAAGGAAATGGCAGACCAATTAAACTCATACTTTGGTTCTGTATTCACAAAGGAGGACACAAATAACCTCCCAGGAATATCGGCAAACATAGGGACTAATGAGAGGGAGGAGCTGACAGAAATTAGTATCTCTAGGGATATGGTGTTGGGTAAGTTGAGGGGACTGAAGGCCGACAAATCCCCAGGGCCTGATAAACTACATCCTAGGGTACTTAAGGAGGTGGCCCTGGAGATAGCAGATGCTCTAAGGATCATCTTCCGGAACTCCATTGACTCGGGAACAGTACCCGTGGATTGGAGGGTAGCTAATGTTACCCCAATATTTAAAAAGGGGGGTAGAGAGAAAGCAGGGAATTATAGACCAGTAAGCCTTACATCGGTTGTGGGCAAAATGCTAGAGTCCATTATTAAGGATAAAATAGCGGAGCACTTGACAAATGGGGAAAGGATCGGACAGAGTCAACATGGATTTACAAAGGGTAAATCGTGTTTGACTAATCTGCTGGAATTTTTTGAGGAGGTAACTGGTAGAATAGATGGGGGAGAGCCAGTGGATGTGGTGTACCTTGACTTCCAGAAAGCCTTCGATAAGGTTCCACACAAAAGATTATCATGCAAAATTAAGGCTCATGGGATTGGGGGCAAAGTATTAACGTGGATAGAGAACTGGCTGGCGGATAGAAAACAGAGAGTTGGAATAAACGGCTCGTTTTCGGAGTGGCAGGCAGTGACCAGCGGGGTGCCGCAAGGATCTGTCCTGGGACCCCAGCTGTTCACAATATATATAAATGATCTGGATCAGGGAATTGGATGCAATATTTCCAAATTCGCTGACGACACTAAACTAGGAGGAGGGGTGGGCTCTGATGAGGATGTCAGGAGGCTACAGTGTGATTTGGACAGGTTGGGGGAATGGGCGGATACGTGGCAGATGCACTATAATGTGGATAAATGCGAGGTTATCCACTTTGGGGGTAAAAACAGGAGGGTAGATTATTATCTAAATGGCAATAGATTGGGAGATGGGGAAGTGCAGAGGGACCTGGGTGTTCTTGTGCACCAGTCACTGAAGGAGAGCATGCAGGTGCAACAGGCGATTAAGAAGGCAAATGGTATGTTGGCCTTCATATCAAGGGGGTTCGAGTATAGGAATAGGGATACCTTACTACAGCTGTACAAGGTGCTGGTGAGACCGCATCTGGAGTATTGTGTACAGTTTTGGTCGCCCCATCTGCGGAAGGATGTTCTTGCCATGGAAAGAGTGCAACGGCGATTCACCAGGCTGATACCTGGAATGGCGGGAATGACCTACGAAGAGAGATTAAATAGTTTGGGCTTGTACTCACTGGAGTTTAGAAGATTGAGAGGGGATCTCATCGAAACATATAAAATTATGGCAGGCCTGGACAGGCTGAATTCAGAGAGAATGTTTCCAATGGCCGGGGAGCACAGAACCAGGGGCCACAGTCTAAAAATAGCGGGCAAATCATTTAAAACAGAGATGAGGAAGAATTTCTTCACTCAAAGAGTGGTGAGCCTGTGGAATTCCCTGCCACAGAGGGCTGTGAAGGCTAATTCAATAAATATTTTCAAGAGAGAATTGGATATATTTCTGAAGGCTAAGGGGATTAAGGGTTACGGAGAAAAGGCGGGGACGGGGTACTGAACTGGTAAGATCAGCTATGATCTCAGACGAAGATCAGCCATGATCTCATTGAATGGCGGAGCAGGCTCGAAGGGCCGAATGGCCTACTCCTGTTCCTATCTCTATGTATCTATGTACCTCTTTCAAATCACCCCTCAAACTCCTTTGCTCTAATGAAAACAAATCCAGCTTCTCCAACCTGTCCTTGTAGCTAAAATCCCCCATCCCCGGAACCATTCTGGTAAATCTGCTCTGTCCCCTCTCAAGGGCCTTCACATCCTTCCTAAAGTGTGGTGACCAAAACTTGATGCAATACTCCAGTTGTGGCCTAACCAGTGCTTTATAAAGGTTCAGCATAACTTCTCTACTTTTGTACTCAATACCTCTATTTAAGAAGCCCAAGGTCCCATGTGCTTTGCTAACCATTCTCTCAATATGTCCTGCCACTTTCAGGAACCTATGCACATTAACTCCCAGGTCCCTCTGTCCCTGCACACTCTCTTTAAAACTGTGCCATTAAGTGTATATTGCCTCTCCCTGTTCCTTCTGCCAAAATGCATCACCTCACACTTCTCTGTATTAAATTTCATCTGCCACTTGTCTGCCCATTCGGCTAGCCTTTCTATGTCCTGTTGCAGTCGATTGGTATCATCCTCACTGTTTGCCACACCCCCAAGTTTGGTGTCATCGGCAAATTTCAAAATTCTACTCTGTATTCCAATATCCAGGTCAATTATATATATCAAAAAAAGCAGTGGCCCCAGCACTGACCCTTGGGGAACAGCACTGTCTACCATCCTCCAGTCTGAAAAACAGCCATTTACCACAACTTGCTGTTTTTTGTCCTTAAGCTAATTCCTTATCTAAGCTGCCACTGACCCAGCTATTCCATGAGTCTCAATTTTGTTAACCAGCAATCTATGTGGTACTTTATCAAATACCTTCCAAAAATCCATGTAGCCAACATCCATTGCATTCCCTTCATCAATCCTCTGTTAGTTCATCAAAAAATTAAATTAGATTAGTCAAACACGAACTACCTTTTACAAGTGCCTCTAAGCAGATATCACCTTCTTTGTCCCTAATAGACCCCACCGCACCTCTTACTACCTGCTTACTGGGATCCCTTTTATGTTAACCACCATTCTACACTCATATTCTCTCTTTGCCAATCTTATTTTCATCTTCACTTCCGCTCTCAATGGATCAGATCAAAGCACTGCAGTCCTGCCACATCCAGTCGTGAATGGTGGTGCACCATTAAACAACTAACGGGAGGAGGAGGCTCCATGAATATCCCCATCCTCAGTGATGGTGGAGCCCAGTACGTGAGTGCAAAAGACAAGGCTGAAGCGTTTGCAACCATCTTCAGCCAGAAGTGCCGAGTGGATGATTCATATCGGCCTACTCCTGAGGACCACACCATCACAGAAGCCAGTCTTCAGCCAATTCGATTCACTCCACGTGATATCAAGAAATGACTGAGCGCACTGGATACAACAAAGGCTATGGGCCCCGACAACATCCCGGCTATCGTGCTGAAGAACTCTGCTCCAAAACTAACCGTGCCTGTAAGGGGTGGTGTTGTGTGTTTGGCCAGCTTCACCTCTGACTCCCTTGAACGGTTCGAATCGCTCCCACTCCCTTTTTGTTCTAGAATTTGGACTTATTTGGGGGTTGTAATTGTTGTGTATGTGCCTTTAAGAGAAGACCTGATTCTATACTGCAGTACCAGCAGTGACCACCCCTGTATAAAAAGCCATAGCAGGCTTCTGTATTTCAGTCTTGAATTACTCTCTGTTCAGTAAATACCTGTTTTATTGTTCTCCTGCAGTCTGAGTATTGTTGATCCTTGGACACTACACTGGCGACGGGCAGGTTTGAACTCAACTGCAGTACTGCATCACCTCACGGGGATCTTTTCCCTGAAGAGAAGCTTCTTGGAGGTCGAAGTCAGAACGGTGGGCGTCGACCGTGGGCAACCGCCCAGGGATCCATCGGAGAGTTGCAGGGGAGGCTGTGGAGAGCTGGGCCTGGCTCCCCAGTTGAGGTGCTCCAGCAATTCGTGCTGGTAGCAGGTAGTGCGCTGACCCTTCTGGACTGCGGCGGGCTCGGGCTCGATCGAGCGGCTCTGCAAAGGAGCCGTGCAGTGTCGTCGGGAGGAAGAGAGAAAGGGAGGGTGGAGCGCACAGGGCGCAGTCGGTGCTCAAGAACAGGGCAGCGTGGATAGGATAGAATGGCGTGAAGGAAACGTGAGACGCGCCGAAGCCGCGGGTCGCCGCCATTACCCTGTAGAACGCTAGGAACAGCGTGGCAGCAAGAGGAAGAAGGAAAAGCGCGGGAGGCGCCATTTTATTCCATTGGGGAAGAAGAAAAAGCACGGGAGGCGCCATTTTAAATCACCCAAGATGCCGAAGAGTGGCAGTATCACTGCTTTCGACAACGAGGTAGAAGACTGGACCACGTATGTGGAAATAATTGAAGTGTACTGCAATGCCAATGAGGTGGCCAATGGAAAGAAGGCGTCGGTATTATTAAATTTGATGGGCGCGAGAACGTACGGCCTATTGCGGAATTTAATTACCCCAGCTAAACCAATGGAGAAAAGTTTTGAAGAGATTGTTAATATCTTACAGGAACACCTAAACCCTACACCGCTGCTGATAGCAGAAAGATTCAAGTTCCATAAAAGAAACCAGCACAAAGATGAGAACAATGCTGACTATCTTACGGAACTACGCAAGTTATCGAAGCACTGCCAGTTCGGAGCAGGACTGGCAGACACCTTGCGGGATAAGTTTGTCTGCGGGCTCCAGAGTGAAGGAACCCAGAAACGACTACTTTCGGAAAAGGACCTGAAGCCAGACCAGGCTTTCAGCGTGGCAGTATCCTACGAAGCAGCAGCACGGGGAGCTACGGAAATACAATAGAAACCACAGGAATACAGCGCTAACGAAATGGCGTATGGAGCAGAAAAGTGCTATCGTTGTGGCAGAACAACCCATGATCAGAAGGACTGCTGGGTTAAGGACAAAGTATGCAGGCAATGTGGGAAAATGGGACACATAGCAAGAGTCTGCAGGTCGGGAAAGAAAACCAACACTACAAGAACTACTAAGGAAAAGTACAAGAAAGTAAAGAAATTGACAGACAGTAGTTCGGAAGATCAGGAGAGTGATAAGGACTCCGGGAGCAGGAGACTAAGTTGTCTAAAGTTACACAACGCGATCGCAAAGGAGGATCACCGAACCATTTGGGTCACCCTCATGATAGCAGGGTCCCCAGTAAAGATGGAATTGGACACAGGATCAGCCCTAACTGTCATGAATCGACGAGACTATGAGCGGCTATTCTCACACATACCCTTGAAGGACACGTCCATTGTATTGAAGACATACACGGGGCAAAAACTCTACCCCAGAAGAAAAATAAGGGTGCCAGTTGAATACAACGGCAAGGAAACACAGAAACTGTATCTATATATACTACCAGATGGAGGACCACCATTATTGGGACGTGAATGGATCCGAAAAATACAATTGGATTGGCATTCCATTCAGGCACTAACTGTGACTGATAAAAATGATGATGACGTCACACCTGGACGACTGTCAAAAATTCTAACTGACGCGAAAGAGATGTTCCAACAAGGACTTGGGACTCTAAAAGGAGTAACGGCAATGATAAAAATCGAAGATAACGCAAACCCAAAATTTTTTAAGGCCAGACCGGTACCTTACGCGATCTGCCCAGCTGTTGAAGCAGAGCTGGAGAGTCTGGAGCGTTCGGGTGTACTGTCCAAGGTGGACTGGAGCGAGTGGGCCACACCCATCATTTCTGTAATGAAGAAATCATTGAGCAGCACGCCTGGGGAACCGAAGAAGGTGTGCATCTGTGGGGACTTCAAGGTAACTGTGAACCCAGTCCTGCACACAGTACAATATCCACTTCCACGGATAGAAGATATTTTTGCCTCACTATCTGGAGGGAAACGCTTTACAAAGATTGATCTGGCCCAAGCGTATCTACAAATGGAGGTGGACGAAGCATCTAGGAAATACCTCACAATAAACACTCACAAACGCCTTTACCAGTACAATCGACTGGTATTCGGGGTAGCATCAGCCCCGGCTATTTGGCAGAGGGCGATGGAACAAGTCCTGCAAGGGATCCCGGGGACCCAGTGTTATTTGGACGACATCCTGGTTACGGGCGAAAATGACAGTGAACACCTTGCCAACCTGGAGCAGGTGCTCACGAGAGTCACAGGAACAAGCCAAACCCATACCACGAGCAGGTGCGCCTGGTAATCAACCCGAAGTACAGATTGCATCTACCTCAGAAGCAGTGGTATTGGAAGCTGACGAACCAACCAATGACAATGAGCCAGAATCAACTCCGCCGCAAGAACAGGATACTCGAGAAAGGCGCTATCCAGTCAGGATCAGGAAGCCTCCTCAAAGACTGAACTTATAAATGATTATTTCAGTTGATGTATATAGTACAGAGAAAATTGTAATTAGTTATTATTTAGTTGTTAAATGAATGTTATGTACTGTTTATCTAACAGGGGAGGAATTGTTGTGTATGTGCCTTTAAGAGAAGAACTGATTCTATACTGCAGTACCGGCAGTGACCACCCCTGTATAAAAAGCCATAGCAGGCTTTTGTATTTCAGTCTTGAATTACTCTCTGTTCAGTAAATACCTGTTTTATTGTTCTCCTGCAGTCTGAGTATTATTGATCCTCGGACACTACAGTAATGAAACTTGCAACAGACACCTGGGTTGGTCAAAAGAATTGAGATCTTTATTTTGAGACAGGAAAATATACAATACAATAAAACTTATACTCTAAAAGGGTGTGGAACACTCAGGATATGCGAGGGAGAATTACAATAGACAAAATCCCTTACCCTCCCAACCCCACTATCCTAACTAGGTTGAAATCCAGAGGACCAGGAAATGCTCACCAAACGACTTTCTTGGTAGATTGTAGAGGTTCGTGATTTTGGGGTTCTCCTTAGTTGTGGTGGTTGGGGCCTGCCATACCCCGGATGTGGTAGAAGACTGCACTTGCGTTAGGTCTTCAGTTTGGGTTTGTCCGCTGATGCGGTTAGCTGCTTAGTTTGGATGTATCGGGTAAGTACACAATTTTCTTTGGTTAGGCTAAGTTTTAGGGTCTTTTGTGTCAAAATCTTACCCAGGGGTAAGTCAGACTAGCCTGTAGAGTGGAAACAACCTTTGATTTTTGAATTTTCAGTGGTTGGTTTCTTGTTGGTTGCGGTGGCCCAGCATTACCTGGTTGGTGGTAATATTGGTAGTTGTTGGTTTCTTGAAACATAGAAACATAGAAGATAGGAGCAGGAGTAGGCCATTCGGCCCCTCGAGCCTGCTCCGCCATTCAATGCGATCATGGCTGATCATCCAAGTTCAGTACCCGGTCCCTGCTTTCTCCCCATACCCCTTGATCCCTTTAGCCTTAAGAAATATAGAAGAATAAATATTGAAGCCTTTTGTTGCCGCGATCTCCGTTTCTTCTTCTTTCTTCAAGTCTCCGATTCTGACGATGAACTGTACTGAGCCGATCTGATCTCCCTGATGAACTTGATCTTACTGTCCTCTGCTCTGGCTGACCATTTCACTGAACAAGCAGGCCTCAATTATACTGGTTTGAGGCCTGGCTTATCTGACTGCCAAATCTCTGGTTTCTTTGTTAGGTTTTGGCGGGCTCTTTATTTTTAACATGTTTTAAAACTTTAATGAGCTTCAGGGATGGCCCATCTATTCTTAACGAGCTTCGGGGATGGTCCATCTATTATTAATTGGCTTTTTAACTGGTTTCGGGATTGCCTTGAAACCAGTTTAAAAATGTAAAATGTTTTGGAAATCTCTTTGATTGGTTTTGAACTGCTGTTTGATTGTTGTTTCCTGCTGGGCCGTGTTCTCTTTTGTTTTGCTGTGGGCATGTAGGCCTAGAAATTGGGTTTTGGCTTAGCCAGGGCTTTAGCGCCGGAAATTAGTGCCGGCGCTAAGTCCCCTGCGCGCACCAAAAATTCAGTGGCGCCGCGCCCAAACGGCTGCCGGCGCTACTGAAGGGTCTTAGCACCTGGAAAAGGGCGCTAACTGCCATTTCGCGCCGCAATTCCGGCGCTACGGCACCCGATGCGGTGCGGCAGGCTGGGGAAGTGCAGGCCTCCTCCTTCCATTAAGGAGGAGCTGCCTGCACCCGGCCGCGGCCCGCGCAAATCTGCTTAAAAATGAGCCCGGCACCTCAGACAAGTGCCGGGCTTGCATCTGTTCCGGGGGGGGGGTGGGTGGAGAGAAGTCTGGGGAGGGAGCTGCAGGCAGGCGGCCGGCGGGAAAGCGGCCGGCCGCCGCGGGGCCTTTAATGCGCCGGCGCTAACTGCAGTAAGGCACCTCTGACAAAACGCTGGTTGCGGCTGCCACGGGCGAGGCGGCCGCAACTCAATTTCGGAGTTCGGGCGGGTTACCACGGCAACCGGGACGCTGCGCACACCGATGACGTCATCGGTGCCGGCGCAGCGCTACCGGAGCAACGCCGATTTAGGGCCCCAGGGAATTTCACTACTGGCCATAACTCCGGCGCAAGGCCCTCTAGCGCCTCAAATGAGGCGCTAAGGCTACTGGATTTTCAGCCGGTACTGTTTTATTCATGTACTTTGCGGCTCTGCGAGTTTTGGCGGGAACAGGTTTTATTGTCTTTATGTAAAGGCTGAGGTGGCCCAGGACATTCCCAGATGGCCCAATACTCAAACTTGGGGGCCCATCCCACCTTCCTTTGTCCCAGCTTTTCGCAGGTCTGAACATGCCTTTTAAACCAGCCAAATCTTCCTGGGGTTTTGATTTTTAAATCCCTTTGGCCCAATATTTCCTTCAAACAGTCCAATATCTCTTCTTTTCTTACTTTGGGGGAACTTGTGTAATTTTGCGAGCCTTACAGTGCCTCTAGCCAAGCTGTTCCAGTACAGCTACAACACTGGCATCTATCCGATAATCTGGAAAACTACCCAGGTTTGTCCTGTCCGCAAAAAGCAAGACAAATCCAATCCAGCCAATTACCGCCCCATCAGTCTATGCTTAATCATCAGCAAAGTGATGGAAGGTGTCATCGAGAGTGCTATCAAATGGTACTTACTCACCAATAACCTGCTCACTGATGCCCAGTTTGGGTTCCGCCAAGCCACTCGGCTCCCAACCTCACTACAGCCTTGGTCCAAACATGGATAAAGGAGCTGAATTCCAGAGGTAAGGTGAGAGTGACTGCCCTTGACATCAAGGCAACATTTGACCGAGTGTGGCATCAAGGAGCCCTAATAAAACCAAAGTTAATGGGAATCGGGGGGGAAACTCTCCACCTAGCACAAAAGAAGATGGTTTTGATGGTTGAAGCTCAATCATCACAGCCCCAGGACATCACTGCAGGAGTTCCTCAGGGCAGTGTCCTAGGCCCAAACATCTTCAGCTGCTTCATCAATGACCTTCCCTCCAACATAAGGTCAGAAATGGGGATGTTCACTGTTGACTGCACAGTGCTCAGCGCCATTCACAACTCCTCAGATAATGAAGCAGTCCATGCTCACATGCAACAAGACCTGGACGACATTCAGGTTTGGGCTGATAAGTGGCAGGTAACATTCGCACCAAACAAGTGCCAGGCAATGACTATCTCCAACAAGCGAGAGTCTAACCACCTCCTCTTGACATTCAACGGCATTACCATTGCCGAATCCCCCACCATCAACATCCTGGGGGTCACCATTGACCAGAAACTTAACTGCACCAACCACATAAATACTGTGGCAACAACAGGTCAGAGGCTAGGTATTCTGCAACGACTATCTCATCTCCTGACTCCCCAAAATCTTTCCACCATCTACAAGGCACAAGTAAGGAGTGTGATGGAATACTATCCACATCACTGGATGAATGCAAATCCAACAACACTCAAGAAGCTCGACACCATTCAGGACAAAGCAGCCCGCTTGATTGACGCCCCATCCACCACCTTAAACATTCACTCCCTACACTACCAGCGTACCGTGGCTGCAGTGTGTACCATCTACAAGATGCACTGCAGCAACTCACCAAGGCTTCTTCGGTAGCACCTCCCACACCCACGACCTCTTCCACCTAGAAGGACAAGGGCAGCAGGCGCATGGGAACACCACCACCTCCAAGTTCCCCTCCAAGTCACACACCATCCCGACTTAGAAGTATATCGCCAATCCTTCATCGTCACTGGGTCAAAATCCTGGGACCCCCTACTCAACAGCACTGTGGGATTACCTCCACCACACGGACTGCAGAGGTTCAATAAGGCGGCTCACCACCACCTTCTCAAGGGCAATTAGGGATGGGCATTAAATGCTGGCCTTGCCAGCAGTGCCCACATCCCATAAACGAATATAAAAAAAGGTTAAAATTTCAGCCCAAAATTGGACTAGATCCCACCACTCTGTGAGACTGTGCAAGAGCAGGAATGATGACGGAGAGAAAGTGGCAGCAAATTTCAAAGATTTGGGGTTTGACTGCAATGGATGAGCTTGGGATGTTAAGGCAAACATTGAGAGATCTGAGGAGAAATTGGGATAAGCAGAAGGGAAGGAAGGATCAGTGATGGATCTGGAGCAGCTGAAAAGGAAATTCAGAGAAAGAGGCATCAAAGAACTGAACCTTGGACATATGAAATATCAGAGAGGGTAGTATGGACCTGGGGAAGCAGAGTGTACCTGGGAGATAGGAATGCCCACAAACATCTTGGAGATACTGAGTGGGCAAGAGATCAAAAACATGCAGGTAAAAAAGGGTTATTGGAGATGGAGAGCAAAGTGGAAATTCTAGGGCCTAGAAATTCAGTTGGCGCCGCGCCAGGGCTTTAGCGCCGGAAAGTTAGCGCCGGCGCTAAGTCCCCCTGCGCACGCCAAAAATTCAGTAGCGCCACGCCCAAACGGCTGCCGGCGCTACTGAAGGGTGTTTGCGCCTGAAAATGGGCGCTACCTGCCGCATTGCGGCGCTATTCCGGCGCTGCGGCGCCCGATGCGGTGCGACAGGCTCGGGAAGTGCAGGCCTCCTCCTTCAGTTAAGGAGGAGCTGCCTGCACCCGCCCGCTGGCCGGTAAAATCTTCACAAAAATGAGCCCGGCACCTCGGGGAAGTGCCGGGCTCGCAGCCCAGAAGCATCTGTTCCGCGGGGTGGGGTGGAGGAGTCCGGGGAGGGAGGTGCGGGCAGGCGGCCAGCGGGAAAGTGGCCGGCCGCTGCGCGACCTTAATGCGCCGGCGCAAACTCCTGTAAGACTCGGTTGCCAGAGTCTTAGTTGCGGCTGCCACGGGCGAGGCGGCCGCAACTCAATTTCGGCGCTGGGGCCCGTCACCACGGCAACCGGGACGCTGCGCACACCGATGACGTCATCGGTGCCGGCGCAGCGCAACCGGTCTACCGCCGATGGTAGGGCCCCAGGGAATTTCTCAACCGGCTGTAAGTCCAGCGCAATGACCTCTAGCGCCGCAAAATGGGCGCAAAGCCCACTCAATTTCTAGGCCTCGGTCAATCAACTGTGTCCCTCTCATTTCCCGCACTTCTGCTGTCACCCCTTCCCCTCCCTCCAGAACCACGATAGGGTTCCCCTTGTTCGATCTGCAAAATCATGTTTGGCAAATCTATTAGAGTCTTTTGAGGGTGTAACTAGCACGCTAGATAAAGGGGAATGAGTGGATGTAGCATAATTGGATTTTCAAAAGGCATTCGATAAGGTGCCACACAGGAGGATTGTGGTTACTATATTAGCTTGGATTGAGGATCGGTTAACCAACAGAAAACAGACAGTAGGAATAAATGGGTCATTTTCGGGTTAGCAGGCTGTAACTAGTGGGGTGCTGTAAGGATTATTGCTTGGGTCTCAGCTATTTACAATCTAGATCAATGACTTAGATGAGGGGACCGAGTTTAATGTATTCAAGTTTGCTGATGGTACAAAGCTTGGTGGGAAAGAAAGCTATGTGGACGTCACAAAAAGGCTGCAAAGTGATAAAGAAAGGTTAAGTGAGTGGGCAATAAGTTGGAAGATAGAGTATAAAGTGGGGAAATGTGAAATTATCCACCTTATTAGGAAGAATATTAAAGCAGAATATTTTTTTTAATGTGAGAAAGTAGTAAATGTTGGTATGCAGAGGGATTTAGGTGTCCTTGTACATGAATCACAGAATGTTAACTTGCAGGTACAGCATGCATTAGGAAAGCAAATGGTATGTTAGCCTTTATTGAAAGGGGGTTGGAGTATAAGAGTAAGGAAGCCTTGCTGCAATTATATAGGGCTTTGGTGAGACCACTTCTGGTGTACTGTGTACAGTTTGGTCTCCTTGCCTAAGGAAGGATATACTTGCCTTAGTGGGGGTGCAACTAAGGTTCACTAGATTGATTCCTGGGATGAGAGGGTTGTCTTATGAACATAAGAAGATAAGAATTTGGAGCAGGAGTAGGCCATACAGACCCTCGAGCCTGTTCCGCTATTCAATAAGGTAATGGCTGATCTTCGACCTCAACTCCACTTTCCCGCCTGATCTCCATATCTCTTGATTCCCCTAGAGTCCAGAAATCTATTTATCTTAGTCTCGAATATAATCAATGACTCAGCAGCCACAGCCCTTTGGGGCAGAGAATTCCAAAGTTTCACAACCCTCTGAGTGAAGAAATTCCTCCACATCTCAGTCTTAAATGGCTGACCCCTTATCCTGAGACAATGCTCCCTAGTTCTAGACTCTCCCGCCAGGGAAAACAACCTCTCAGCATCTACCCTGTCAATCCTCCTCAGGATCTTAAATAAAATAAAAATATAAACAGAAAATGCTGGAAATACTCAGCAGATCAGGCAGCATCTGTGGAGAGAGAAACAGAGTTAGCATTTCAGGTCGATGAGTTTTCATCAGAATCTTGTATGTTTCAATGAGGTCACCTCTCATCTAAACTCCAGAGAATATAGGCCCAATCTACTCAGTCTCTCCTCATTGGACAACCCTCTCATCCCAGCAATCAATCTAGTGAACCCTCATTGCACTGCCTTCTAAGGCAAGTATGTCCTTCTTCAGATAAGGGAACAAAACTGTGCACCATATTCCAGGTGTGGTCTCATCAAGGCCCTATACGACTGTAACAAGACTTCTGTACTCTTGTACTCCAACCCCCTTGCAATAAAGGCCAACATGCCATTTGCCTTCCTAATTGCTTGCTGTACCTGCATGCTATCTCTCGGTGTTTCCTGTACGAGGACAGCTATGAGGAGAGATTGAGCAGAATGGGCCCATATTCTCTGGAGTTTCGAAAAATGAGAGGTGATCTCATTGAAACATATAAAATTCTTAGCGGGTTTGACAGGGTAGATGCTGAGAGGCTGTTTCCCCTGGCTGGGAAGCCTAGAACTAGGGGTTATAGTCTCAAGATAAGAGGTCAGCCATTAGGACTAAGATGAGGAGATATTTCTTCACTTCGAGGGTTGTGAATCTTAAGAATTCTCTACCTCAGAGACCTGTGGATGCTCAGTTGTTGAGTATATTCAAGACTGTGGTCAATAGAATTGTGGATACGAAGGGAATCATGAGATATGGGGATAGGACTGAAAAGTGAAGTTGAGGTTGAAGATCATCTATGATCTTATTTAATGGTGGAGCAGGCTCAAGGGGCCTTGTGGCCAACTCTTGCTCCTATTTCTTATGTTCTTACACTCTTTGCTGAACACCTCTTTTCAGTCCGCAAACATGACCCTGAGCTTCCGGTCGCTTGCCATTTTAATTCTCTGTCCCACTCCCACTCTGACGTCTCTATCCTTGTCCTCCTACTATTCTAATGAAGCTCAATGGAAGCTCGAGGAACAGCACCTCATCTTTCGATTAGGCATTTTACAAACTTCTGGACTCTACATTGTGAGGAATTTTATCCCCAAAAAACAGGTGGGTTGGAGTTGGGTGGGAGATTAAAGGGTTAAAAAATCTAACCCGCCTCCAACTCCCCACTTCCAGTTTTAACGGATTGAGACAGGGTGAGGCGGGGTGGGGGGGGGTTGGCGGGGAGGTGACGGGGGTGCATTTAAATATTATAATTAGTTTGGCATGCCTCAGATTTAACCAGAATTTCAAATTTAACTGTGGCTAGTCGAGTTTCTCAGGCCTCGGAGAACCAGCCAGCTAAATAAGTAGAGGACTGTTGGATTCAGGAGGTAAGTTACACTTACCTCCTGGATCCAGCATCCCTGCCTAATCCACCCCCCGCGATCGGAGACCACCCCACGAGGCCTCCGAGCCCCCCGTGAGGCCTCCGATCACCCTAATGAGGCCTCTGATTCCCCCCAACCCCCCCCCCTGAGGCCTCCGATGTCCCCGAGGCCTTTGACCCCCCCCCACTCCCCCCCCCCGCCCCCAGCTGAGGCCTCCGATCCCCCGCACGAGGCCTCCGCTCGCCTTCCTGGACCCCCCCTCCCCCTGGTCCTCTGGCCATGCTGCTTCCCTCCCCTCCACCGTTCCTCCGGTCCCAATCCATGCTCCCATCCTCTCCTCAATTCTCCGGCCCTGATGCCTCCCTCAGCATTGCGCCACCCCCCCCAATGCTCCGGCCCTGATCCATGCTTCCCTCCCCTCCGATGCTCCAGCCTCGATGCTTCCTTTCCCCGTGCCCCGCCCCCCAATGCTCCGGCCTTGATCCCTGCTTCCCTCCTCCCCTCAATTCTCCGGCCCTGATGCTTCCCTCCTCCCCACCCCCGATGCTCTGGCTCCAATTCTGCTGTTGTCATTTACAACTCCTTTGGATCCATCTTTTGTTTTTTCACCTGTGCCATTACCATTTTCTTTTGCTCGCACCATCATCCCTTTTGTCATTTAATCGCTCCTGCCTTCCACCCTATCACAGACCTTCCCCTTTTGTTCTTTCATCCCCTCACCTCCCACCCGCCCCCCCCACCACACACACACACTTTCCCGGCCCCTGTACTTGCGTAAAAAGTGTTACAGCTCTAACTTTTGCCAGTTCTGATGAAAGTTCAGCGCCCTGAAACGTTAACTCTGTTCCTCTCTCTGCAGATGCTGCCTGACCTGCTGAGTATTTTTAGCCTTTTTTGTTTATATTTATAATAGTTTTGCTTCCTATGTTTTAAGTGCTTTAAAATACCACAGCCAGCTAGGTAACAGAACATCTATTGACTTTAAAAGTCACGATCCACCCCTCACCAAAGGCACAATCCAAAAAAAAATCACTGCAATTATCTTAGTATGCATTATCCATATCATATCACAAAGTATAACCACACATTGGAATCCTGGAGCTTTGTATTCATGCATATGAATGGGAGGGATAACTGCCTTCTGTAGTTATTTAAATTATTTCAGCTAATCTTAGACTGCAAGCATTCCTTTTTAAAGCATTATAGAAAACTTTAACTGCCAGCTGCTTCCTATTTCGATAATATTTGATTGTGTCTACAAAATTTACTGTAATTGGCACAATCTAGAACAGAAGCAGAAATAAAGTGGCCTGGATGTTTCAGTCAAGCAAGCAGCCTACTTGTTGGTGTATTTTGCATTACCAGGGGCAACTGCCAAATTAAAATACCCAAATGACGACCTGGCAATGTTCAGGCCACAAACACAGCAACAGAGGGGCAGATGGCTGACTGATTAGATGGGGACCCTTACCTCAGCCAATATTTAGAGCTGGATTAGTAATTCTATTTAGCTACCCCCAAATGACTCCGCCCCACTCCTTTGGTGGTAAGTAACTATTGCCCATAATAAAATTGTTTTAGAAACTTAAAAAAATGTAGCACAGAAGCAGGCCATTCTGCGTCAATCCATCTGTGATAGCTCTTTGCTAGAGCAATCCAAAACCTATCCCACTGCCCTGCAGATCTCCCCAAAGCCTTATATCTTCCTCCGCTTCAAATATTTGCCTGTTCTTCCTTTAATAGATGTAATGGTCCCAGGCTCAACTGCATGCTGTGGCAAAACAAATTTGTGTAAAGATACATTGCAGTGCCATTATTACTGGGTAAAAACTCACTTATAATTCAACTGGCCTCTCCAGCAAGCACATCAGTTTTTATTTCAATTGTTAGCAAAAGCTTTTGTGTTCAGTTAATCTTTATTAAAATTAAGGTGACATTAATGAAATATCTCCCACTGGTTAATAGTTCAGTTACCAAATTTTCATGTGTAGAATTGTATAAATATAAGGGTGTTATTAAGAGATCTGATGGCAGTTTTGGAGTATTGCAGGAAGTGTTGTATTCAATCAGAATCAGAATCCCTTCATGGCCTTGCCTACATTACAACAGTGACAACATTTCAAAAGTAATTCATTGGCCCGTGAAGTGCTTTGGGATGTCCTAAGGATATGAAAGGCACTACAGAAATGCAAGTTATTTCTTTTCCTTTTCACTATCTTTATAAACTGCCCAAACCCTACATTCATGCCCATACCCTCTGTTCTTCCAATACTGATCTACTGTAGAATGCCCCTTCTTCCACTCTCCCATTGGTGGCAGAACCTTCATCCATGTTGCCCTTACACTCTGGAGATTTCTGCCTAAATCCTTCACCTTGTTGCATTTCTTCGACCCCCCACCTTCAAAATCCTCCTTAAATCCTACCGCTTCAACATACCTTTGGTTTCCTCCCATAGTCCCCCTCCTAGTTAAATTTGGGTCTGGTCCCCAACTATGAGGCACTTTGAGACATTGGTGCTGTGTATTAGATTATTTATCACCATGGGGATGGATTTCCTCTGTGCTCCATGTAAAAAAAACATAAATCTATCTATAAGCAAACCACACAAAGGAATTAAGATGTAAATTTACCCCCATGTTTTATTCTATTAATGGCAAAAACCTTTGTATGAAGAATAAACTGGGAGGCAGCAGAGGAGGTGCATGGTGGAAGAGGAAGATTCCTTTTTGTGGTTTGCTTATAGACAGATTTATGGTTTTATTCCATGGAGCACAGAGGAAATCTAACCCCATGGTGTTTAACAATCTAATATGCAGCACACTTTATGATCTTTAACTTATTTTTGTTTAAGTATGTTTATAATATATGTACAGGGAGCTCCCCAATAATTCCACTGATAAAGGCCATATAGACTAGAAGGTCCCAACTTTAATTCATGCCTGTGCTGAGTTTGTTGATCTTAGCCAAGGTAGCGACAGGGACCAAAAAGAAATGCCTCAGAAAATAGAGAGGAACAAGTCAGCCAGGGTTCCCTCTTATCCAGTTGCTCCTGCTGGAAAACACATGCATGTTTGGTCATTGAGTGAGAAGAGGAACAGGCTTGGTTGTGAAGCTGACATGTCTAGGTATCGGGAAGAACGGTCACTCGACCAAGGTAATAGAGGGCGCCAGCTCCTGTTGAACTGCACAGCAGGAGTAAACACCATGGGAGGTTGAGAATAGCTGATTCACATTATTAAAAGAAATACTTGCATTTATATAGCATCTTTCACAACTTCATGATGTTCTAAAGCGCTTAACAGCCAATGAAGTATTTTGAAACGTAGTAAAGTAGGAAATGTGGCAGCCAATATGCGCACAGCAAGGTCCCACGAACAGCAATGAGATGATGGTGAGATAATCTGTTTTAGGGATGTTGGTTGAGAGGTAAATATTGACCAGGACACCAGGGAGAACTCCTCTGCTCTTCTTCGAATAGTGCTGTGGGATCTTTAATGTCCACCTGAAAGAGCAGATGGGGCCTCGGTTTAACGTCTCCTCTGAAAGATGGCACTTCGGTACTGCGCTGAAGTGTCAGCCTAGATTATGTGATCAAGTCTGTAGAGTGGGACTTAAACGCACAACCTCTGACTTCGAGGCGAGAATGCTGCCACTGAGCCAAGGCTGGCAACGGGCACGGCAATAGCCATATTGGTAAAGGGGTTTGCTCGAAGTACATCTGTTCACTAACACCAGAGTAATTGGAAGCATCTGGCTGGCATGTGTCTCTTTCAGTCTACTGGTGATTTGCTACTTTTTATAAAACAACAGCAACAGTTACTTCTGTTGGGAGGGGGGAGGGTGGGAGAGGGAGTGTGGAGCCACAGCGCAGCCAGTGTCAGAGCAGTGATTGACTGACTGGAAATTTAGGATTTCCACGTTTAGATGTGCATGCGCTACATTCTGATGTTGCAGTCAGTTTCAAAGGGGTAATAACAGTGAACAGTGTTAGTTTGCCATTATTACCCACCACAAATTCCAGCCCATTATTTTCTACTGCATTAGGAGGTAGCTAATCCATATAAAAAATATATGGGGGGAGATTCTGAGGCCTTCTGCCCGACAATGGGGTGGTAGCACCCCAAAAATGATGATTGGAATGATTCATCACCCAGTTCCCGCCATCGACATGACAATGCGATCTTCCCCCGGGCCTAGCGCTCACCTGAGTCAAGTAGTCGGCCCACTTAAAATGCAAATCAGAGACCTATGACACAATATGACCCCGCTTGTCATTTTAGAACAGTACTGGGCAGAGTGTGCACTGCGTATGCTCTGCCCAGCATCAGCTGGCAATCCAACCAAAGAGGAGCCGGCGGGTAAGTTTGTGTTTATTTTTGTGGGGCCAGAAGGAGCAGCAGTGCTCCTCTGTGCTCCATAAAAACAGCCAGTGCTGCTGTCACTCTGTGTGTCCCCACCCATCCTGTGATCAGACTACTCCCCCACCGCACGGACATACCTTGTTCTGGCCCAGAGACTGGCTGGGCCACCTGGTATGGCAGCGGCCTGGAGCTAGTGGGCTGCCTTCAGGCTTTTGTTTTCTGCCTGAATCCTAATGAGTCCCAGCCCTCTAAATGAACCAGACCTCTCACCGGGATTCAGCCAGTAGGCTGCCCGAAATCAGCTCAGGCGGGAATATCTACCCCATGTTTTGTTACTGCTACTCTTCACTTATTGTTTTTTACTGTTCAGCAGTTTGGCCTTTAACGTCAATGTCTAACGGAATTTATTTTTCTGCCTTCTGAAAACATGGACGATCATATGAGAGCACATGGTAAAGCCAGTAGTTGAAATAAATTGAAACGGCTTCTTCTTTTGATCCCTGTCCATGCTTCAACCTATAGAGATATATATGGGGGGAAAATTCAGTTGCTTGCGCCTCCCGTTAGCACCTTAAGAGGGCCCTAATGGGGCGCAAAGCGACTAGTGCCCGGGCGTGGCGATGTTTGCGCCGCTCGCAAAATTAACTAGACATTTTGCGGCAGCGCTAAACACTACCGCCACGATCTCCTGCACCAGCAGATCGTGACATCAGTCGAGTGTGCAACGCCCCGGTAGCGCCCCGGACCGGATATTGAGTGGCGCCCCCTGCCTTACCGCCTGCCGCTAGCAACGACAGGTTGAGGGGAGGGTTTTGCAGTCAGGAAGGGACTGGGGGAGCGCTATTTAAAGGCGACCGCTTCCTGCCTTTTTTTGTTGGTGACATTTTTGCACCACGCATCCTGAGAGAGAGAGAGAGAGAGAGAGAGACTTCTGGAGAGATTCAACACTGTGTGAATGAGTTTTGGGTACTGAGCAGCACTTTGCAGGTTCATTTTGATTTGCTCTTCCTTGCTTCACCCGCGCTCTGAGTTAGCGCCTCGCTCCTCGGCATTTGCGGCTTATGACAGGTGTGAAGCGCCTGATTTAGCGCTCCAATCACCTCCAGGGGCGATAAAAGCCAAGTTTGCCGTCGGAGGCGATAATTAGCGCCAGGCGCTAAACTTTGCGCACGGCCGATAATGGCGCCCCAAATGGGGCGATACTGAATTTTTCTCCCATATGGCCATGGGAAACTCTTCTCTGGAACTAAAGACTTATCTATGAGAGCAGTCTGAGAGACAGAAGCCAAAAAACAATAAAGAAACCCCCAAAATGTAATGGTTTTCTCTATATTACTACAATGAACATGTGGTGCAGTGCTCCAATAGTGTTTTGGATGCTATTGTGTTAACACTTTTCTCTTGAGGGTTATTGTAGTAATTCAGAGTATATTATCATTATATTGGTATTGCACACTGGTTGCCAATTATGCAACCAGGGAGCAATATTTTAGCAATTCTCACTGGATAATTGCAATCAGCTTATATCTGTTGCTAACCAGCATAGTCCAATACTTATACTCTAACCCTCATAAGTAAGCCAACAGGCAGTGACATATGACTTTAATTTAACCAACTGTGTTAAAACTTCTAATTCTCAGGCTAATATCAGATGCAACACTTCAGCTGTCAATTGTTCCTTGGCCAGGCCTCATAACAGAGTGGAGAGCTTCACCTCAGGGAGAGGGAAAGCTGACAGTCAACAAGTACATCTCTTAGAGTGTCAGTGGCTCTCAAAGTGATGGAGGCTGTGGGCAAGCTACTTGCAGGGAAAAATGACCATTACAGTAATGGGAGGTGGGGGGCGACGGGGGTGTGCGTGGGCAGAGCGGGGGTAGGGTGGCGGTGGGCAGGAAATCACGGAGCAGCCGTCAGTACTGCTATTGATTTAAAACTCAGCAGAATTCATGGAGTGATTGTAATGGGATGCAAAATACCTTACTAACTCTGTGAGAAGCTGTTTAATAAGGTCAGACCACATGCCAGTCTTTGTTTTGTGAGGTTTGAAATGGGCCTGCACTAAGCTGCCTCGGCCCATCTGTCTGTAAAGTCGCCCATTTCTAGCATTGTTCTAAACAAAAAGGAATGACGTTTTAAACATGGGTAAGCTGATAATGCTGTTGTAGTGGAGTGACCAGCAGTAGCTATCATTAAAGACTGCAGTTACAGCATTGTGCATGCATTAACATTAGTGACCTGGTTCAAAGCTTGCAAATTGCAGAAATAAATATGGGAGATAAAGAGGGACAGAGCCTGAAAATCCCGAATTCAGTAAAGCAGATGGAAAGGTGCATAAAAAAGCCGGCCTGATGATATAGGAAATACAATGGGTTGCAATTACATCTAAGTAACGTTAAAATCAGAATTGAAATTATTACCCCCTTTATAGATTTTACACATTGCAAGTGTGTATTCATTGCAGAGAGAAAGGAAAAGAGAGAGAGAGATTAAATGGGACCCAAAAAGATGGGCTGGCACTGGTGCAACTTATTTTTTGTCCCAAGAGGTAGCACAAGGTTTTTGCTAGTTTATGTAGTCTGGTTTCAGACTTACAGCAGCAAATGGCTGCAGGAAAGGAATAACATTAGAGATGCCACTTTTCAGGAAGTGGTAGCGACATTAAACCTGATAGAAAAGACTAACCAGCAAGTGCAGGTCAATAGCAAACTGACAGACGTTTTAGATCATATTTCATTGTGCTGTTGATATTATATTATATTCAGTTGTACACGGAAGAGAACATGCTCACTGAGGCAAGTTGCTGTCATTAAGTAGTGTGGATTACAACACTCAAAGAATAATTTGATACATAGTCAAATTGTGTGGCTCTTTTGAAAGCAGGCTGTACATTTATGCTGTGACCTACAACACTGCCAGATTTTTTATTTGCTCTCTGTGGCTTCATTACTTGTGATTTTAATATATTGCTGCGGAACAGATTTGCTTCAGACAGTAATGATGTTTTTCTTTAAAACTCCTTGGGTTTCATTTCATTACCCAACTCCTTGTTAGATTATGTCATTAATCTATATACTGAGCCAAAAAGCACACGCCAGAGCTTAAATATGCAGTTTTTTAATTCTTTTCCAAACAGCAAAGACCTGATTAGTTTACTAAAAGCTCCCAGAAGGGAAGGAGGAAGATGGAAAAAGAGAATGAATGAATTTGGGAAAGAATTCTAAGCAATCCTTGATTGTTTTCTGCAGCGAGTTTTGTGGTGTGATAACCCTCACAGATTTATTGGACATTTATTCTATATATATCTCCCAGAAAGGAGGTGTGGCAAGTTCTATTTAGGAAACATGTAACCAGCAAGAATGGATGGGACATATTCCCATAAAACTCATGCAAAGCCCAACAGTAGGATAAATTACAGATCTTAACTCTGGCCCCGGCTGAAACCAAATCTATTTTTGACCCGATAGCAGTAAAACTCGTATCAATGAAAAGCTCAAGCAACCTCCTGGCAAAGCAGCAAAGTGGTCACCTTATACATATTGAACCCCAGTCTTACAAGACATCCAACTCCAATTTATTTCATCCTACCTCAGGTCTGAGTTCCTCATTGTTTATATAGCAACAAACCCAAAGTACTGATCCTTGTAGAGACACAGTAGAGATGCCAATTCTGAGATTACTGACCCAGTTACATTGGTAAGTGGGATCTATATCAAAGGCAGGCTGCAGATTAAGATCACTTCCTGGATAGAATGTTATATTCTCCAGTGAAATTTTTGAGTCAGTAGCTTTTGGGGCATCTGTTTTTATTATTCAGGAGATGAATGCAGAGTTTATAAATTATGCAAGCAGGGATTTTGCTGACAAATTCAGGTCTTTCCAAATGCTGATGTTCCGAGTAAGTACTCTGGTGACTCTCACCTGAGTATAGGTGTGGCCTTCCCCACCTGAAAAACAAATCTATCTGGAGTTCAGCTCACTCCAATCTACCCTCAGGCAGATGTTTTCATTCTGCTGATCTCCTCAAAGTGTAGCAGAAGAGCTGTGAGGAATTATTTTCACTTAATTATTCATAGGATCGAATAGGGATAAAAGATAATTGTTTACAAATGAAAACGGTCAATGTAAACAATAATGAATAACTGGGAATTTAGTAGATATTTATGGAATTGCCTATTTATCCTTGCTGAAGGTGCCACAACTGTATGGGTCAGGCTGGATGGACCAGTAGGTCTTTTCCTGCCCGTCATTTTTCGTATGTTCATACTGTCAAATCTACCTCATTGATGTTGGGCTGAGTGCACAGCACTAGAAGAATATCACAAAGGTTCTTAAATTGGCCAGTAATTGGGGAATGTGGTAGTTTCTGTATGTTCATATTGAGGATGAGGCATTGATGGTTCCTGCTAACCAGTTCTTTAGATGAATCTGGAGGCAGTAGCTTCACCCCATTTACTTCACCATGCTGTCTTCAAAGCCATGGCTGGCATTGTAAAATAAGTAAGCTATCAACTTCATTATCACACAGTATCAGTTTGGCTCAGTTGGTAGTACTCCCAACTTGTAATTGAAGGTTGTTGGTTCAAGCCCACTCCAGAACTTGAGCCAATAAGCTAGGTTGATACCTGAGTGAGGTACTGAGGGATTGCTTCATTGTTGGAGTTTCCATCTTTTGCATGGGGTATTCAATTGAGGCTCTATCTACCTGTTTAGGTGGATGCAAAACATCCCGTGATTTGAAGAAAAGCAGCAAGTTCTCCTATGGCTCTGGCCAGCAGTCATGCATCAACCAACATCACTAGAAAGTGGCTATGTGGTCACTCATCTATTTACTGTTGGTGGAGCCTTACTGGGAGAAAACTTGCTGTCGTGTTTGTTTACATAACCACAACAACTGCACCTTAAAAGTAATTTGTGCTTTTGGATATTCTGAGAATGTGAAAGGTGCTATATAAATACACATGGCTTGTTAGTACCTGTTAGTGCCCTTAGAGCTCCAAAATAGTGACCGCGGTGCACACGCACACTTGTGGGGCAAATCGTGCTGGATGCCATATTAGTGCAGGAAGTATGCAGAGCTGATTTTGGAACACAACACTCCAGCCAACGCCTTCTCTTAACTTCGCACAGCTGAACATGCGTTCAGCAGCAGGAAGGACCACATTGCCAGTGGTTGTGAAGGTGACCGTGCTGATGACATTTTATGCATCTGGCTCCTTCCAGGCTGGAGCTAGAGATATTTGCAACATCTCGCAGTTTGCTGTTCATTGTTGCATAAGGGAGGTCACTGAGGCTCTCTATTCAAAGAGAGCTAACTATATTTCATTCTCTCTTTCTAGAGACAAGGTGGCAGAGTGAGCACATGGCTTCGCTAGGATTGCAGGCTTCCCCATGGTGCAGGGTGCCATTGACTGCAGCTACATCACTTTGCGGGCACCACATGTCAACTCTGCCCTATACCAGAAGCAAAATGGATTCCACTCCCTCAATGTCCAGCTGGTGTGTGACCAGAGGTAGCGAATCATGCAGGTCAATGCCAGTATCCTGGCAGCAATCATGATACTTTTATTCTGTGCCAGCTGTAGTTGAGCCACCACAGCAAACCAAACGGTGGTTACTGGTTGACAAGAGCTATCCACTGACGACATGGCTGATGACACGTGCGCAGCATGCATACAACGAAAGCCATGCTGCCACATGAAATGTGATAGTGCAGACCATTGGTGTGCTGAAGCAACGTTTCCGCTGCCTGGACCGCTCTGGAGGAGCCCTGCATGCTGAACGACCTCGACATCATGAGGGCACAGCCCTTGCCATCAGCTATACGGTGAGCAGTTGAGGAGCAGGAGCATGAGGAGGAGGAGCAGGAGGAGAAAGCAGAGGAAGAGGAGGAAGAAGAAGGGAGGAGGCAACCTAGACAGCCCCTTTATGCCCAGGTTGGCTGTGAAGATCTCATCTGAGTGCGATACCAGGAACCACAACCAAAATTCCCCATTCACCAACAGTCCCACACCTTACCTTCCCTCTGTCACTGACCATCACAGCATCTGCTTGGCCACAATGCAAAAATAAAAGCCACCACAAAATAAACATTCCAAACCAAATTTATAAATGAAATCATGCCATATTATACACAAAAGTCAACTAATCACACTTGTGCATTCCCTTAGTGCCTGTCTTCTGTGTGCCTTTGCCTGTCTTAGTGCTCCTACGCTGTGCTACCCCAGTGGTTGAAGCATGGCTGGTGGAAGGTTGCTGACTTTCAGTGGGGGAGACTGCAGATGGCCTTGGAGGACAATCTTGAGCAGCTCTGGCCCTAGAAGGCCTGGCTGTGGAATTCACCATCATGGCATGGACTGCAGTAGTCTGGGCTGGCTGATTGACAGGCAGCAGCAAAGGTACTGGCAGAGTGGCAGGGATGGGAAGGTGAATGCTGTCTTCTTGATAGAGCACAGCAGATTCGTGTTCCATGGAGCCACTGCCACACACTCTCACCACGTGCAGATCCCACCACTAACCTATCCACTAAGATACACGCAGTATCAGTACCTGAGCTGGCGGCTGTGAGTGTGAAAACAAGTGGCGGTGCTGTGTCTTCATCATCACTCACTTGTTGGTGTTCCTCTACTGCCTGGCCGGTTTGCATCTCTTCGGTATCTGAAATGAAAAAGGCACAAGGGTAAGGTTGTGGTGCAGGGAGGGGGAAATTTAGAGGTGCATGTTTACACCATGTGCAGCTTGTAAATCAAAAGAGAGTGTGTGATGAGGAGGAAATGTGATGTGAGAAGGATGATTAGGTATAACGATACCATTACCTTCGATGGTTTCAGCCCTGCCACTGGCCACAACCTCAGCAATGGCCACCCCAAAAATAGCCAGTACCATTTCCTCCATGGGGGTTAGGACATGCAGGCACGCCTGTCCCCCTACGGTCAGCTCCTGCTGCCTCTGGTTGTGTGCCTCCTTGTCCTGCAAGAGAGAAGGAAGTGCATCAATGAGTGTGCTGCAATCTGTTTGGCTGATGTGGCTGTCATGTTTGAATAGCTGGCAGTGTGTGTAAGCTGTGAGATGTGTGTGTGAGGCTTGCAGCAGTGCTAAGTGTACGAGGGTGAGGTGAAGCTATGAATGTTAGGTATGAGTCCTGATTGATAGAGATTGTTGGTAGGTGAGTGTTGGTGCTGTGGTGCATTGAGCAGTGGCTGAGACTAGTGGTGCAATTGGTGGGGTATGACATTTGCAGAAACATTCACTGACCTTGATCACTCGTGTGAGGCCATTGAACTTCTTGCGGCACTGCATCCAGGTCCTCGGGGCTTGACTCCTGGCATTGACATCCATGACTATCTGCTCCCACTGCCTTTTGGCCATGTGTCTGAAGGGCCTCCTTCCCCCTGTGAATATTGGACATCACTCCTCCTCTCCTCCTTTCCAGCTCCTCCACCAAGATCTCCAGTGCAGCATCTGAAAAACTTGGGGCTGCTCTTTCCCATGTTATGCCATTTCTCGCTCTTTCCCAGGTCAGAATATCTTCAAACATGACTCCCAGCACCTGGTCCAGGCAAAATGCACCTCCCATTTAAGAGGTGCAGGCTAGCTTTAAGCTGTCGGCATACTTTAAGTGGTGCTAGCCTCTCACGAGATTGGTCCCCTGCTGATGAATCCAGCCAATGAACAGTGCGGTTAGTGCTGGCTGGATGCAGAGATCATTAAAATGAGCAGGCATCACGAAGTTGGCGTGTTGCCTGCATTGCAATCTATGGGCACGGGTTAATGGTGCTTTGAGATCCTTGTGCCCGTGTTTGGGGACTATCCATTTAGCTCCCACAATCTTTCTAATAGTTAGTTTGGTTCCATTGAAACAATATTGTAAACCATAATCAAATTTTCCTAAAGGACACAAAACATCAATTATCTCACAGTATCCCTTAGGATTCATAACACTCTGGCTGGTTAATTTGATCATGTGGCGCTCTTGGAAATGGTAGCATAGTGGTTATGTTACTGGACTAATAATCCAGAGGCCTGGACTAATGATCCAGAAACTGTGAGTACAAATCCCACCACGGCAGCTGGGGAATTTAAATTCAGTTAATTAAATAAATTTGGAATAAAAATCTAGTATCAGTAATGGTAACCATGAAACTATCGGATTGTCGTATAAATACATTTGGTTCACTAATGTCCTTTAGGGAAGGAAATCTGCCATCCCTACCTCGGCTGGCCCATATGTGACTCCAGATCCAAAGCAATGTGGTTGACTCTTAACTGCACTCTGAAATGGCAGAGCAAGCCACTCAGTTGTAAAAAAACTGCTACGAGAAACAATAAGAATAAAACTGGATGGACCACCTGGCATCGACCTGGCACCGGCTTCGGAAGTGACAACAGCACAACCAGCCCAGTCGACTCTGCAAAGTCCTGCTCATCGACATCTGGGGACATGTGACACAATTGGGAGAGCTGTCCCACAGACAAGTCAAGCAACAGTTTGACATAGTCATACTCACAGAATCATACACCTCCATCACCATGCCTGGGTATGTCCTGTCCCACCGGCAGGACTGACCCACCAGGGGTGGTGGCACAGTGGTATACAGTCAGGAAGGAGTGGCCCTGGGAGTCCTCAACATTGACTCTGGACCCCATGAAATCTCAAGGCTTCAGATCAAGCATGGACAAGGAAACCTCCTGCTGATTACCACCTACCGTCCTCCCTCAGCTGATGAATCAGTACTCCTCCATGTTGAACATCACTTGGAAGAAGCACTGAGAGTAGCAAGGGCACAGAATGTACTCTGGGTGGGGGACTTCAATGTCCTTCACCAAGAGTGGCTCGGTAGCACCACTAATGACAGAGCTGGCCGAGTCCTGAAGGACATAGCTGCCAGTCTGGGCAGGTGGTGAGAGAAGCAACACAAGGGAAAAACCTACTTGAACTCGTCCTCACCAATCTACCTGTCGCAGATGCATCTGTCCATGACAGCATTAGTAGCAGTGACCACCGCACAGTCATTGTGGAGACGAAGTCGCGTCTTCACACTAAGGACACCCTCCATCATGTTGTGTTGCACTACCACTGTGCTAAATGGGATAGATTCAGAACAGATCTAGCAAACTCAAAACTGCGCAACCATGAGGCGCTGTGGCCCATCAGCAGCAGCAGAATTGTAATCCACCACAACCTGTAAACTCATGGCCTGGCATATATTGTCACTCTACAATTACCATCAAGCCAGGGGACCAAACCTGGTTCAATAAGGATTGTAGAAGAGCATACTAGGAGCAGCACCAGGCGTACCTAAAAATGAGGTGCCGACCTGGGGAAGCTGCAACACAGGACTACATGCATGCTAAAAAGCAGAAGCAGTATGCTATAGACAGAGCTAAGCAAGCCCACAATCAACGGATCAGATCAAAGCTCTGCAGTCCTGCCACATCCAGTTGTGAATGATGGTGGACCATGAAACAACTAAAGGGAAGAGGAAGCTCCATGAATATCCCCATCCTCAAAGATGGCAGAGCCCAGCACGTGAGTGCAAAAGACAAAGCTGAAGTGTTTCCAATCATCTTCAGCCAAAGTGAAGGGATAATTACTAGTCCTAACCCTTTTCGGGCTACACCAGATCAGGTGTATTCCCCAGATGTTCACCTTCAACTAAAGTTAGAGATAGCCGAATTCTATAAGACGCTTAATTGGGTCTAAAGGTTCAGACTATCTCTCCGTGAAGGAAAGAAATGACGTGAAGATGTTACCATCTTCCGGATAGCACTTTTAATAAGTTTAACTAGACTGTAACCTTCTGGATATTATGAGGGTCCGGAATACCCCCCAGAATTCTGCAACTCCTCAAAAAAGAGTGTACAGAAATTGAGTTCACGAGATTGATACAGAAATACTACTTGAGACAATTCTAAAAATATATAGATTTATTTAAGCGCCGACATACAGTTAACAGCTTTTGAGTCAATCGTAACATTAACAGTTCAAAAACAAATAGCTTACATTTCTTATCCTCAGAGATCCTTATTCTCCAATCTTAACTTCGCACAGATTTACATTTCTTATTCTTAATTCTAATCCAGGATATCCACCAAAATACGGGATGGTTTCCTGCACCAATATGTCGAGGAACCAAATAGAGATCAGGCCATCTTAGACTGGGTATTAAGTAATGAGAAAGGATTAATTAGCAATCTTGTTGTGCAAGGCCCCTTGGGGAGGAGCAATCATAATATGAAAGAATTCTTCTGTAAGATGAAGAGTGAAGTAGTTGATTCAGAGACTTGGGTACTGAATTTAAATAAAGGAAAGTATGAACGTATGAGGCGTGAGTTGGCTAGGATGGATTGGGGAAAGTAACTTAAAGGGTGGATGGTTACTAGGCAATGGCAAAGATTTAAAGATCGCATGGATGAACTACAGAATTTGTTCATCCCTGTTTGGCATAAAAATAAAACAAAAAAGGTGACTCAACATTGGCTAACAAGGGAAATTAGGGATAGCATAAGATCGAAGGAGATAACATATAAATGGGCCAGAAAAAGCAGCAAACCTGAGGATTGGGAGCAGTTTAGGATTCAGCAAAGGAGGACAAAGGGATTAATTAAGAGGGGGAAAATAGAGTGTGAGAGTAAGCTTGCAGGGAACATAAAAAGAAACTGTAAAAGCTTCTATAGATATGGGAAGAGAAAAAGCTTGGTAAAGTCAAGCGTAGGTCACTTGCAGTCAGAATCAGGGGAATTTATAATGGTGAACAAGGCCATGGAAGACCAATTAAATATATACTTTGGTTCTGTCTTCACAAAGGAGGACACAAATAACCTCCCAGAGATGTCGGGGAACATAGGGTCTGATGAAAGGGAGGAACTGAAAGAAATCAGTATTTGTAGGGAAATGGTGTTAGGGAAATTGACGGGATTGAAGGCCGATAAATCCCCAGGGCCTGATAATCTACATCCTAGGGTACTTAAGGAAGTGGCCCTAGAAATAGTAGATGCAATGCTGATCATCTTCCAACATTCGATGGAATCTGGAACAGTACCCATGGATTGGAGGGTAGCTAATGTTACCCATTAGATTCACCAGGCTGATACCTGGGATGGCAGGAATGACGTATGAGGAGAGATTCGGTCGATTGGGCTTATACTCGTTGGAGATTAGAAGAATGAGAGGGGATCTCATTGAAACTTATAAAATTCTGACAGGACTGGACAGACTAGATGCAGGAAGGATGTTCCCGATGGTCGGGGAGTCCAGAACCAGGGGTCACAGTCTAAGGATAAGGGGTAAGCCATTTAGGACAGAAATGAGGAGGAATTTCTTCACCCAGAGAGCGGTGAACCTGTGTAACTCTACCACAGAAGGCAGTAGAGGCCAATTCATTAAATATATTCAAGAAGGAGTTGGATATATTTCTTAAGGCTAAAGGGATCAAGGGGTATTGGGAGAAAGCAGGGACAGGGTACTGAATTTGAATGATCAGCCATGATTGCATTGAATGGCGGAGCAGGCTCGAGGGGCCGAATGGCCTACTCCTGCTCCTATCTTCTATGTTTCTATGTGTTCTGTAAACTTTAGAAAGTTCATTAAGCTGATTGAAAGACAGAGAGAAACTAGGGTGAGAGAGATGGAAGAGAGTGACTGGGAGAGAGACAGAGCAGGGAAAAGAGCAAGCCTTTCTATAATGTTAGTTCAATATTCAAAGAAAAAGTTGCATTTTGAATCAAACTAATTATTTCACCACTTTTTTATTCATAGAAAGATCAATGATTGCTCCTGTGGTTGAGTGGCAACCTAAAAGGTTGAGGGGTGATCTAATCAAGGTGTTTAACATGTTTCAGGGATTCAATAGGGTAGATATAGAGAAACTGTTCCGTCTTGTGGGGAAATCCAGAACTGGGCATCATCTTAAAATAAAAGCTAGGCCATTTGGGAGTGAAATCAGGAAGCACTTTTTTACACAGGGGGAAGTGGATATCTGGAACTTGATTTGCCAAAAGGATGCTGGGCAATTGAAATTTTCAAGACTGAGAACGATAGACTTTTGTTCGGTAAGGATATCAAAGGGTATGTAACAAAAGCAGGTAAATGGAATAGAGGTACAGATCAGCCATAATCTAATTGAATAAATGAACAAACTCGACAGGCTGCATGGCCTACTCCTGTTCCTATGGGGGGAATTTTAACCTGGAAGAGCGCATGAGTTTGGGTGCGGGTGGGGGGTTAAAACTGGCAAAAATGTCAGCTCGTCGGGAAGCCGGCTCCAACCCGTCGACTTCCGCATTTAACTCCAGCGTGTTAGGCTGCATGCATGCAACCCCCTCGGGAGAAGCGGGTTGTCAATTTCAATATGTTACTCGCTCAATTACAGTGATATTAACATAGCTTTTGCAATTTAACTGTGGGTCCGTGGATTTCCCGGGCTTCATGCAACTCACCAGTGAAAGAAAAGTGAGAACACAATGGCAATTGAGGGGGCTGAAGACATGACAGTGAAATATACCAATAAGTACTGACACCTCACAGCTGCTTTCTTGCCTGCTTGTGTGAAAGGCTTTGTTCACAGTACTTGTGCTGCGAAGTTACTTTACACTCTTTGGAGGTAACTTTACACACTTTGGAGGTGTCATTTACACCTCGGAGGTTTATACGTCTGATCTACACTGTGGAGCTTTGATCGATCAGATCAGCATGGATGCCGCTAATGCTGTGTCACTTTGGGCCTCAGATAAGGACCAATATGACCAGTACCAGAAGCAACACCAGCAACACTAGGAGCAGCATAAGCAGGAGCAGCACCAGCAGGATCAGAAGCAGCAGTGGCAGCAACAGCCTGCTGCTCACAGACCGGCAGCTCCACAGGAGAGAGGGGATTGGCAGAGAGGTGCAGCTCACAGGAGGCCATACCCGGCACACAGGGTCTACAGGGAGAGGATAAGCTTCCTCGACATGTCGAAACACCAATTTCTCAGAAGGCTCAAGGTATCACGTCAGGTGGTGGCAGACATTTGTAGCCTGCTGGAACAAGGCCTGCAGCCAACAGAACCTGGTGGCCCTGCTTTACAAGAGGCTGTCAAAGTCTCCACTTCCCTCAACTTCTTTGCCTCTGGATCCTTCCAGAGATCTGCCGGAGACATTTGTAGGATCTCGCAGTCGGCGGCCCACAAATGCATAAGACAGGTGACTGATGGCTTGTTTGCCAGGGCCGGAAATTATGCCAACTTTGCCTGCGATTATGCTATTCAGAAGGAGCGGGCACTTTGGTTTGCGGCTCTGGCTGGCTTCCCACAGGTGCAGAGTACAGGTGTGTAAATTAAGGCACCCCAGATCACCCAGGAGTATTCATTAACCACAAGGGCTTCCACTCCGTCAATGTGCAGCTGGTGTGCAACCACAAAATGATATTTATGCAGGTGTGCACAAGATTCCTGGGCAGCTGCCATGATGCTTTCGTCCTGCAGCAGTCCACTCTCCCTGATCTCCTCGCATCTCGAAGCAGACTTACCGGCTTACTGCTCAGAGACAAGAGCTACCCACTTAAAGCATGGCTGATGACACCCGTGAGGAACTCAACCAATGAGACCCAGGAGCGATACAATGAAAGCCATATGACAACCAGATGTGTCATTGAACAAGCCATTAGCATGCTGAAGATGTGCTTTAGGTGCCTGGACAGATCTGGAGGCGCCGTTCAATACGCACCAGCCAGGGTCTCCAGAATGGTCATGGTGTGCTGCACTCTGCACAACATAGCACAACAGCAAGGCTTGGACCTGCAAGAGGAACAAGGCGCAGAGCACAGAGCCTTTTCAGACAATTCAGAGGAGGAGGAGGAGGTGGCGGAATGTGATGCAGCCAGCCTTATGCAACGGTGCACGTTGCTGCCTGGGATGCCCAGGATGCCCTCATTACTGCGAGGTTTACTTAGGATCCACCAGTCCACCCATCTGACAACCACAACCCACTATTACCACCACCCCCACACCCCCACACCACCCCCCTCCCCATCCACCATGCCATGAACATAAAGCAGCCCTGCAAACAACCAAGGATCCCTTTCACAGCTCCCCCATTGCTCAGCATCAATTCATCATTTATCATTTATCAGAAGTGAAAAGGCCACTTGCTGGCCAGCAACCAAAAATGAGCAAGATGGGAAAGTGGTGGAAAGAAATATTTATGTGGCTCAGAAATAAAACTGATACTTAACATTGTGTAGCACATCCATACACATACCCTTGTGCAACTACAAATCTTTACTCTCCCTCTTCCTAGCACTTCTATGTGGTGCAACCCCTGTGGCTTCAGCAGCGGTAGAGGCAGGCTGCTCAGATCCCTGCTCTGACTGCTGAGATGTTCTTGGCCGACATCCTCTGGGTTTTGGAGCCCATGAGGGCCCCGCCAAAAACTGCTCCACCTGCACCTGTGCAGGGGCAGACTTGGCCATCATGACACGAGGCAGCATGCGGGGTACTAACTGAGGCAGCAGAGGGCAACGCGTGAGAAGTGGATGCGCTTTGAGCTGAGTCACCACTTCCATCTCCCCTTTCACCATCATCCCTTTCATAGCCCACCCGTACTTCCCTGCTAACAATGAGCTGGAGAACACTTTGCTGCAGACCAGTGAGGCGATTCATCCTATTTAAGGTGGCATTCATAGTGTACAAGCCATTGTTGAAGGCCTACATGCACTCATTTGATTGCTGTGTTTGATGCTCCATGCAGGTGGCCACTCTTTCGCTGGACAAAGACATCATCGCAAAGGCCTACAACATCATGCCAGTCATGCAGGAGATGGACTTCTCCAATCACTTCGCAAGCGTGCACAATGTGGCTGGAACGCCCGCCAGTACATCACACATTCCTTGATGCTGTAGCAGAATTATCCTGTTCGTCAACGGCACCCAAGGTCCAGCATCTGGGTCCAGCTGAACAGAGCTTGGGGCGTCCTGCGGCCTCCGACGCAGACTCTCCACTGCTGTCCCTGTCTCGACCATCTGCTCTTGCTCACTTATGATGTGTGAGTCACCAGGTAAAAACCCAACTATCTGCCTTACGAAGTGTGAATACTTGAGCTGGTACATGGTCTGCATGAGTTCTGTGACGGTGCACCCTCAGAGGGAGTGACCTCCTCTGAGGAGTCATCGTAGTCTTCCTGCACCACCTCCTGTGGGGATGCTTGAAGGCCCTGTGGGAGATTAAAGACATGGGCCCAGTAATTCCGTTCCAAACGCGTGAGTACGGTCGGGGTACTCACGCGTCTGGCCAGAGGAAATGCCGGTTTTCAGCATGCACAGCGCATGCGGAGAAAACCGGCATTTCCAGTCCTCTGAACGAAGGGGTTCAGAGGCACAGCGTGTGCGACTGCACAGGCAGCGCGTGCGCAGTAAAATTCGTCGATTTCATTCATGGATTCAGTGAGGTTAAGTCCTTACAACTTACACATGAAAAAAGCATGTGTAAAGTTGCTCCAGAGGCTGCGGAGGAAGATATATTTTATCGTGGAGCTTCTGAAAGGCAATATTTTTGTTTGGGAAAGGGAGGAAAGTTATTTTAAGAAATGATGAGGTAAGTTTTAAAGTTTAATTTTTTTTTTTTAAACGGGTTTTCAGTACTGTAGGTAGAAGGAGCAATTGTGGCTTTGTGAATTGAATTTGCTGTGTTTATTAAATGTGAAAATGACTGTTCTAAAATGAGTAATGTAACATTTCCAACATTTTTAAGAAAGAAACTGTTCATCAGTAATATATTCTTTTAAGTAATTATGTATGTATGTCCGTATATATTCCTTTACGTATATGTATATATTCCTTTACTTATGTGTATGAATGTATGTATTTAATTATGATTTTCCAATAAGTTACTTTCTCTGAAAGTCGTTGAGGAGATTGCTGAGGTCATCATCAGTTCAATTGTGAATTCTTTTAATGCCGTGAATTGTGCTCATTCCAGCCATTTCACGTTGCTAATCTGAGTGGGCCTTTGGCGTAGCGGTAGCATCCCCGCCGCTGGGCCACACGGCGTAGGGTTTCTAACCCCGCTCCAGACAGTCCTGGCAAGTGGAGTCGGAGCTCCGGCTCTAAATTCTGGGTAGACATCCAGTGGGATATTTGCATCCGTGGGTGTGGGTGGCCCCCCCCCTCGTATAGGTTGTGGGAGCCCGTAAAACCCTGCCACCATAGGACTAACCACCCTAATGGCTGGTACAAAGATGGTTACGGTCACGGAAGGAGCGTTAATCACGGCCAGAAATCCTTCCACCACTTCATACAGTTCCCCAAAGGGAACAGTGTGAAGACACGTACGACGACGACGTTGCTAATTAAATAAATGGAATGAAAAAAATGCTTTCAGGACTTTTAAAAGTCTTTAAATCGCTTTAATTCTGTTTAAAACTACTTCAGATTCTTCAAAATAATGTAAACGTTTTTAAAAGTTTATAAAAGTTACCAAAAGCTTCTTAAAAATACCAAAAACCTATTTAAAATGCGGCTCTACATGTAAAAATGCTTTGCAGCTTGTGAGAAACATTGGGGGCGTGTCCTTTTAAAATGAGACCTCAAGGGGCGTGTCTCACTTGCACTGCGCGCTACAGGCTTCGCGCTGGCTGCACTCCTGGGTGGCGTGATGTCAGACGCTGCCCGGGAGTCAACATTTTAAAACAGCAATTCCAGGCGTCCCTGAAGCTCAACGGCCAGCGCGTCGGGTAAGTGCAGATCTGGGGCTTGCACGCGCGGCAAGCCCCTGACCCGAATTTCTGCCCCATGAATTGGAACTGTCAAGGTAAGAATGTTTTAAGTGATCATTATGCACATGATCATATTTCACTCACTGCTGACATCAAGTCAACATGAGTGAGTGTTGTATGCCATGTTGCTGGCTTATATTTAATTCTGTCACCAGGTAGCTGGGGGGCCCCCATCTCCCAATATCTGACGATCCAATGGCCAAGCACGCCAAGACTCTGCTGATCTCCAGCACCTCCTCCTCTGCAGCTGTCAGTTGCGAGATGGCTGCAGGGCCACCTCCGGTTCTCTGCCTCTCCCTCATGTTCTGTGCCTTGCAAGGAGGGAAAGAAGATACCTATGAGTGAGAGTAATGGCATGCGTTCACACAATGGATGGAGGGCATTTTTTGAGGGTGACTATGAGGGAGAGGCATGACATTGCATAAGGATGAGGGTGAGTGATAGTGGTGGATGGGGATGTGAAGAAGTGCATAGACACAAAGGGATGGGTACACCTGCCATGTAAGTTGGTGTGAGGAGTGATGTGCTGGGGTAGGCTTGAGAAGGCACAGTGAGGGGTTTGGTGTGATACACACATCAGGATGTAGTTGAATGTGCCACTGTACTCACCTTTTCTGCCCTGCTAAGGTCATTAAACCGCTTTCAGCATTGAATCCCCAAGCATGGCACCATATTCCTGATGCTGACCTCCAGCCACGCCTTCTTTGTTTCACCTGCAGGCTTCTCAGTAGGGAACAGTTTCTCCCTGTGGGTCCTTAGAGCCCCCAGCAGCACATCCAGGGAGGCGTCACTGAAGTGAAGCGCAGTCTTTGACCTACCGGACTCCATTCTGCCAATTCCTTCTGTTGGGCTCCCAACTCTAAACTCCATCAAATTGTATGTTTGGAGTGTCCCTTTAAAAATTGGAGTTGAAATCGTGTCATGTTGGTCGGCATCATGCCTGGTCACGCTAATTGGTCAGGAAACCCGGAAATGATATAGTAATGCAATGGCTGGGTTAAAAAGCCAATGACAGACGTGCTACACTTACTTCTGGATTTCCTGCGTGCACCAATTTTAATTGCTCCAAATTTGTCGAAAGTGCCTTCAGCTGCCTCGGCCCTAACTCTTGATTTCCCTTTCTAAACATTTCAGCCTCTCTACCTCTCTCCCCTCCTTTAAGACCGCCTTACAACCTACCTCTTTGACTAAGCTTTTGTTCACCTGTCCTAATAGCTCCTTATATGGTTCAGTGTCAAATTTTGTTTGTGATGCTTCTGTGAAGCACCTTGTGAAGTTTTACTACATTAAAGGAGCTATATAAATGCAAGTTGTTGTTGTTACACGCCTTGGACCAATTATCTCACACCCGCTAACTCTACTTTAACAGAAGATGACGCTCATCTTGACTTCCCGTGTGAAGGCCACAGGAGACCGACTCGTATATATTTTTTTTATATGGCCATATCTCCACTTTCAAAGAACTCTGGCTTTCAGCAACAAGTCATTTGGCTGCACATGCGTCCAAAGGAAATGGTTTTGCCATCTGTCCCTTAGTTCTTTTTGACAACAAAAAACAACCTTGAAAAAAAATGTAGGAAAACTTTGAGGAGAAATGGCTGTTGAAAAATCGCTCTGTTGTGTAATGCTGCTTGAGGGAAATGCACATCTGTTCTTTTTCAAGCAGTCACCTGTAGACACGTAGCAGTAGATACTACTGGATACATTATCAGGGAACTTTCTGTGAGGGCTGTAAATTAGTTTAGACGGGCCTCAATTATTTTTTGGGAACCATTGTGTTATTTTTAGTGTCTGAGGAATTATCATCACCAAGCCGACGAAAACACAATAAATATCACTTCCCTTTGTTCTTATTTTAGAAATAAAAGCAAGTTAAAAAAAAAGCAAATCCAATGAGCAAAATAAAACTGGAACCTTATTCATGAGCAAACTCTAAATCAGAAGGATTACAAGCAGTGGTTTTCAAATTATTTCCTTCAAAAGACACTGCCAGCTACCAAAAGGAAAATAGTGTAGAAAACATATTCATATATGTTGATCTACAAATAATATATTAAGAATATTTTGTCTGCACACAATTTCTGTCAACTTTTTCCATTATAAATTTCTATGTACACATTTATAATGGAACGCATCTTCCCCTCACCTCCCCTTTCAACATTCCGTAGGGACCGCTCCCTCCGCGACACCCTAGTCCACTCCTCTATCACCCCCAGCACCCCTTCCCCTTCGCCCGGCACCTTCCCGTGCAAGCGCAGGAGATGCAACACATGCCCTTATACCTCCCTACATCCCACTGTCCAGGGCCCCAAACACCCCTTCCAGGTGAAATAGCGACTTACTTATACTTTTTGCAATTTAGTATACTGTATTCGCTGCTCACGATGAGGTCTCCTCTACATTGGGGAGACCAAACGCAGATTGGGTGACCGCTTTGCAGAACACCTCCGTTCAGTCCGTAAGGGGGACCCCGAGCTCCCGGTGGCCTGTCACTTTAATTCTCTGCTCCATTCCCACTCAGACCTCGCTGTCCTCGGCCTCTTGCAAAGTTCCACGGAAGCTCAGCGTAAACTCGAGGAACAGCACCTCATCTTTCAATTAGGCACTCTACAGCCCTCTGGACTCAACATAGAGTTCAACAATTTCAGATCATAACCTCAGCCCCTATCACATATATATATTTTCTTCTTTTTTTAATCCACAATTTTTTGTTTGGCCCCTTTTTTTTCCTTTTTTTTTCTTCCCTCCCACATGGCAGCTGTCCTTCATTCTGCCAGCGCAATTCACACCCCATCTAGAGCCATCCTTTATTCCTTAACCTGTCCTATTACCACCTCCTCTAGCCTTGAATATCTTTTAATGTCTCTCAGTGTTTCTTAATCTCTCCTGCTTTCTGTCGTATCACTGACCTTCCCTTTTGTTCTTTCATCCCCTCCCCTTTTCCCAGCCCCTAAACCTGCTTTCCATTTCCTGCTTTTTTCCAGTTCTGACGAAAGGCCATCGACCTGAAAAGTTAACTCTGTTTCTCTCTCCACGGATGCTGCCCTGGCCTGCTGAGTTTTTCCAGCGTTTTCTGTTGTTATTTCGGATTTCCAGCATCCGGAGTATTTTGCTATAATGGAACCTGTCTATGTGAATTTGTCACACTCTTTGCCCCTGTGTAGGCACTGCAACGCCTCCACTCCAGGAGGGTGCAATTGTAGGGTGACAAGTTTATGTCAGCAGTTTCAATTCTAAATGTGGAAGTAGCAATTTATAAAAGAATTATAAAAATAAGGACAGAGCATATGAATTTTAAATGGGACTGAATTAGGTCTGCATGCCCTGATTCAAATGTACCTCACGTTGCTTCACCTGAAGTTTTGATCTTGACTTTCTGTGTAAAATGCCAAGGGTGACTAACTAGTATAATAGGTTAACAAATGCAAAATCTGTTGGGCCTGCAAGGAATCAGGGAAAAGTGTCTGCAGTTTGAAAATCTGTGTTAAAGTGTTTAGTATATTACACTTGGATCAAGACTTTGGGAGTGAGGGGATCTTTTACCAGTATACCATCAGTGTCTATTTTCCGTCAGGAGGTAACTGAAACTAAGGTGATTAGTTGGGGTCCAGATCATCACCCCACACTTTTTTAAATGTATTCATTCATGGGAAGTGAGCATCGCTAGCAAGGCCAGTATTTATTGTCCATCCCTAGTGGGCCTTGAAAAGGTGGTCCTGAGCTGCCTTCTTGAACTGCTACAGTCCATGTGGTGAAGCTACTCCCATAGTGCAGTTAGGGTGGGAGTTCGAGGATTTTGACCCAGCGCAATGAAGGAACGGCGATATATTATATATTTCCAAGTCAAGATGGTGTGTGGCTTGCAGGGGAATTTGGAGGTGGTGGTGTTCCCATGCGCCTGCTGTCCTTGTCCTTCTAGGTGACAGAGTTCGCAGGTTTGGGAGGTGTTGTTGACGAAGCCTTGGCAAGTTGCTGCAGTGCATCTTGTAGATGGTACACACTTGCCACTTATCAGCCCAAGCCTGGATGCTGTCCAGGTCTTGTTACATGTGGGCATGGACTGCTGCATTATCAGAGGAATTGCGAATGGAACTGAACACCGCGCAATCATCAGCAAACATCCCCACTTCTGACCTTATAGTGAAAGGAAGGTCATTGATGATGAAGCTGAAGATGGTTGGGCATAGGACACTGCCCTGAGGAAATCCTGCAGCGATGTCCTGGGGCTGAGATGATAGGCCTCCAGATAGGCCGCCAGATCCCCATTGACTTCAGTTTTACTAGGGCTCCTTGATGTCTCACTCGGTCAAATGCTGCCTGATATCGAGGGCAGTCACTCTCACCTCACCTCTGTAATTCAGCTCTTTTGTCCATGTTTGGACCAAGGCTGTAATGAGGTCTGGAGCCGAGTGGTCCTGGTGGAACCCAAACTGAGCATCAGTGAGCAGGTTATTGGTGAGTAAGTGCAATTTGATAACACCCTAGATGACTCCTTCCATCACTTTGCTGATGATTAAGAGTAGGCTGATGGGGTGGTAATTGGTCAGTTTGGATTTGTCCTGCTTTTTGTGGACAGGACATACCTGGGCAATTTTCCACATTGTCAGATAGATGGCAGTGTTGTAGCTGTACTACGACAACTCGGCTAGAGGTGCGGCTAGTTCTGGAGCACAGCTCTTCAGCACTACAGCCTGGGATGTTATTGGAGCCCATAGCCTTTGCTGTATCCAGTGTGCTCAGCCGTTTCTTGATATCATGTGGAGTAAATCGAATTGGCTGAAGACTAGCATCTGTGATGGTGGGGACCTCAGGAGGAGGCCAAGATATGGTTCATCAACTTGGCACTTCTGGCTGAAGATGGTTGCAAATGCTTCAGCCTTGTCTTTTGCACTCACATGCTGGGCTCCACCATCATTGAGGATGGGGATATTCATGTAGTTTCCCCCTCCCGTTAGTTGTTTAATTATCCACCACCATTCACGATTGGATGTGGCAGGACTGCAGAGCTTTGATCAGATCCGTTGATTGTGGGATTACTTAGCTCAGTCTATAGCATGCTGCTTCCGCTGTTTAGCATGCATTGTAGTCCTGTGTTGCAGCTTCACCAGTTTGGCACCTAATTTTTAGGTATGCCTGGTGCGTCTTCTGGCATGCTCTTCTGCACTCCTCACAGAACCATGGTTGGTCCCCTGGCTTGATGGTAATGGTGGAGTGAGGGATATGCTGAGCCATGAGGTTACAGATTGTGGTGGAATACAATTCTGCTGCTGCTGATCGTCCACAGCGCCTCATGCATGTCCAGTTTTGAGCTGCTATATCTGTTCTGAATCTCTCCAATTCAGCATGATGGTTGTGCCACACAACATGATGGAGGGTGTCCTTAGTGTCCTTAGTGTGAAGGCAGGACTTCATCTCCACAAGGGCTGTGCGGTGGTCATGCCTACGACTTACCGGGGTGTACTTCTTTCTGCACATTTCCAAATCTGCAATTTAATTTTTATTAGGGGAGTATCCATTTAATGCAGAAACTAACAGAGTAGTGTTATCCCTGTCTACCACATCTGGAATTTTGACTTCCTGCGAGTAGGTTTAAGAACCATACAGAATCTCTGCCCATGTGTGCCTTATCATTATGCATCATGTTTTTGATTTGGTTAACTAGTAATTGATCTCTCTAAGGAGAAACATGAGATCAAAGTGGAATCTTTCAGTGTTCTTTGATCCTCAGGTTTGCTGAAATACTGAATATCTTACTGATATGCCAATACTTTTGATTTGAAGGCTTGCCCACCAACATGTAAATCCACATTCTTCTGCTCAGGCAGCTGTTTTTGGACACCTATGATCTCCTCCTGCCTTATCCAATTCACCTTCCTTGAACTGTAGTGTTAATTCCACTGTGCCACTAAAGTGCTGATATGTAGGGAATCCAACCTACGTCTATAATAGTAGCTGCGCTGGTGAATACAATTTGAATTGCACAGATGTTACTCGAGGTAGTCGCAATTTTTGATTTGTTAACTAGAAAATTCAATTGTACATGAGGGGAAAAATATTTAAGGGAAATCACTTCATCTTCAGAACCTTCACACTCTCGCAAATAATCACAATTATTCATTGCATCATAATAAGTAACAGTTTATACTATTAACAAAAGCTTGTCCTTGCTGTAGTCATTACATTTGGAAAAGGAATGCATTTGATTGCACAATGCCATAGCTAAACATACAAACTACAATAAACTGATCATCTCAAGAGCACCTACTTCAAAGAAGCATAACAATTTACAGCACAGAAGGAAAGAAAGAATTAAAGAAAGATATGTATTTATATAGCGCCTTTCATGACCTCAGGACATCCCAAAGCACTTAACAGCCAATGAAGTACTTTTGAAGTGTAGTCACTGTTATAATGTAGGAAACGTGGCAGCCAATTTGCACACAGCAAGGTCCCACAAACTGCAATGTGATAATGACTAGATAATCTGTTTTAAAGATGTTGGTTGAGGGATAAATATTAGCCAGGACACAAGGGAAAACTCCCCTGATCTACTTCAAAATAGTGCCATGGGATCTCTTGCATCCACCTGAGAAGGCAGATGGGATTCAGCCTTTTGCTTGTGTGCTAGATATCTGAAACAGCTAACCTTTTAGTCCCATTCCCCAGTCCTTTCTTTAAACACTTTTAAATTCTTAATTTTCAAATATTTATCCACTTCCCTTTTAAAAGCTATTATGAAAAGTTACTTTCATCACTGTTTCTAATAGGACGTTCCTAATAAACCAAAACATCTCTCTTTACCTCTCCCTTTGTTCTTTTGTCCCTCGGGACTGCTCCTTGAAGTGGTGAGCTCCTATGACCCTGAGAGCTATGCTAGTGAGTGTATAGCTCCTGGTAGGGCCACTCAAGCCAGACAGATCCAAAGGCAGTACTCCTTGATAGAAGGGTGTGAGTCAGGCTAACAATCTGTCTACATAAAAATGCCTTTTGTTATGGAAAGAATTCAGAGTTGAGACAAGTCTGTTACAGAATTGCAAATATAAACTTCAACTGTGGAGAACGACAATCTGCTGGATGTAAGGCAAAATGATGAAGTCAAATATCTTGCTCTGGACAGACAGCAGTTGAAGAAATCTGTTGCTTCATGTGCCACTAGGCTCAGGCGATTAGAATCGGCAGCCCGTTTTACTCCCCGCCCAGGCATAAAATGGGATGCCGATTCGTAATTGGCCATATTGTGCAACCGTGAAGACCAATTTCATCCCCTAATTACCAACTCACTGAGCAATGGAAATAGTTTTGCCTTATCTCCTTTACCAGAGACCCTCATAATTATTAACACCTCTATCAAATCTCCTCTGGTATCATCTTTAGCATCATCAAGCATGGTTTTGGTCTGAAGACTTTCTCCTCTGCTGTGATCAGCATCTCCCACCTTTGACTGGTTTGTTAAAGCTTAGTTTGTGGTTCACTGTCCATTTAATATTATTCAACTGATTTCAGGGACCCTGTTAAGATTTTTTTGTTGATAGGGGGCACTGAACTGCTAACTTTTTGCTTCCTATCCCTTGCTTCTAGACATGGATGATGTGGCTCTTTATGGACTTCTTGTCGGCACGTGCATCTCTCTCTAAATTTTGGTTTATATACTGCTTATTTACTGTAGAGCGTTCTGCCCATATGTCTTCCAGAGAACCTCCACATTGTCTTTATGGACATCAGTTCCAGAGAATCTCCACATTGTCTTTATAGACATCAGTGGTCTAATTTCTAGCTTGTTTTAATTATTGATGCTATTATATGACGTGGTCAGCGCAAACTTGTCATAGGGAATGATCCCTGTGCTGGAACGGGTAAGCCTGAGATCCACCCAATATTGGGCCTTGGGCCTCATTAACATCAGCGTTGCAGACACTTGCTGGGCATCCTCAGGCAGCTCATCAAAGAGCTCTTGAATTTTGGTCTGCGGCAGGACTTAAAGGGAGAGGTTGGAAGCAAATGGGAAGGAGGGGAGCGACTGGGAGAGGGTTGATCACACGACTGGGAGGGAGGTCAATCAAGCGGGGGTTGATCGGGAAGTGGGCATGAGCACTCTGGCACCACCCAACTCCACATTCAGGCAAGTATTTTTTTTCAAAATCTTATCTTTTTAATGGTGGCCTGTAGCGGCCCCTTGAAGGATTGTGGTTAGGCCACATGTAGGCCTCATTTTCCTGAATACAGCCAGCCAGTTGCAAATTATTTGCAAATGTAATAGGCCTAACACCTGTTTCAGGCAGGAGTCCGGTACGCATGTACTTTTGCCTAGACCAATATAGTGGGCAGCACACATCTGGCTCGTAATGAATGTGCATTTCCTATGCGGCCGGTTTAGCGCCTGGAAACCAGGCATAGTGCCATCGAATTTCTAGGCCTGCATGCCTTAAATCTCCACTGTCTGGTGGTAATTTTTTATCATAGACTAATGGGATCAAAGATAGATAAGTTCTGGAAACATAGGGTGCGATGTTGCCAGCCCTGGGGAGGTGGGTATGGAGGCAGGACTGCCGGGAAAATGGTGAAATTGGGGGCGGGTGCCCATCCCGCCCTCAACCTGCCACCGTGCCATCTTGCCACGGCAGGTAGCCAACCCGCGCTGGGTCCCGTGTCCTTGGAGGCGGGAAGGGGATTACAGCCACTTAACTGCCTGTTACAAGAGAAATGCAGGGAACAGCACCAAACGCTGTACATGGCCTTCTTTGACCTCACAAAGGCCTTCGACACCATCAACCGTGAGGGATTATGGAGTGTCCTCCTCAAATTCGGCTGCCCTCAAAAGTTTGTCACCATCCTCCGCCTGCTTCATGATGACATGCAAGCCGTGATCCTGACCAACGGATCCACCACAGACCCAATTCACGTATGGACCAGGGTCAAGCAAGGCTGTGTCATCGCACCAACGCTCTTCTTGATTTGCCTGGCCGCAATGCTCCATCTTACTCTCAGTAAGCTCCCCGCTGGAGTGGAGCTAATCTACAGAACAAACGGGAAACTGTTCAAATTCCGTCGCCTCCAGTCCAGTTCTAAGGTCATCCCATCCTCTGTCATCGAATTACAGTATGCAGATGATGCTTGCATCTACGCACACTCTGAGGTCGAACTCCAAACCATCGTCAACACCTTCAACGAAGTGTACGAGAGCATGGGCCTTATACTAAACATCCGTAAGACAAAGGTCCTCTACCAACCTGCCCCCACCACACAGTACTGCTCCACAATTATCAAAATCCATGACGAGGCCTTGGACAACGTGGACCACTTTCCATGCCTCGGGAGCCTACTGTCAACAAGGGCAGACATCGATGACGAAGTCCAACACCGCCTTCAGTGTGCCAGTGAAGCCTTCGGTTGCCTGAGGAAGAGAAAGAGAGTTGAAGACCAGGACCTCAAACCCAGCACCTAGCTCATGGTCTACAGAGCAGTAGTGATACCCACCCTCCTGTATGCGTCAAAGACATGGACCATGTACAGCAGGCACCTCAAAGCACTGGAGAGGTACCACCAACACTGCCTCCACAAGATCCTGCAAATCCATTGGCAGGATAGGTGCACCAACATCAGTGTTCTCGCTCAGGCCAACATCTCCAGCATTGAAGCTTTGCCCACGCTCGTTCAGCTCTGATGGATGGGCCACATCGTCTACGTGCCCGATACGAGACTCCCAAAACAAGCGCTCTACTTGGAGCTCTGACACGGCAAGAAAGCCCCAGGTGGGCAGAGGAAACGCTTCAAGGACACCCTCAAAGCCTCCTTGAAAAAGTGCAACATCCCCACCGACACCTGGGAATCCCTGGCCCAAGACCGCACAAAGTGGAGGAGAAGCATCCGGGAAGGTGCCGACCACCTCGAGTCTCTTCGCCGGGAGCAAGCGGAAGCCAAGCGCAAACAGCGGAAGGAGCACACGTCAACCCAAGCATCCCACCCACCCACCCCTTCAACCACCGTCTGCCCCACCTGTGACAGAGACTGTAGGTCCCGCATTGGTCTCATCAGTCACCTGAGAAATCATTTTTAGTGTGGAAGCAATTCATCCTCGGTTCCGAGGGGCTGCCTAAGAAGAAGAGAAGATGAACAGGTAGTTAACCGGAATATAAGAGGATTATCCTCATTTTACCCACACAAGTGTGGGCTTCCCGAAGGCTGCGAACCCAGCCAGGGTCACCGAGGCGAGCAGTGGGTCTGCGGGGGTCGGATGGGTGCAAACGTGCATTGTGAAGGTAAGTGATGGGTGCAAGTCTGGAGAGGTAAGTATGTGAGGGAAGTGAAAAGTGTTAGAAAAAGTTTACTTACCTTTGTTTCTTCCTGCAGGCTTCAATCGGGGATGTGGAGAGTCTCGCATCTCCACAGCAGAGATGACAGATGGCTGCAGCATTCTCCAATGCAACAATCATCTAATTTCTGCTAAAGAAAGAGGTTTGATGAGCCTTGAATTCAAAAACTCATCAAACGACAGAGAATGTCAGTGTTTGACAGTGTCACAGAGCTGTCAAACGATGACAGTTCATCTGTCAAAAATTTTTGACAGATGAAACGTCATACACTAACGCTCTCTGTAACTGGCTTCCCCTTAATTGGCCTACTAAGCCCGCTGGGCGGGCTTAACAAGGTCAATCAAGGGAAAATAGCATGGGTTGGCCAGAAGTCAATGGAGGCAGGACTAAAACCTGACAAGTGGGAGTCCCACCTCCAAAAGGCCCCCATTGGCAAAATCCAGCCCTTTGTGTTAAGAAAATAGACAGTTGATGTTGCAGATAAAGAAATGTTTTCAGAACAGATACCATTGATTTTTGTTTTCAAACTCTGTCCCGCTAACTGAATTATAAAGTTACACAAATGTGAATCTCTATACTTGAAGTACTCATGCAAAAATAAGCTAGCTATTTGGTTTTTATTGGACTAGGAGATCAAATTAAAAAACTTTGATCAATGCTCTCCTCATGTCAGCTGTGGCTCAGTTGGTAGCACCTTTGCTTCTGGGTCAGAAAGTTATGGATTCAAGTCCCAATCTTGGGACTTTGAGTACCAAAATCTAGGCTGATACTCCAGTGTAGTATTGAGGGAGTGCTGCACTTTGGAGGTGTCATCTTTTGGATGAGATGTTAAACTGAAGCCCTGTCTACTATCTCAGGTGGACACAAAAGACCCCTTGGCACTGTTTTGAAGAAGAGCAGTGGAGTTATCCCTGGTGTTTTGGCCAATATTTTTCCCTCAATCAATATTACTAAAACAGATCATCTGGTCATTATCACATTGCTCTTTGTTGGAGCTTGCTGGGTACAAATTGGTTACCGTATTTCCTACATTATAACAGTGACTACACTTCAAAAGTACTTCATTGGCTGTAAAGCACTTTGGGATGTTCGGTGGTCATGAAAGACGCTATATAAATGCAAGTCTTTCTTTTTTCTTTTTCTGTGACTGGCCTGTGTTTAGTTGTTGATCTGACCTTAATAGGTGGTTTACAAAGACATTTTATAGAAACAGACAGGTTTTGTCTTAAAATATATGCAGTTCATAAACAGTGTATCACAGTCAAGAATTAATTATAGACAATAGCCAGAGGCCAGTACTGTGCTGCTTATCATGTTCGATAAGCACTTAGAAGTACAACTGATCTTTGTTTAACTGCTGGTATCAGAATGATAGGAATCTCATTTGGATTCCTGAGAGCCAAATTGTTTCAGTCAACTGTTCTTGGCGAGTTGTATCCAAAAGGTTTTGTTTCATTACAAGCATTTTTAGAGGTTTGTAGTCATTTCTTCCAAGTCTATTATCTCCCTGCAAATTCTGCTTTAGTCTGTATGAGTTCACATGACTTGTTTCAGTATTTACAGTAGAGAAAGAGGATAGTATGCCAGAAATCCCAAGGAAACTAATATTGAATCAGGGACCAGGACTCAACAAAATTAACATAAGTAAAATAATAGTAATGAAAAAAATAATGGCACTAAAGAGTGACAAATCATCAGGGCCAGATGGTTTCCAACCCAGGGATTTAAAGGAAGTAGGTGAGCACATTGCAGATGCCCTAACTATAATATTCTAAAGTTCTCCTGATTCAAGAACCGTTCCTTTAGATTGGAAAAATGTGCATGTCGCTCCACTATTTAAGAATGGCGAGAAAGGGATACCAGGGAATTATAGACCAGTTAGCCTAACATCTGTTATCAGGAAATTACTAGTCTATAATTAAGGATAGGGTGACCGAACACCTTGAAAATTTTCAGCTGATCAGAGACAGCCAGCATGGATTTGGAAAAGGTAGGTCATGTCTGACAAACCTGATTAATTTTTTGAGGCGGTGACTAAAGTAGTGGACAGGGGAATGTCTATGGATGTTATTTATATGGACTTCCAGAAGGCATTTGATAAAGCCACGTATCCAAATTTGCCAAAGACACAAAGATAGGCGGCATTGTAGGCACTGTAGATTAAAGCATAAAATTACAAAGGAATGTTGATAGATTAAGTGAATGGGCAAAAATGTGGCAAATGGATTTCAATGTAGGCAAATGTGAGGTCATCCACTTTGGACCGAAAAAGGATAGAACAGGGTACTTTCTAAATTGTGAAAAGCTAAAAACAGTGGAGGTCCAAAGAGACTTGGGGTCCAGGTACATAGATCATTAAAATGTCATGAACAGGTGCAGAAAATAATCAAAAAGGCTAATGGAATGCTGGCCTTTATATCTAGAGGACTAGAATACAAGGGGGTAGAAGTTATGTTTCAGCTATACAAAGCCCTGGTTAGACCACACCTGGAGTACTGTGATCAATTCTGGGCACCATACCTTAGGAAGGATATATTGGCCTGGAGGCAGTGCAGTGTAGGTTTACCAGAATTATACCAGGACTTTAAGGGTTAAATTACGAGGAGAGATTACTCAAATTAGGGTTGTATTCCCTGGAATTTAGAATGTTAAGGGGTGATCTGATCGAAGTTTTCAAGATATTAAGGGGAACAGATAGGGTAGTCTAGGACTAGGGACATAGTCTAAAAATTAGAGCCAGACCTTTGAGCAGTGAAATTAGGAAACACTTCTACACACAAAGGGTGGTAGAATTTGGAACTCTCTTCCGCAAACAGCAATTGATGCTCGATCAATTGTTAATTTTAAATCTTAGATTGATAGATTTTTGATAACCAAAGGTATAACGGGATATGGGGCAAAGGCGGGTATATGGGGTTAGGTCACAGATCAGCCATGAACTCATTGAATGGCGGAACAGGCTCGAGGGGCTAAATGGCCTACTCCTGTTCCTATGTTCCTATGTTCTTCACCCCTGTAGGCTGTGACCAATACTGTTCCTTGGTCAGCTGACAGAAGATGGTGGGATTGAAGGGACTGCAGCATTGCCAGCTCTTCCTCCCCTGAAAGACAGCATGCTACAGTCATGAAATATTAAATCTGGTAGCCAATGTGGGCAAATCACTCTTTTAAAATAAAGAACAAGCTCGCTGGATGCAATTATACAGTAATACAAAACTAACACAAGAAAAGATTCAAATGTTTGTAAAGATTGCAGAGATTGGGTCAGCATAATGCTGCAAAAGAAATGTGAGGCACAGCTTTGAATATGATTGAAACTTGTGTGGAATGCTACCTCATCTTATGAGGGGACCTTACAAATGTTCTTCTCCAGCAGAGCACTGAAAATGTACAAAGTGACGATGAGAAGACATGTGCCTTTGCAAAGGGTGTAAATAATAGTTTTGTCCCAAAGCTAGAGGGAACGTATTGACATTGTACACTGAAGAAGAAAGAAAGAACTGGCATTTATACAGTGCCTTAAGATGTCCCAAAGCATTTTATAATAAATGGCTTATATATTTAGCACAGTAGCTTTTATAATGTAGGCAAACATGGCAACCAATCTGTGCACAGCATGGTCCCGCAAACAGCAATAAGATAAATGAGCAATTACTCTGTTATGCTTAAAAATTGACCTCGGCACTAGGAGAATTTCGTCTGCTGTTCTTCCGATAGTGCCATGGAATACTTTACATCCTGAACGGGCAGATGGTGTAGCATCTCCTCCAAACGACATTAGGAGTGAATTTCCATGGGGTTCTCCCGATTGTCCATCATAACTGCGGCAGACGAGCTGTAGTTATGGTGGGTAATCGAGAGAACCCTCATGGAGATTTACCCCCAGGACCTCCAACACTACTTCAGCACTGTACTATCAGCATGGATTATATATTTAAGTCCTTACATAGGCCTTGAACATACAATCACTGCTGGACCAAGCTGACGTAATGTTACAAAAATATCCCAGATGACGTACTGCAGGTTCTGACAGTAGCAGCTTCCTCAAATAAACTCGACCAAAAGTCACCACAATGCCTTGTAGACTTTTCCATTACCTACCATTTTATGTAGGGCTGGAGCTTGGTTTTTGATGTTATAATTAAAGCAAAAATCTTACACGGCTTTTTGGAAAGGCATCCTGGGTGATAAATTGGAAATGGCTTTGATGTTTTCCCTGCACCAAATTGCCACCCAGGAGTTAATGTTAAAACGCGTACATTAAAAACAGTACTAAAAACTAGCACCCACAGGCTACTTATTTCAATCAAGATAGAGAGTAGGCAATTATCTGTCATATTTAATGTATTATGTCATAAAAATGCTTAGCTTTTATAGGTAAACTCACAAATTCAGAATACATCGTTAATATTTGAATAATCTGTAGACATTGCAGTTTCTTGTGTCTTTTGTGGTTGAGTAATTTCAGAATTAGAAGATTGTTTAAAATATCATTTTCTATGTCCTATCTGCTTCTTGTGAACAGTGATGGTTTTAAAGCCTCATTAGAGCAGGCGCCAGGAAACTAGTGCCTGGGCTCATGGGAAGAGGCGGGCTGGCAAATAGAAAATGGGGCAGATCAGCTGGCTGCAAGGTTTAAGCTGGAAGCAAGTTCTTAAACCTGTCTGAAGTGAGTTTTATCTGTGCACAGCATCCACTTAAATAATTACAACCAGAATTAATAAAAAACTAGAGGCAAACTGCAGTCTCCAAAATGGCATGGGCCCAAAGGAATGAGCAGGCGTTCTAAACAAACTTGAATGTGAAGAATGCTGCCCCACCTTGTGAGAGACCATTACATATGTTTATCTCATGGATAACAGTGAAAATAACTAGAATGCAGACAGTATGCATTAAAGCTGGGGGAAGGGGGGATGGGGGATTTTATTTGATGTCTACATTTACTCTTGCATCCATAGGAGGAAAGAGAGATAGAGCTCTTCTCAGCTACTGTTCAGAGTAGGTACTCAAAAATGTATGTAACAGCTCAAATACTCTGATACCCATGCAGTGGAAGATGCAGCCATCTTTAAGGTGACTTTCTCACCTGCAGTTGACTTCTGAGGAGTACAAACCCAAGGTCCCTTCTATCCTTATGAGTGGTGGACATGGGATTCAGGGTTATTTGAAATGTAACAAGGGAATACTGTGGATAGGTGGGCTAGATCGATTGAAGGTCTTCTCTTGCCTGAAACTCTTATTATGTCATTCTGTTTTTATGTGCTGAACTTCTTTGTACTTGTTCAGATGCCTGTATTGTGGATACCACTTGAGCTCTCTATGTGCAGGTGATAATCTCAGGAACTGGATATCATTTAAAGGTCAGGGCTGCCCCCAATTATGAATTTAACGGTTGGCAAACAGCAATAAGCAGATTTTTTTGGAAGGGGAGGAATCTGTATTCCAACCAAAGAGAATAATTTTCTTTAGTGTTCAAACAAAATAGCAGCTATTACATTTAGAAGTAGGTGGTGTCAACCAAACAAAGAAGAATTTCTCTCCTTTAGGTCAAGTGACCTTGGATTTGAATGCGAACAAGAAACCAAACATTCTTATGGCTAACAGCACTAAGTACTGACTTATCAGTATAGCATGCTACCGTGCTCCACAGGCTGACAGCTACAACTTTCTAAGACTGCCCATGTACTCAAGTGACACCTTTACAAAGATTGATTGGTTAAGTCCTCTGAAATGGGATTCTCTTCATGATTGAAAGCATTTAAGTTTAGCTTCCATTTACCCAAGGAGAGGAAAGGAATGAAAATTAAGAAAAGATTCACACACATTTTGTGAAGGTTTTCAGAGAAAGGTCCTAGAATTTATAAAATAAACTTAAGAGTTACTGGAATTGTAATGTATGTACCTTTAAGGGGAGAACTACTTTTTACAGCTCCTGTATACTGTAGTACCGGCAGTGACCACACCTGTATATAAAGCCTGAGTAGTGATCTGTAAAGTTAGTTCTAGAGTAACCCTCATTCAGTAAACACCTGTTGAATCGTTCCCTGCACTCTGTTGTCTGATTATTGAAGGGCACAACATTAAGATACACGGACATAACATTGGCGACGAGCAGATTCGAACCTACCTGCAACTTTGCATCACCTCCCAGGGATTCGCTCCTGGAGAACAGTGGAAGAAGGTCGAGTCCAGAAGCACGGGCGTCAACCACAGGCAACCGCCCAGTCATCCAGTGGAGATTTGAGCATCGCAGGGGAGGCTGTCGAGAGCCAGGCTTGGCTTTCCAGTCACGGTGGTCCAGCGAAACGGACTGGCAACAGATACTGCGCAGACCCTTCCCGGACAGTGACGGGCTAGAGCCCGACCGAGCGGCACAGAAAAAGGCCGAGCAGCGTCGACGGGGGAGAGAGAGAGGGCAGAGCGCACAGGGCGCAACCGGTGTTCAGGACCGAGCGGCGTCAACGGGGGAGAGAGGCGAGAGAGAGCAGAGCACAGCCGGTGTTCAAGGGCCGAGCAGCGTCGACGGGGGAGAGAGGCACGCAGGAAAACGTGCAGAGCACAGCCGGTGTTCAAGGGCCGAGCAGCGTCAACAGGGGAGAGAGGCGCGCAGGAAAACACGCAGAGCGCAGCCGGTGTTCAAGGGCCGAGCAGCGTCAATGGGGGAGAGAGGCGCGCAGAGAAACGCGAGGTGCTGCCATTGCCACGAGGACCGCAGAGAGCGGCGTTGGCAGCAGTGCAGGAGCAGTGCACGAAAACCACAGGGCGTCGCCATTTGCCACGAGGACCGCCGAGAGCGGCGTTGGCAGCAGCGCGGGAGACGTCATTTTAAGCCGCAGCGGGGAAGAAAGGAAAGCGTGGCAGACGCCATTTTAAGCCGCAGCGGGGAAGAAAGGAAAGTGCGGGAGACGCCATTTGAAGCCAGTCTAACCACACCCAAAAATGCCGAAGAGTGGCAGTATCACAGCGTTTGACAATGAAGTTGAAGATTGGACGACATATGTCGAACGTATAGAAGTATACTGCAAGGCGAATGAAGTGCCAGATGACAAGAAAGCGCTGGTATTGTTGAATACAATGGGTGCCAAAATGTATGGCTTACTATGAAACCTAGTAACCCCAGAGAAGCCAGTAGAAAAGGATTTTGAAAACATAGTGTCATTCCTACAGGACCACTTAAACCCCACACCACTGTTGATAGCAGAAAGATTTAAGTTTCACAAAAGGAACCAGCATAAAGATGAAAGTAATGCTGAGTATTTAACGGAACTGCGCAAGCTATCGAAACACTGCCAGTTTGGAACGGGACTAGCAGATATTTTAAGGGACAAGTTTGTGTGTGGGCTTCAAAGTGAAGGAACCCAGAAACGGCTTCTATCAGAAAAGGATCTTACGCTGGACAAGGCTTTCAGCATTGCAGTATCACATGAAGCAGCAGCACGGGGCGCTGCAAAGATACAACGGAGACCGCAAGAATATGGCACAAATGAAATGTCATACGGAACAGTGAAGTGTTATTGCTGCGGCAGAACAACACACGACCATAATGATTGCTGGTTCAAGGACAAAGTGGGCAGACAGTGTGGCAAAGTAGGACACATAGCAAGAGTCTGCAGGTCGGGAAAGAAAACCAGCAGCAATGAATCTCCACAGGAGAAGTACAAGAAGGTACATAAGGTGACGGAGAGTAGTTCAGACGAACAGAAGAGTGATACAGACTCCGGAAGCAAGGAGCTGGGTTGTCTGAAACTACATAATGTGATCAAAACGGAGGATCACTAAACTATCTGGGTCACGCTCAAGATAGCAGGAGTCCAAGTGAAAATGGAATTGGACACAGGATCAGCCCTAACAGTCATAAACCGAAGGGACTACAAGCGGCTATTCTCACATATACCCTTGAGAGATACAAAGATTGTCTTGAAGACGTACACGGGGCAAAAAGTCTACCCCAAAGGAAAAATAAGGGTGAACGTTATATATAACGGCAAGGAAACACCAAAAATGGACCTATATATATTGCCAGATGGAGGACCACCACTACTAGGACGTGAATGGATCCGGAAGAAACAGCTAGATTGGCATTCCATACAGGCACTGACTGTGGCTGACAAAAAGGATGACGACGTCACACCTGGGCGACTGTCAAAGATCCTAACTGATGTGAAAGAAGTGTTCCAGCAAGGACTCGGAACACTAAAAGGAATGACAGCGATGATTAAAATTGAAGAAAACGCAAGCCCAACATTTTTTAAGGCCAGACCAGTACCTTATGCGATACGCCCAGCCGTCGAAACAGAGCTGGAGAGTCTGGAACGTTCAGGTGTACTGTCCAAGGTAGACTGGAGCGAGTGGGCTACACCCATCGTCCCTGTGATGAAAAAGTCGTTGAGCAGCACGCCTGGGGAACCAAGGAAGGTTCGCATCTGTGGGGACTTTAAGGTAACAGTGAACCCGGTCCTTCACACCGTACAATATCCACTTCCGCAGATTGAAGATATTTTCGCCTCGCTATCTGGAGTGAAACGGTTCACGAAGATTGATCTGGCCCAGGCGTATCTACAAATGGAGGTAGAAGAAGCATCAAAAAAATACCTCACAATCAACACCCATAAAGGTCTCTACCAATACAACCGGCTGGTGTTAGGGGTAGCATCAGCTCCGGCTATTTGGCAGAGGGCAATGGAACAAGTCCTGCAAGGGATCCCAGGGACCCAGTGTTATTTGGACGACATCCTGGTCACGGGCGAAAATGACAGTGATCGCCTTACCAACCTGGAGCAGGTGCTCACTAGATTGCAGGAATATGGGCTCTGAGCTAACCGCCCCAAATGCGAGTTTTTTAGAAAACAGATCTCGTATTGTGGCCACGTTATCGATAAAGAGGGGTTACATAAGTCCACAGAGAAGATTGAGGCAGTAGTCAAGGCTCCAGCACCGGAAAATGTGTCACAACTGAGGTCGTTCCTCGGGCTGGTAAACTACTACCATAAGTTCTTGCCAAATTTGTCTACAATACTACACCCACTGAACACCCTACTGCAAACTGGGGTGCCATGGAAGTGGAGTAACGAATGTAGATGAGCTTTCCAGAAGAGCAAAACACTAATCACATCGAAAGAGGTATTGGCCCATTACAACCCAGCATTACCGATTCGGTTGGCATGTGATGCGTCACCCTACGGCATTGGAGCGGTGCTGTAGCACAAATTCTCGGGCGGCTCAGAGAGGCCAATAGCCTTTGCGTCACGATCACTAACCTCAGCCGAGCGTAACTACGCCCAGATTGACAGGGAGGCCCTCAGCCTAGTGTGGGGAGTGAAAAAGTTCAATCACTATCTGCACGGGCAGAAGTTCACCTTGCTGACTGACCACCAACCACTTGTCTCCATCTTTAATCCAAAGAAGGGCGTTCCGGTGATGACTGCGCAACGGCTACAAAGATGGTCCCTTTTTCTAGGGGCGAACCAATATGAAATCGAGTATAAGGGCACAAAACAGCATGGAAACGCTGATGGGCTATCACGCCTGCCACTGCCTACTGCGGAGGAAGCACCAGCAGTGGATCCTGTCGAAATATTTCATTCGACTATAATTGAATGCTTGCCAGTAACTAACGCTGGTATAGAGAAGGAGACCCGAAATGACCCAACACTGTCTCGGGTATATGATTTGACGGTGAAGGGATGGCCAGCACATGGCATCTCACTGTTGCCAGCATTCTCATCCAGAAGAGAACAGCCGTCAGTATGCCAGGGGACCTTGATGTGTGGATCCCGAGTGGTAATTCCACCCAAGTTAAGGGAGCGAGTGCTCAATGAGCTTCACGAAGGTCATCTGGGAGGGGTGAAAATGAAAAGCCTTGCTAGGGCTTATGTGTGGTGGCCGGGGATCGATCAGCAAATCGAGGACCTGACAAAGAGCTGCTCAGGATGCCAGAAGGTCCAAAATGCACCACCACATGCCCCTCTACACCCATGGGAGTGACCCTCATCTCCATGGCAACGGGTGCATATTGATTTTGCTCGTCCATTCATGGACTCAATGTTTTTAATAGCCGTGGATGCGCACTCGAAATGGCCTGAGGTGATCAAAATGTCCTCCTCCACCACAGAGAAAGCTATTGCAGTCCTACGGACCATTTTTGCCAGGAACGGCTTGCCAGAGCAGATCTGCTCTGATAAGGGACCACAGTTTGTGTCCGAAGAGTTTCGAAGATTTATGAAAAGGAATGGGGTAAGGCATTACACATCCACCCCGCATCATCCAGCCACAAATGGATTGGCTGAGAGGTTCGTACAAACCTTTAAGAAGGCAATAAAGGCTATGTACAATGACAACGTTCTGCTGCAGCACAAGGTGGACAATTTCCTGTTCGCCTACCGGAATGCGACACATGCAATCACCAACCAGGCCCCATACATGATGTTTTGAACCGAAGGTTAAGATCTCGCCTGGATTTGCTCAGACCAAACGTACGAAGGGATGTTGAGAGTAAGCAATTCCAGCACATCCATGAGAAGCCAACAAGGAGCTTCAATGTAGGGCAACCAGTCTTGGCCCGCGACTACCGAACAGAAAAATGGCAGCCAGGAACGATATGCACACAGCAGGGCCCACTAATGTACACAGTGGACGTTGGGGAGAGCATCGTGAGACGCCATGCTGACCAGAGCCTAGAGTCACAGGAACAAGTCAACCCCATGCCTCGCCCATACGTACCTGGTGATAGAGTCATAGAGTCATAGAGTTTTACAGCACAGAAAGAGGCCCTTCGGCCCATCGTGTCCGCACCGCCCATCCATCCCTGTCCAGTCTAATCCCATTTTCCAGCATTTGGTCCATAGCCTTGTATGCAATGGCATTTCAAGTGCTCATCCAAATGCTTCTTGAATGTTGTGAGGGTTGCTGCCTCTACCACCCTTTCAGGCATTGAGTTCCACATTCCAACCACCCTCTGGGTGAAAAAGTTCCTCCTCAAATCCCCTCCCCGACACACAGGTAGCATCTACCCCAGAAACAGTAGCATCGGAAGCAGATGAACCAACTGATGACAGGGTGCCAGAATCGCCTCCGCACCAAGAGCAAGACTCTCGGGAAAGGCGCTGTCCAGAAAGCATCAGGAAGCCTCCCCAAAGACTGAATTCATAAATAGACTATTTTCAGCTAATGTTGCATGTTAAAATTGTTAATTGTAATTAGTTTGATATTTAATTGTTAAATGAGTGTTATGGTACTGTTAATCTAAAAGGGGAGGAATTGTAATGTATGTACCTTTAAGGGGAGAACTACTTTTTACAGCTCCTGTATACTGTAGTACCGGCAGTGACCACACCTGTATATAAACCCTGAGTAGTGATCTGTATAATTAGTTCTGGAGTAACCCTCATTCAGTAAATACCTGTTGAATCGTTCCCTGCAGTCTGTTGTCTGATTATTGAAGGACACAACATTAAGATACACGGACATAACAGGAATGTAAAAGTATTAGCGGTATATATTTCTAAGCATAAATAAATGTACAGTATAACAGCAATAAAGAACAGTTACAGGAAGTGCCGGATTAGTTACATTAGGAAGAAAGAAAGCAGTGAATGAAGCAAGACTGCCGCAATGGCCATATTGCATTTGCAAAGATAATCCAGAGGCCGTATGCAGAGCTCAATTCATGTTGCTTTTAATGGCTGATCGAAACACACTCTCCCCGGCAAAAGCAATCGAATACCTATATCCAATGTCAGACACAATACAACGATAACAGCACTATGAAACTCCATGTGCTCAGGCCAAGGCAATCGAGTACCTATCACCAATGTCAGACATAACCTTTCCTCCCCGCTCACAGAATTTCAAACATGAAATGTAGTGACAAAGTCCTGTAGGTGGCCAGGGCGAGAACGTGTACGAACAGGCTGAGGTGTGGACTGGTGAAGAGCAGGCTGAGGTGGGGACTGGTGAGGAGCAGGCTGAGGCACAATATCTGCTTGAGGGTTGGCTGGCTGAGCCACATGTGCATCCCGCCACTCTGGGGGTAAGGCTTGGGGATTAGATCCTGGGGGTAAGGCTTGGGGATTAGATCCGTATAATCCCACATCAGGGGGTGCTGGCACCTTCCGAAGGCGGCTGGCTTGCCACCGAGAGCCGTCAGTGAGGCAGAAAGTGGCTGGTCCAAGTTGGCGGCTGATTTGGAGAGGGGAGGACCAGAATGAGGCCATCTTATTGTTGCCGTGAGGCCTGCGGACTCTGATCCAATTGGAGACTGAGATGTTGGGCACATTGGCCCTCTTCGACTGGTCGAAGTGGAGTTTCATCTTCTCCTGCTGTCTAGCGACTGTGGCTTGAGCCCGTGGAGTGGGGCTCTGAGCTAGCGAAGGGCGGAGCCTGCCAAGGGGCAGCGTGAGCTCACGGCCTAGCATGAGGGATGCGGGTGAGACCCCTGTAGTGGAATGCTGGGAGGCTCTGTAGTGCAGCAGTGTGTGGCAGCAGTGTGTGGAGGAGGGCCTTGTCAAACGCACACCCCTGGGATAGGTGTGCTCTGAGGCCATTTTTCAGTGTCTGGTTAAATCGCTCCACCCCCCCATTTGACTCGGGGTGGTAGTACGTATGTGACGGATGCCCTTGCTCTCTGGGTAAGAGGAGAGCTCCAAAGAGACCATTTGGGGCCCATTGTCTGTGGTGATGGCCTTTGGATGCCCCCAGCGGGAGAAGAGCGCTTCAAGGATATCGATGATGACCTGAGAGGTGACGGAGCCCACGGCAGTGACTCTGGCAATTTTGAGTGCAGGTCATAGGTCACCACTAGGAACCGTTGATGGTGGGGGACACCATGGATCTCCCTGCAGACGGCCAGCTGCAGGTGCTCCCAGGGCTGAGAGGGCCAGGCAAGGGGTTGCAGGGGTGGAGGAGCTTGTTGGCCAGTCTTGCCACTTACAAGGCAGGCTGCACAGTCCTTGACCAGGGCCTCGATTTCCCTGTCGATACCCGGCCACCACACTAGGTCTCGGCATCGTTGTTTGAGCTTCACTATGCCCAAGTGGCCCTCGTGCGCCATGGATAAAACACGCGCACGAAGGGCACTTGGGACCACAGTGCAGAGCCCACGTGCAACACAGGAGTCATTCCACTAGAGAGCTCCTCTTTAACTCTGGAGTAGGCCGACAGTTCCTCAGGCACCTTGCGAGGCCAGCCATCTCTGATGAAGGTGCACAGCTGGGCGAGGGCTGGATCCTGTTCAGAAGCCTCTTTGAGCTCCTGGAGAGAGACTGTGGTTTGGAGGGGTGTGTGCAGCATCTGGACAATATCCTGTTCCACATGTTCAAACCTGACGAGTGGGGCTGGGGAAGCGGCAGTGCGGGAGAGCAGATTTGCAACAACATTGTCACGTCCTGGTGTGAACTGGAGACTGAAATTGTATTGGCGAGGCGGTCAGACCAGCGGTGTAGACGCAGTGGTCTGTGGCCCGTGCTGGATGTCAACAGCAGGGCAGTGAGAGCCTGATGATCGGTTCGCAGGGTGAAGGCACGGCCGTACGTGTACAGGTGCCACCGCTCACATGCCCAGACGCACGCCAGCGCCTCACGCTTGCCTACTGAGTACTTCTGTTCAGTGGGGCTAAGGGCTCGGGAGGCAAAGGCGATTGGTTTCTCCACTCCATTCTGTATCTGCGATAACACTGCCTCCACAGCTGCAGCGGACGCGTCGCAGGTGACGAGGGTGGGGCTGGCGACGTCAAAGTGAGCCAACACTGAAGGCGACGTGAGCTGCGATTTGAGGAGGCGAACAGCTTCCGTACAGGCTTGTGGCCACACCCAGGGCTCATCCTTTCGCAGGAGCTGGTGCAGTGGGGCTGTGGTGGCTGAGTACTGGGGCAAAAAACTTCAGGTAGTACCCAGTCATGCCAAGGAAGGAGGCAACCTGTGCTGCAGAGCTGGGTTCCGCGATGCTGTGAATGGCATCCACGTTTGACTGGAGTGGGGATATAACGTCAGCCGACAACCGAAACCCCACAAATTCGATCTCTGAAACAGCAAAGACACACTTTTCGCCATTCAATGTGAGCTTGTGTTTTGCTAGAGCCGTGAAAACTCTGTGAAGGCGTTCGCCGTGAGTGGAGGTCGAGGGCACATGCACGACGATGTCATCCAGGTAGATGGCCACCCCAGGAATGCCTGCGAGCACAGAGGACATCACCTTTTGGAAGCAGCTGGGTGCCGAGCTAAGTCCAAATGGCATCCTGGTGTACCGAAAGACGCCAGCATGTGTCACGAAAGCAGTGAGGTCCCTGCTGCTGGGGTGGAGGGGAACCTGTAGATAGCCCTGTCGAAGGTCCAGTTTCGAGAACAGGATGGAGCCATAGAACTGCGCTGTGAGTTCCTCTGACATGGGCAGTGGATATTTGTTCGGGATTACGGCCTTATTCACTGCTCGAAGATCGACACAGACGCATCGACCGCCTGACTTTTTCTTTGCGACCACCAGGTTGGAGACCCATGGGGAGGCATCAACTGGTTCGATGATGCCAGCTTCCAGTAGCTGCTTTAGTTCCGCTGTGACCCTGTCACGGAGAGCAAGCGGGATGCGGCGCAGTGGCTGAATGACAGGGGTAACGGTGGAGTCAACCATGGGCTGGTGGGTGAAGGCAGTCAGGCAGCCCAGACCCTCGAAGAGTGCTGGCCATGTTTGGCGCCACGGTGAGGCGACGTGCAGAATCGCAGACCCACCGGTGTCCAAGAGAGAAAAACCCAGGTCAGTGAAAAGATCCAGTCCCATCAGATTAGCTCCTTGGTGTGCCACATGAAAACAAAAATCTGGCAAAACTTTTGTTCCATAGGTTGACTGAACCCACTAGTCCAATTTTCGAATTACGATACCCGCAAAGGGTAGTGGAGGGCGCAGAGAGTGGCAGGGAGCTGAAAAAACGTTTGAATGTGTCCACATTCAGCAGTGAGACGCTGGCGCCGGTATCCAACAACAGAGGGATGCACACATCATTCAAGTTAATTGTGCATGACTTGAAAGCCACTACTGGCCCAGAGCTCATGTTGTGAATTATAGTGCTTGAGGACTGAGAGTGTTCATTTGTAGCAACCGGGGCAGAGCGGCAGACATTGGCAAAGTGATTTTGTATTCCACAATTGCAACAGGCTTGGTCGCGCGTGGGGCAATTCTGCACTCTGGTAGCATGTGAACGAGGTCCACAGTTTCCACACTGTTGCTGCGGTAGCACGCGTTGCTGCCGTCACGCGAGCATTACCATGTCAGAGCTGTCGGGGCCGAGGGCGCCGTCACTGGGTGTGTGTGCTAGTTTCACTGCACATTCGGCTTCAGACTCCACTTGAAAGGCAATGTTAACTGCCTGAGACAATGACAGATCGTCGGACTTGAGTAACAGTCTTTCACGCACTCTCACGTTGTTGGTGTGCTCTATTAGTTGATCACGCACCATCTTGTCTTGTAGTGCACCGAACTTGCACGAGCTAGCTAACCCCCTCAAATTCGCCACGTACTGATGCACAGACTCACCGGGAAGTTGGTGACGCTGTCTAAAAATGACTTGCCGCAGGACGGCACTTTGTGGGGCAGAGAAGTGTGTGCTTAACAGAGCCACAGCCACATCATATGTTTGAATTGAGTCTGCTGTGCCTAATGTTCCAAGAACACGCTGGCCCTCTGCTCCCAAGCAATGGGGTAACACTGCCTTTTTCCGTGCTGTACTCACATTTTCTAGTCCGAGAACGGTGAGGTAGGTTTCAAAGGACTGTAACCAGTGAACCCATGGGATCGGGGGCTCACCGGGTAGTGCGAGGAAGGGAGGAGGTGGTGGAAGAGAGATTTCAGCCATCCTCGTCGCCAAATATTGCGTTTGCAAAGATAATCCAGAGGCCGTATGCAGAGCTCAGTTCATGTTGCTTTTAATGGCTGATCCAAACAGACTCTCCCCGGCAAAAGCAATCGAATACCTATATCCAATGTCAGACACAATACAACGATAACAGCACTATCAAACTCCATGTGCTCAGGCCAAGGCAATCGAGTACCTATCACCAATGTCAGACATAACAGGCCATTTGTCACAGAATGTCCCAGAGGTGACTTCACAAGATCCTAGGAAAGTCACATTGTCTGATGCTACAGCCTTTGCTACTCAAAAAGAAGTTGTACGATTTTGTTGTGTCACCGAGGGACAGTCAGAACATTGGATGTCCACCAGTGATACACTCAATATAAGTTTTGGACTTGAACTCTAAGACCATGCTGTAATCTTGCATATTGAACACAACTGTTATTCTAAGTGAAATCTAGCTAATGCCGACATTGTGAGACTTGCAAATTAGTTATGCTTATTATGTAAATTCTATCGAGTTATATTGAGAATTAATCTCTTCAGCAGGATTCATGTAAATTGCCTGAGGTACTTACATTCTTGCCAGTTCTAGAGACAAAATACCATACACACACCTGAACGCATGTCATCTGCAGTGCTTAATATTACAATTGTGATGCAATGCAATGGCATCAATGCAAAAAGTGGATGGGCATAAGTTGGTGGTCCACCATCCCTTCATATTCTGGATTTCATTTGTTAGACATGCTGTGCAGAGGATCCAAATCCAGGCTAGACACTTCTCCCTAGAAAAACAGATGCAATATAACCCTGGGCCATACTCATGTGCTTCCCACTGCAAATATCATACTGAACTTTCCAGAGATCCAAGCGCAGATTGGCTTCTGCCCTCTCAGCTTCGGATAGCGGTTGGTATGGGCACATCTTCTAAAAATAGGAAAGGTACAAAGTATAAAAAAGAGGGAGGTTTCCCTCATCAAAAGTAAACATAATTGGGGATGAAGTTAGTCTTGGTATTGGTAATTTCACCCCCAATTATGTCTCTCCCTCAGCACCCTAACCTTTTTGCAGAACATTCCACATGACTCAGGGCAGTCTGCAACCAGATTAAACCATGATGGGCATTGAGATGGAAACTGCCCTCAGAGTTCTATTACTTGTATTAAAGTTCAATTATAACTGGTCCTAGAACTTTCATGGACAATATTAATAACCAACTTTAAGATCCCTTCCCCAGCCAAATACAGAAAGGTTGAAATTTTAAAACCATCTTGTAAGTTCTAATGAAAGGTCATTGACCTGAAATGTTAACTCTGTTTCTCTCTCCACAGATGCTACCTGACCTGCTGAGTATTTCCTGCATTTTCTGTTTTTATTTCAGATTTCCAGTATCCGCAGCATTTTGCTTTTGTAAGTTTATGACTACATTGACTCATATAGGTTGTTTCAAAATGAATCCTAACAGTGGTTAACGATTGAGGTTTGCTGTCTTAGTTGACCTTTGCAAGTTGGATTAAAGGGAAGCTCCAGTCCACACCCCCTCCTCCCCATCTAAGTGAGAAATGTCAATGGTGAATGGAATACTTTTTCCAATATTTACACAATGACAGCATCAAATATTCTCAGGTTAAGTACAGCATGAGTTAAAGCAGTGTTGTCCAATTGAAATCATTGACTAGCCACAGGTGTGGCTATGGTGATACCGTTTTAGCCACATACACTAACTTTAGTAGAAAACACCTTACGTACACCCACACAATACAGGTAGATGTACTTTACATGTGTATATTTACTTAACAAACATCTACTGTTCAGTAACCAAGGAAGTAAAGCACTCACAAGGATCAAATAACACCTGCACACTCTGCTTTTTGTCTTGCCATTTTACCAAAAAACACACAAAAATGTTAAAGTACACATGCATACATTGTGTGAATATGAGTATTGAGGTCACATGCCCAACAAAAGAGTCTATTAATCATTTTTTATTTCATAATCAGAAATGCAATTAGCCACATGAGGCTAGCAGCTAACGTATTGGACAACCCTAGCCTAGTTGTAAAGTAAAGCTCCCTCCACTTTGCTCCAATAATGTATAAAGAACCAAATGCTGCATCTGTGTGACATTTTTCCATTTTCCATACCAGTCATCTGTGTGAAGATGCAAGCTATAGGCTTAGTGGTAGCCTTCTTGCCTTTGCATTAGAAAGCGCAGAGTTCAAACCCCACCCCTGACAGTCCTGGATTGACATCCAGCAAGGTACTCGTGTCCAGTGGGTGCCCAACGCCCTCAGTGCATGGGTTGTGGGAGTCCATAAAACCTTTCCTTCATATAGGACTAACCACTCTATCGGCCATGGAAGGAGTGTTCACGTCACAACTTGTCAGACTGTTAATCAGCATGTGAATCCTTCTGCTACTTCACACTGGTCTCTAAGGGAAAAGTATGAAGATACAAAAACAGCATGAACATCCTTGTGAAGTCTTAGTGCAATTTAGTTTAAAGCTTACACTCACGAGATATTCATATCACATTGGGCTCTTACAGACAAAATTAGAGCATTAGCCTGGGCTGGATTAAAACTCAGCTCCCAGAAGTGAGAGCGCATGACCAATCCACACTCCTCTCAGTTATTTTATAAAAATATTTGATCTGATTGAATTTTTCAATCAATATTAAACACTTTGAATTATTATGTTGCTGGCCTGTAAAATACAAAAACATATATATATAGAAATTATTAAACTGGTGGCAGCTTTGTTGTTTCCCAGCATGCATAGCAAGTTGGTGATATACATGAGTTGTTCTTCTGTTTTTAATGTGTGGGGCGTGGGGCGGGGAGAGGAAGGGCAAAAGAGACAGTGAACTCCTGTTCAACCAGTTTCAATTATATAATTACCAAAGGTATTCAAACCTGTCTGCTCACAAAATGGCCACCTTCCAGGATGCAGCAAAACAGAAAAGGGCAATTTTGTAATTGCACCATTGGAGAATATTTATTTTACACTTCAAATGCCAGAAAATTACAGGTAAACTTCATTAAAATGCTCCTTCAGCTCTATTCCTGATTTTTTTTATCCTTTTGAAAACCGTGGGAGCATTTCTGCAATAAAATGAATAGGAAAGATCACAGATACTGAGTTCATTTACGGATTATAAGAAATCCCTCAGAGCACTGTGGACAAGATATCTCATTTCACTGAAACTGTCTACCTGAAACACCTAAGGCATACATCGTTGTGTTGGTTTTCTCAACTTTGCCCTTAGAAAAACAGTCCCTGAGGAAGTTGACCTATCACTGTTTCTCCCTCCCCCACATGCTGCCCCCACCCCATCCATAAATGCACACATTCAGGTCAATGTTAATATTATAAGCTCAAGATTTCAGCCACTATGTTTTTTTTTAAATTTGCTTTGGGACCTCATAAATGGTTGAGTGGGTCCTTAGAATTTACAGCTCAACTGCAAAGCATGCATTCAATGGTATAAAGGACGGAGGAGGGCATTCAGAACAGTTGGAACTCTTCAACAGTGGTCAACACAGTATGCACAATGACGACTTGCATTCATATAGCACCATTAAGGTTGGGAAACATCCAAAGGAGCTACACAGAGGTGTATTCAGAAATAACTGGATACCTAGACAAAGAAGGAGATATTAAGGGTTGTGACCAAAATCTAATTCAACGAAGTAGGCTTTAAGGAGGGTCAAAAAGGAGGAGAGGGAGGCGGAGAGGTTTAGGAAAGGAATTTCAGTGTGGGGCCTAGGTGGCTGAAGGCACAGCTGCCAATGGTGAGGTGAGGAGATGGGGGAGGGGAGACACATAAAAGGCCCGAGACAGAGGAATGGAGAGTTCTGGGGTTGTCGTGTTGGAGGAGATTAAAAAGTTAGGGCTGGGTGAGACCATAAAGAGATTTAAATATGAGGATGAGAATTTTAAATTGGACACATCACAGAATCACAGAAACCCCACAGTGCAGATAGAGGCCATTTCAGCCCATCGAGCCTGCACCGACACATATCCCACCCGATCCCCGTAACCCCTACACCAACACATATCCCACCCTATCCCCGTAACCCCACGTATTTAATCCCCCTAACACTAAGGGTCAATTTATCATAGCCAATCAACCTAACCCGCACATCTTTGGATTTTTTAATTGGGGCGGGATGGAGGCGGGTCAGGTGGTTGGAGGGTCCTGCCTCCACTTCCGATGTGAGGCGGGACAATTGATCGATTTTGCCCTAATTGGGCACTTGATTTCCAGCGTGTGGGAACCCCTGGCCCAATGAGTCTTTTGGTCCTGAAACTCACCTCTGATGATGTCATCTAGGCAGGTGCTTTTAAGGCCTGCAAGCAGCCTTGGTTCATTTTCTGCCTCACAACTTTTTGCTGAGACTCCTGAGGGATTAGTGGGGCAAACATGGCAAGCTCAAGGCCCAAGTGCGCTTTGATGAGGACTCCCTCCGAGCTCTGGTGGAGGGAGCAAGAGCTCATAAGGAAATGTTGTTTCCTTCTTCTGGGAGGAAAAAAACTCCCCAGCAGACCAAAGCTGTGTGGCTGCAAGTGCCACAGGAGGTGAGTGCCATCTCAATGTGCAGCAGAACCTGGCTGCAGTGCAGAAAGAGGTTTCATGACCTTCTCTGCACAGGAAAAGTGAGTATTCCATCCACCTGACCCTCAATCTAATCCCCATCGCCTCTCATCACCAGCACTCTTCATTGCCAACCTCCTCCTTCACATCCCACTTGACCCTTAACCGTTCCCTCTTTCTGTATGTGCACATTCACTTAACTATTCGACTATGCAGCCCTCACACTCCCTATCACTGTTATGCTATGACAACTACTTACAACACACAGGGAGGGCCCTTGGTCTTGGGACCTCACTCCATCTTTGTGACCCTCTAAGCATCTATGCTATGGATTCTCTGCACTCACTCCATCATTCTCACTCAAACTACACTTGTGTCCCCCATTGCAGGAAAAGAGAGCCCACAATAACAGGGAAAGGGCAAAGCCAGGAGGAGGGCCACCCTCAATAGCCCAGCTCACCAGCGCAGAGGAGGCGGCCCTGGAGATCGTGGGAGTCGAGGAGGATGCGCAAGTGGGGGCGGACAGACGGGCGCATCAGAACAAGCTGGTGACAGAATAGTTTTTCATCTCTCTCATTGACATTGCATGAGTGACTGATCTTGATTCTAATGCTCCAACAGATGACTTATGATCATCTGCACAATTCAATGTGCATGCAACGTTTATCTCACATGTCTAACTCTTTCCTTTACTCCCCCACAGGACCATCGACAGCCCCCCGCCCTACTGTCCAGGAGGAACAGCCTGAGCCACCAGACTCCTCAGAGGAAGCTGCAACCTCTGAGGGCGCAACGTCAGCAGAATTAAGCGCACCCAGTACCAGCGCAGACCTCGGTGGGACTTTTGGGAGATAGAGTAGTATTGTCACCTGGTGTATCACAGCTCACAAGTAAGCATCAGCAGATGGTGGAAACAGGGACAGCAGTGGAGAGTCCTCGTTGGAGGGTGCAGGACTTTCCCAGCTCAGATCCACTGCATGTTGACCCTGTGCCTCCGGGTCCATCCAGAAGGAGAGTGGTGCTGGAACTCCAGGAACAGGTGCAGGAGTCTCTGGCAGGTTTTGTCTCCAGGGTCGCTGCGAGTGTGGAGCGGATGGAGGAATCCATTTCTAGCATGAGCAGAGCCTTTGTGGAGGCATTGGTGCATGAACGCATCACCACGGAAAGGATGGCAACCCCCGTGGAAAGGATGGCAACCTCCGTGGAAAGGATGGCAACCTCCGTGGAAAGGATGGCTACCTCTGTGGTAAGGCTGGCTACCGTAGAGGAGAGGATGGCTATGGTAGAGGAGAGGATGGCTATGGCCATGGAGCAGCAAAGTCGCCAGGATCTTGAAAACATGGTCATTGTTCAGAATAGACTGACATCTCTGGAGGGGTGATGGACAGCTATTGAGCAGAGAAACCAGACCTTCATTGACGTCCTCTGGAGTAGGATTGCCAGTGCAGAAATGGGTCCTCGTGGCCCCCCTGAAGTGCAGCAAGGTGCTGTCAAGCCACTTGCTAGCTCTGAAATGGGGCTGACCCATGAGAGGGATGTTGGTGGCAGAGAACAAGGAAGTGGGGGCTCCTCTCCAAGCGCTCACACAACCATGCCACTGCAGAGCCCTCGGTCAGAGCCCCACCTGAGTCCTCACCCAACTGAGATTGGCGTCTCAGCCCCTGCACAGCTGCAGGAGCAGCAGACTTTTGGTGAGCCCTCACAGGCTCACAACCCCAGAGGACGCCTGCCAAAGGTGTCGAGGCAGGAGCAGCAAGAAAGTGAGCAAGGGGCCCCACATCTGCTGAAGCCACAGGGGAAGCAACATGTAGGAGCACAGGTAAGAGGAAGATAAAACACAAATAGTCACAAGGGTAGTCACTTGGGTGTAATGTTGTGTTAAGTTCTGAAAAGCCATCTGTGAATTAATGTTGTAAAATGGCAAACTTTTGAAGTTGTGGGCTGTGTCATTTTGCAAATGGGACTTCCACATTGAGGGCTCAGAGCGACTTGGAATTGTCAGTATGGTGGTCAGAGTGATAGGAAGCCACAGGTTCTTGTTCATTGTCGATGGTGTGGTAAGAAGGTGCGAGGCAAATGTGTTTGATTGGGCAGCCTAAGCAAATCTGGCCAAGACCAATGCAACCCTTGCATCCCAAGCAGCAATGTTCTCGCATGCTGCTGCTGCTGGTTGATGCACCTCCGCAAGCTGTTCATTGTCACTCTCCTCCTCCTCCTCATCCTCAGCCTCATCTGAGGAGGCTATGCGATGAGCCACTTGTACCTCAGGCAGCTGCAAGCCGTGATGCTGTGCCATGTTGTGAAGTGCACAGCAGACCATGACGAATCTGGAGACCCTGTCTGCTGAGTATTGCAGGGCTCCACCTGATCTATCAAGGCATCTGAATCGCATCTTCAGCAAGCTGATTGTTTGCTCGATATTGGATCTGGTGGAAATGTGGCTGGAGTTGTAGCGCTCCTCAGCTTCGTTGGATGGCCTCCTCAACGGCATCATTAGCCACATCTTCAGGGGATAGCCCTTGTCTCCAAGTAGCCATCCGCATAGTTGGTCTGGCGGACTGAAGAGCAGAGGCACACTAGACTGCCGCAGGATGAAGGAGTCATGGCAACTGCCAGGGTACTTGGTGGAAACATGCAAAATTTACTTCTTGTGGTTACACATCAGCTGCACTTTGAGGGAGTGGAAGCCCTTGTGGTTGACAAAAGTACCTGGATTTTGATGGGGTGCCTTAAGGGCCACATGTGTGCAGTCTACGACCCCCTGCATCCTTGGAAAGCCTGCCAGATTAGCAAATCCAACCGCATGCGTGGTTACACTTGCTTGATCCTTGGAGAAGTTGATGTAATTGTGCGCGTTGGCAAAGAGGGCATCGGTTACCTGCGTGATGCAAGTTTGTGCTTCCGCCTGGGAGATGCCGCTGATGTCTGTTGTTGATCCCTGGAATGAGCCTGGAGCAAAAAAGTTGAGTGTGGTGATAACTTTGACGGCCACTGATAAGGGGTGTCCACCTGCTCCTCTGGGCTCCAGGTCTTGCTGCAGCATTGCGCAGGTGTCACCCACTACCTCTCACGAAAGTCTAAGCCTCCTTTGGCACTGCTGCTCAGTCACGTTTAGGTAGCTGATCCTCTGTCTGAAAACCCTGTTTTGGGGGTATCTCCTGCAGCTATGTGCGCCCCTGCGCTGGCGCCTTCTGGTCTGTGCAGCTTCAGGTGGGTGAGCAGCAGGTTGGCGCTCCTGTTGTTGCTGCTGCTGTTGGTGCTGCTGTTTTTCCAGGTTCTGTTGCTGCTGCGGCTGGTCTTCATCCGAATCTGAGGTCCAGGAGGAAAGGAAATACATGGTTTCCATGCTGCAGGTATATACCTCAGTTGAGGAAGCGCTCAGTCAAGGTGCGGAGAGGGGTTTCCCAGGAGGTCACAGTGGAGATGGATCTCAGCTTCAAAACTTCCAAAATGAGTAGGCCTGCAAAAAGTTCTCCCAGACCTGAGAAAAGAAAGTTCTGCCACCTGCAAATGGTTATTGTTGAAAACTCCTTTTTTATGCTGGAGCTGCAGCTGTTAATAAGTTATCCACTTGTGAGCCCGCCAGGATTAACCAGCATGTTCCAGGGGAGACATGCAGCACGTGGGAAATGTGTTAAACTCAGAAAGGCCTCTCAAAATGGCATTATAGAGGCACTTAAGTGGTTGTTAAGTGCCTTAAGGGCCTATCCTGCCTCTTGGAGGCGGGACCGAAACGGGGTCTGAAAGCACGCATTTGGAAAGTTGTTCAGAGGCGGGATGGAGGCAGGATCGGAGCCCGCCACCATTTTTGGCAACTATCCCACCTGACCCGCCTTCAAACTCGCCTCCTCGAGCCTGGCAAAATCCAACCCATTGAGTGACCGGGAGCCAATATAGGTCAGCAAGGACAGGAGTGATAAGTGAGCAGGACCTGGTGCTGGTTAGGATACAGGCAGCAGTGTTTTGGATAAGGTAAAGTTTACAGAGGGTAGAGGATGAGAGGCTGGCCAGGAGAGCATTGAAATATTCGAGCCTGGAATGATAAATGCATGGATAAATATATCAGCAGCAGATTGAGACAGGGATGGAGACAGGCCATGTCACAGAGCTGGAAGTAGATGGTCTTTGTGATGGAAAAGATATGGGATAAGAAGTTCAGCTCAGGATTGAATAGGATGCTCAGGTGTGAACAGTCTAGACAATGGTCTGAGATGAGGTTAGAATTTGTGACAAGGATGCAGAGTAGGTGCGGGGCCAAAAACGGTGGCTTTGGTCTTTCCAATGTTTAATTGGAGGAAATTGTGGCTCATCCAAGACTGCATGTTGCACAAACATAGAGACAGTGGAAGGGTTGAGCGAGGTGATGGAGTGGTTCAGCTGGCTATTGTCAGAGTACATGTGGAATCTGATCTCATGACTATGGATGATGTTGCCAAGGAGTAGAATGTAAATGAGGAAGAGGAGATAGCCAAGGTAATGGTGCAAGGGCAGGAAGTGAAGCCCTTGTTGGAGATTCTATGACTATGATCAGATAGATAAGAAAGGGCAATTGAAATGGAGAACAGCGGAGCGAGTTTGGAGGAGGAGCAGTTGACTGTGTTGAATGCTGCAGAGAGATCGAAGAGGACAAGGGGGGATAATGCACCATGGTCATAGTTACAGTTATTTGTGACTTTGAGTGGGACCGTTTCACTTCTGTAGCAGGAATGGAAACCTGATTGGATTCAAACATAGAATTGCAGAAGAGAGGGACATGGATTTGGGAAACAACATGTTAAAAGATATTGGCAAGGAAAGGAGGTTGGAGTTGAGATCGTAGTTTGTAAGAGCAGAGGGTTTGAGGTCCGGCTTTTTGAGGCGGAAGTTGATGACAGCTGTTTTGAAAGGGAGGGGGACAGGACCTAAGGAGAAGGAACCATTTACAATGTCAGCTAGCATGGGGGCCAGGAATGAAAGTTGGATGGTCACCAGTTTAGTGGGAGCAGGAGGTAGATTCCACACACAAGGTGAATTCGGAGAAAGGACATGGGGGCGTTAGGAGAGAAACTAGAGAAATAGGCAGGTTTAAGGCTAGGGCTGGGTACTTATAAAGTGTTTTTAATTGTAGATTATGGGCAGGATTTTCATTGGGCTGTGGAGTTGGGATTGGAGGCGTGTGGGGGGTTAAAATTCTGAAATCAGGGGTCCCGACGCAATCCCGCACCCAAACCCACCTCCATGCCAGTTTCAAAAGAGGCAGGTACCCGCCCCGCACTGGGACCCGCCTACACGAGGCGGGAAGGGATTAGTGCCAATTAACTGCCTGTTAACAGGTAGTTAACAGGCAGTTTTTAGCCTAATCCCTATTTTTAAGGTTGAAGTGTGGGAATCCCGACGGCTCCAAACCACGCCAAGTTAGAGGAGGCGGGCCGTCAGGTTGAAGGACTTGGAGCGGTCGAGATGTCAGTGTTCAGGTGAGTGATGTGTGCATGAGTGCAAAGGTAAGTGTGTTTGGTGTGTCTAAAGTGATTAAAGAAGTTTAAATGACCTTTTCTTACCTTTTCAGCCTTCCTTCCTTTAGGTCCCGGGAGTCCCTCATCTCACCGGCACAGAAAACAGAATGGCTGCGAACTGTCAAAAGTGACAGCCTTCAGCTTACTGTGCAGGAGAGATTTCTAACTGAGTCTGTGGAGAAGGACTCAGGTTAGAAGTAAGACTGTCAGTGTTTGACAGCTTCAAACAGCTGTCAAAAACTGATATTTTATCTGTCAAAACCTCTTGACAGATGAAATTTCAGTCTGTGACGTCACCTGTTGCCGGGTGGCCCTTAATTGGCTTGCTGAGCCCGCTGGGTGGGCTCAACAAGGTCAATCAAGTTAAAATCGCGTGGATTGGCCGCATCTCGATGGAGGCGGGACTACAACCCCGAAAGTTGTAGTCCCGCCTCCAACCCGACTCCTGAATGAAAATCCTGCCCTATATGTCTACTTATAGAAATGTTTATTATATGTATGTATTGCATGCTGAGTGAATAAATTCTACTAATTGGGGAGGGGTTTAAAGTTGAGGCCTAGCGATCAGTAAATAGTTCTCAAAGTATTTAATTTAAGTAGCAAAACAACATGTTTTTCCCTACAGAACTCCACATAGAATACCTCTACTTTAACCACTGAGCTTTCCCCAGGAATTGGCCACAAGTTACATCTTCAGATCTTTTTCAGACGAATGACCCACCAGCTCCTCCTACTGCACAGGCAAACTCTACTCAGTGTTCAGACTTCTATAGGAGTGTCCTAGTTTTCTTTCTCTGTGAGCCACAGAGATGCATACCATGGAGTCTTGTGGGCCTCATGTTATGACGTTCTCATTAATTTGCTCCTGTTTTAAGTTGCAGATATCAACTGAAGTCAGGGCAATCGCAGGAATTTAGAATTGTTCCCAGCGCCCTTCGGGAAGTGAAGGGCAAACAAGCTTGGTTTCCAGCTCTGGATCACTATACAGTGAATCCTGAATAGAAGCACACATATGGATGTCAAGTGATAACAGGAACAGGCTCCTCAGCATTGATGCCTCCAAGATCACTCACAGACAAGCTCCAGATGAAGAAAAGGCAGTGGGGTGAAGTATTACTAGATAGATGGTGCCCAGCAACATTGTTTCAACACAACCCAACATATCACTGTCTCGCCATAACTACATTATATTTTAACAAGAACATTATAAATTTTGGGAGATAAACTATATATATACTAATAAAGCAGGAGGAATTAATTCACCTTTAGATCATCAGCTTCAAGAGAGGAGGGAAGGGAAAAAATCAACATAAGCCTCTCAAACTGTCAAACATAAAAGGTTAGTGTGCAAAATTAAAGCACATGGGATTGGGGGTAATATACTGGCATGGATTGAAAATTGGTTAACAGACAGGAAACGGAGAGTAGCAATAAATGGGTCTTTTCCGAGTTGGCAGGCAGTGACTAGTGGGGTACCGCAGGGATCAGTGCTTGGGCCCCAGCTGTTCATAATATATATCAATGATTTGGATGAGGGAACCAAATGTAATATTTCTAAGTTTGCTGATGATACAAAACTAGGTGGGATTGTGAGTTCTGAGGAGGATGCAAAGAGGCTTCAAGGCGATTTAGACAAGTTGAGTGAATGGGCAAATACATGGCAGATGCAGTATAATGTGGATAAATGTGAAGTTATCCACTTCTGTAGGAAAAACAGAAAGGCAGAGTATTATTTAAATGGCGATAGATTGGGAAATGTTGATATACAAAGGGACCTGGGTGTCCTGTGGGGGAGTAAAGGCATGAGTTAGTCACTGAAAGCAAACATGCAGGTGCAGCAAACAGTTAGGAAGGCAAATGGTATGTTGGCCTTCATTGCAAGAGAATTTGAGTACAGGGGCAAGGATGTCTTACTACAGTTATACAGGGCCTTGGTGAGACCACACCTGGAGTACTGTGTGCAGTTTTGGTCTCCTTACCTAAGAAAGGATATACTTGCCATAGAGGGAGTGCAGCGAAAGTTCACCAGACTGATTCCTGGGATTGCAGGACTGTCGTATGAGGAGAGATTGGGTCGACTAGGCCTGTATTCACTAGAGTTTAGAAGAATGAGAGGGGATTTCATTGAAACATATAAAATTCTGACAGGGCTAGACAGACTGGATGCAGGGAGGATGTTTCCCCTGGCTGGGGGGTCTAGAATGAGGGGTCACAGTCTCAGGATACGGGGTAGGACATTTAGGACTGAGATGAGGAGAAATTTCTTCACTCAGAGGGTGGTGAACCTGTGGAATTCTCTACCACAGAAGGCTGTGGAGGCCAAGTCACTGAATATATTTAAGAAGGAGAGAGATAGATTTCTAGACACAAAAGGCATCAAGGGGTATGGGGAGAGAGCAGGAATATGGTATTGAGACAGAGGATCAACCATGATCATATTGAATGCTGGAGCAGGCTCGAAGGGCCGAATGGCCTACTCCTGCTCCAATTTTTTTATGTTTCTATGTTTCTATGTCTTCACTGACAACATTGAGTTGCAATAATAATAAAGTAATAAAAAATGATTATTTATAATTGTTCAGAGCCAAAAATATTTAACATTTAGTATGATAGAGTTTGGCTAAGCCAGTAACAGCCAGGTGTCGATATACTATCTAAAATATTCATTCATCCATTCTATGGACTAATAACAGGAAAATCCCATTACATCCTATCATTTATGTGCTGTAATCGGAATTGTTCAGCAGTCCCAGGTTTATAAGGCTTTATTACGAGAAATTGAATAGTGTGACCTTTTTGTTTTTAGAAACAATGCTGTGAGCGACTTGACTCTTGTAAGTGAAGTTCAATTTAGATTGTTGAATCCTACTTGGACCTGACGTGAAACATGTGCACAATGTGCATTGAACAACAATCCTTTTGAAGAGTATTTTGTGATGCCATTCTGAAGTAGTAGAATTTCAACTTCCTCTAAATTTCCTCTCTTCCAATCTGTCTGCCTTTCTGTATTCATTCCACCTCAACCTGCATATTAACTCCCTTTCCCTTTACACCTGTGGCCAGCCCTTTGATCTCACCACCTTGAGAGGCCTTACCAATTTTGGTATTTCTCATTTCGCTCTTGTCTCTTTCAACATCCACATCTCACCACCTACCTCCAATCCCATTACCATCATTCACCATACTTGAGAAAAGCCACTGATAACTTCTCAAACTCCCAACTTTGTCACCTCTGACATAGTAGCCAGTACAACATTGCCAATGCTGTTGTCCTGTTCAAAAGCTTTCTTGCTTCCACTTTCAACACCTTTGTCTCTATCATGGTATTCAATCCCCACCATTGCTTCAGTACAGTTCCCATGTCTGTACCTTCAAGTCTGAGGTCAGACTTCTTGTGACCTGTGCTGCTGGTTGCAGCCTTGCCCACTTATTGAAAACTGAACTAGGATGCCCATCATATGGCCAGAAATAATGGGCAGCCAAAGCTGAATTTCCAAAAGGCAATGCCAGGGGATGAGGCTGCCCATTAGCAGTGTAAACTCATTAAATGTTCCCTAAATAGTGAGAATGGCCCAGAAATTCGGGTCGGGGGCTTCCCGTGGGTGCAAGCCCCCGACCTGCACTTACCTTGTGCGCTAGCCGTTGAGCTGTGGGCCCACTTGGAATTCCGATCCGGGGCCTAGTTCAGCTGCCGGCGCGCAGTGCTTGCGTATTCCAGGGGCGCAGTTAGTTCGATGCATCCCCTGAGATCACGTGGGCCATGGGCAGCCAATTGGAGCAGGGAATGCTCCATTCATAAGTCTTGACAGGAAGTGCTGTCAAGACTTATAAATACAACGGCCCCAAAATAGCACTAAACCTTCAAATAATTTTTTTTTTAAAAATCACATTTTTAAAATAAACTATAAATTACATCAAATAACTATTTTAAACAATAATTTAAATTTAAAAAAAAAATAATTTTATATTCTAACGGGGCTAAAAATAAACTTACCTTGCTTTAAAGTATTTAAAAATAATAAACCTGTGGAAAAAATGTTTTAATTTTAATTAAATAACCACTAACCTTGTAAAAAGCAGGCCTTACGCCTGCTTTTTAAATGTGTAAATTCTGCAGGCTTACCCTCCCGGGAAAACATGTAAAAGAAACCGAAGTTTGATGCGCACGCGCAGCCTCTCCCGCGCACGCGTTCGACCTCTGAACATCTTCGTTCAGAGGAACGGAAGTGCCGGTTTCCCGCGCATGCGCAGCGCATGCAGGAAGCCGGCACTTCCATCGGGCCCACGGGTGAGTACCCAGCGCATACTCACCCGTGGAGACCCGAATTTCTGGGCCATTATGACCTTTTGTAAGATTCGCAAAATATCTACATTTCCCTAAAGGTTATTAATAATAAAAGGGACCCTGCATGGACCTTTTAATGAAAAGGGTACCCAAAGATGGCGTCCGCACCTCATGGCCAAAAGCCTGCAAGATTTAAAAGCTTGGACTCTGTGGCACATGCAGCTTTTTGGGAAATCGAAACCCAGGCTGCAGTTTCTGTGAAGAGAGATTTTTGTATTTTGAAAGCAGACAGGACTTTGAATTATGCATTAAGTCAAACCGGAGACAGATCAAAACCAGTGAGGCCGATACTTAAGGCCATCAAGTTGTTTGCATAAATAATCGGAAACAGCTTAGGGAAGCCATCGAAGCTGGGCAGGCCGATTAAAATGTATTAATAACAAAAGCAACTCAGGAATCGGGCCGGTAGGTGCGATTACCAGCCATCTAAAAATGGTTAGTTTAGATTGCTACAATTATTTAAACTAGCCCGCCAAGATTGGAACAATGAACTAACCTGATTTGGCGCGCAGATAAAGGCCATCCGAAGGAGTATAACTGTAGGCCCACTGGCAACCTTCTCGCTCTGCTCTCTGCCCTTGCTACGGGCTCCTGCTCTGGCCCCTCGCCCTCATGGCTACTGCTCTACCCCATCCCGCGCTTACCGCCCGGCCACCGCCCGTGCCTTTCCCATTCCATCAGGAACGCCCGGCATTGCGCCAGGCGGACACAGACAAACCAGGCCAGGCGAGGCGGGACGTGACGAGGCGAGGTGGTGAGGAAGACGAATGGGAAGACGATTGAAGAAAAGCTTCGCATAATCGGGCCTTCAATCCAGCTCACCATCGACTATCTTCATGCAAACTCCAACTGCCGGCCGAGGAAGAGGAACCATCATCCCTGCGAGGTAAAGTACCCAAGCAGAGACTTTAACTTTGAGGTACTTGTACCTGGACGACGCCCTTGCAGCACCCCAAGACCACGTGACAACGCCAGGCTCCAGAGAGCACAAAGAGCGAACCCCAAACCCCACCGCTGTTTTGAATTCAGCAGATCTTTTGATTGGTGAGCATGAATTCTGGCCCCTCATAGCTTAATCTAGTTAGATATAGGGGGTGGGATAAGGATAAGGGGATTGTTAAGATAGTCATTTTCCCTCGATGTGCCGTGTGTTCCCCATTCCCTGTATAAGTATATTGTTATTTTGTATTTGCCTGTAATTTTATACGAGTAACCTTCTCGTAAGATTGAGTTATTTTCTGTTCAATAAAAATCTTGGTTTTCTCACATCCGAACCACCTGTCTACTCGAGTCTTTTCTGTATCACCGCCTGTACCTAAGTTCGGTGTCTAGAACCCAGGGGCGTGGGAGGGATTTGAACCATTCATAAACAGTCAGAGGCATAACTGACTGGGCGCACGCGCCACCCCACACCACCCCCACAGAAATGGCGAACGCGGCAGGACACCGGCAACAGGGTTGCGATACAGTAGACTTTCACGATGAAGGGGGTCGTGATCCTATTCACCCTGATTGGGATGGGCTTCCGGAGATGAGGCGACATTCAAGACTCCCACATCTACGGGTGCTCGGGAGACACGGCGCCCACAGCGATCGATGGAAGCGGTGAACGGGATGCGGAGGAAACCGCCGTCTACATCCACGAGGGAAGGTGGCCAGGATGGCTGGGGTCCAATTCATCTCAGTACTCCAGCCAAACTGGATTCACATACGGGGAGACCTCCCTCCTGTGCCCCAGGGTACGGGTCGTTACCACAAGGGTCAGCATCACCGTTGGAAAGCGAATATGTTTAACGTGTAAAGGACACATTCCTCTGGATAGGTGGTGGTGGCTCAGAAAGCTGAGCAAGGATATGAGGAACCCCGAAGTCGAGTGGGAATGATTGGGGAACAACACCCACCGGACGATTACAGGGACTCAGGGAGGATTAAGTGTGTTTTGGGACAAGTGGTGGGAACCGGACCAAGGGATTTATATCTGTATGTGGGGGTCAGAGGAGGTCTGCCCTGCAGGCATATCCATCGTTTTCCACCGGCAGTGGCACGACACCGGGGAGGGGATGAAGTGGGATGCCAGCCTGAAGGTGTGTGCGGTCACATACACCCCGATCCCAGTCAATGCCACTTAGCTTGTGCCCCGCCCACAGTGCATGCGGCGAGGTTACACAGGGAAGGTTGCCCCACCACCACCAAGGGACCAGGGAATGGGTTGGTACTAGGCCCTACCGATCAGGTGCTGTACCAGGGGGTACACTACGTGGCAGCCTCCGTGATTTTAAATCTCACCGAGGTACATTTGCCGGAGTGGTGTCCCAAAGAAACAGAGCAGTTATACCAGGCCCTATTAAAGGACATGTTCAAGAAGTTTTATGAGTTCGATTTCGCCCACGTGGACAAGACTGATCTGTACACCACACACCGAGAGTTTTTGGGTAATGCAGGGAGGCAAAGAAGGGTTGTTTGGAATGATGTTTTTACTGCGTTTAATACTGGGTCCTCTGTCATCAACAGTTTAGATGACATAGAGCTACAGACCCAGATAAACGGTTTAAAAACACAGTTAAAGAAAATATTACTGGATGAGAACAAGGTAGTGGGCTCGGAGTTGCATGAGGACCAGGCCATGACGGTCCATTCAAAGGAAATCATAGCGGAGTTGGAAAAGCATGCAAAGACGGTAAATGCTCTCATAAGGGAGGACAGAAATGCTTCTGACCAGGCTGCGCAGAATGAGATGTGCGTGTTATACGGGGCGTGGTTACAGGACGAAGGTCACAGTAATCTGGAGGATTTAAAACAGGGTTTAGTCCCCTCCTGGATTAGCAACAAGCACCTCACAGCCCTCCACCCATTTGAGAATGCATTAAGCCTGTGCCAACTTCGGTTAGCTTCTGAGGCCTATTCAGTCCCCATGGATTGTGGGCGGTCCAACCACACAATCATGGGAGTAGTAGTTAGGATGCCGGTCATGGGTAGGACAGCCAGACCCGCGCTGGTATACAGGGTTGAGAACATTGGAGTCATTCAAGGGAGTGCACACATTCGTTTCACAGTGGTCCCGCCTTACGTCATTAAGTGGGGGCACGCTATGACAGGTACTGACCTCTCAGGGTGCCAGAGCCGGGGAGCACACATAATCCTATGTCCCCAGCACTTGAATGCCTATTCGAAACCGCAGCGTGGGTTCAGAGCTGCTGGCGCAAAACCTATAAATTGTACCATGGAGGCAATGGCACAAGGCCATGTTCCCCCGCAGGTAGCATATATAGGGGGTGGGACATATTGTGTCACCACCGGCGCATCCCACTACCAGCATGGACAGCATAGCTGGTGTCTGGTTAGTGACAGCAGTTTCTGTTTTAAACCCGAGGCAGAAGTTCAAGTGGCGCAAGAGAGAATTGTCCCCATTCGTGAACCCTCCACTGTTCACCTCACTGTGAAAGAGAATTTTATGGATTTGCATAAGTACGTAGCGCACTTTGGCTACGAAATTCCCCCTCTCCCTGAACACCTTACCAAAATACTCAAAGCCGTTATAGTTTCGCAGAAACATTTTTACACTCTAGAGCAGAAAGCAGTAGAGATAGGGACTAAGATATTGTATATTGTGATTCCACCCTGGTGGAACATTTTCAATAACATAGAGGTCCCTTTGTGGATCAGACTGGCTTCCCACATCCTCGTGGTTTGCCAGTTAGGGATAGTGTTGTATCTAGTTTGCATTTAATGTAAGGGAAAAGGTCAGTTGTTAGAATTCCGTAACCAGTAGTTCTGGAAGGAACATTATGTAAAGGTGGAGGGAGATACGCCTTTTCCCTGTACAAGTCTTTTCCTTGTATTTTTGATTAAAGGTTGTTGTTCTTTTCTGTGTTTGTTATTTTTAATAAAAGGTTTTTCTGATTTTTTTTTGCGACGCGTTTAATAAAGATGTATGTGTACCAAGTGGTGCAGGGGTGTCGGACCCCCTCCGTGTTTTGATGTGTGTAAAGTCTGTAATTTACTCTCTGTATGCTGATGTACACTACATTTTCATGGAACGGGAAGTGCATGTGTCGTGGGTATATTAGATAGGTAATTACAGGGGAAAGGTGATTATGGAGGGTCAGAAAAATTTTGCTCACCTTCTGAAAATATGATACTTCAAGCAAGTTTTAGTATCACAGGGAGGAGTGTAAGATTTGCAAAATTTCTACCTTTCCCCAAAGGTTATTAATAAAAGGGACCCTGCATGGACCTTTTAATGAAAAGGGTACCCAAAGATGGCGTCTGCACCTCATGGCCAAAAGCCTGCAAGATTTAAATGCTTGGATTCTGTGGCACAAGCAGCTTTTTGGGAAATCGAAACCCAGGCTGCAGTTTCTGTGAAGAGAGATTTTTGTATTTTGAAAGCAGACAGGACTTTGAATTATGCATTAAGTCAAATTGGAGACAGATCAAAACCAGTGAGGCCTATACGTAAGGCCATCAAGTTGTTTGCATAAATAACCAGAAACAGCTTAGGGAAGCCATCGAAGCTGGGCAGGCCGATTAAGATGTATTAATAACAAAAGCAACTCAGGAATCGGGCCGGTAGGTGCGATTACCAGCCATCTAAAAATGGTTAGTTTAGATTGCTACAATTATTTAAACTAGCCCGCCAAGATTGGGAAAATGAACTAACCTGATTTGGCGTGCAGATAAAGGCCATCCGAATGAGTATAATTGTATGTGTAGTGTATGTACCTTTAAGAGAGAACTAATTTTACAGCTCTTGTATACTGTAGTACTGGCAGTGACCACACCTGTATATAAGCCTTGAGCATGCCTCTGTACCCCAGTCTTGAGACTACCCTACTCCAGTAAATACCTGTTGATTGTTAAGTTACAGCATCCATGTAGTTATTGGAAAACATCATACTCCCAGAATCACGGATCTAACAGTGGCGACGAGTGTCAATTCGAATCTACCTGCAACTCTGCATTTCCCTTCGAGGATTCGCTCCGGGAGGGCGGTGGAAGAAAGTTGAGGCCAGAAGCACGGGCTTCGACCACGAGCAACCGCCCAGTCGTCCAGCAGAGAGTGACCATCGCAGGGGAGGCTGTTGAGAGCCGGGCTTGGTTCCCCAGCCACGATGATCAGCAACAGACTGACAACAGGTACAGCGCAGACCCTTCCCAAACAGCGGCGGCTGGAGCCGACCGACGGCAGAGAAAAAGCTGAGCAGCGTCGACGGGGTAAGAGAGAGGGTGAAGTGCACAGGGCGCAGCCGGGGGTTGAAAACCGAGCAGCGTCGAGGAAAAACAAAATAGAGAGAGAGATGGTAAAATAGCAGCCGGGTTCAGGACCGAGCAGCGGAAACGGGAAAGGCGCACAGAAAAAACGCGCAGAGCACAGCCAGGGCTCAAGGGTTGAACAGTGTCCGCGGGGAGAAGAAGGGAAAGCGTGGGAGACGCCATTGAGCTGCGGAGAAGAAGGAAGCGCGCAGGAGATGCCATTTTTAAAAGCCGCAGCGGAGAAGAAGGGCGAGCGCGGGAAGAAAGGAAAGCGCGGGAGACGCCATTTAGTGCCAGCGGAGGAGAAGGGAGAGCGCGGGATACGCCATTTTTGACAGTTAAATCACACCCAGGGATGCCGAAGAGTGGCAGTATCTCTACGTTCGACAATGAAGTCGAAGATTGGGCAACACATGTGGAACGTATTGAGGTGTACTGCAGGGCGAATGAAGTGCCAGATGCTAGGAAAGCACTGGTTTTGTTAAATTCCATGGGTGCAAAAACTTATGGCTTACTGCGAAGCCTAATAACCCCAGAGGAAGCCTGTGCATAAGAATTTCGAAAGCATAGTAGAAATCCTACAGGACCACTTAAACCCCACACCACTGCTGATAGCAGAAAGATTTAAGTTCCACAAAAGGAATCAACATAAAGACGAAAGTAATGCTGAGTACTTAACGGAACTGCGCAAGCTATCGAAACACTGCCAGTTTGGAGTGGGACTAGCGGATACGTTAAGGGACAAGTTTGTGTGTGGGCTTCAAAGTGAAGGAACCCAGAAACAGCTTCTATCAGAAAAGGATCTTACGCTGGACAAGGCTTTCAGCATGGCAGTATCACACGAAGCAGCCGCAAGGGGCGCTGCAGAGATACAATGGAGACCGCAAGAATATGGCACCAATGAAATGTCATATGGAACAGGGAAGTGTTATCGCTGCGGCAGAACAACTCACGACCAGAAGGATTGTTGGTTCAAGGACCAAGTGTGCAGACAGTGTGGAAAAGCAGGACACATAGCAAGAGTCTGCAGGTCAGGGAAGAAAACCAACAGCAAGAAATCTCCACAGAAGAAGTACAAGAAGGTACATAAGGTGATGGACAGTAGGTCAGACGAACAGAAAAATGAGACAGACTCCGGAAGTGTAGTGGCGCTTCTTAGTTTCCAAACAGGCAGCCACTGAGCTGTGGGGTTTTTAACAACGAGTAGACGCGTGTCGAAATAAAACGTTCCCAAACGTAGCTTTGTCTTTTAAACTGTTTACTATAACACTTAACAAACGGAATTACAAAGCAAACACGTATAAACGAACACGGTCAAAAACTGTACTGCTCCAAACCTCACAACTTCTGCCTCCTTCAACCACGTGCAGTTTAAACTGTAAAATGGCTGCACCCATGTGTGGCTTAGGGACTGTTCCATTGTGGCAAGAATGAAGGGGGTGTCTCGGACTATACTACTGGAGCAAGGAAATAGGGGGTTTCTTAATACAATAAGTCGGTCAGGTAAATTAACTGTATTATGCCATTTAACCACTATTTTAAAGTATTTTCTTAAGCTTTTATGGCTCTTACAGGAAGCAAGGAGCTGGGTTGTCTGAAACTACATAAGGTAACCAAAATGGAGGATCACCAGACTATCTGGGTTACACTCAAGATAGACGGAGTCCAAGTGAAAATGGAATTGGACACAGGATCAGCCCTAACAGTCATAAACCAAAGGGACTACAAGCGGCTATTTTCACATATACCCTTGAAAGCTACAGAGATTGTCTTGAAGACGTACACAGGGCAAAAAGTCTACCCCAAAGGAAAATTAAGGGTGAAAGTGATATATAAAGGCCAGGAAATACCTAAAATGGACCTATATGTATTGCCAGATGGAGGACCACCACTACTAGGACGTGAATGGATCCGGAAGATACAATTAGATTGGCATTCCATACAGGCACTGAAGGTTGAGGCCAAAAAGGATGACGACGTCACACCTGGATGACTGTCAAAAATGCTAACTGACGCAAAAGAAGTGTTCCAGGAGGGACTCGGAACACTAAAAGGCATAACAGCAACGATTAAAATAGAGGAAAATGCAAGCCCAAAGTTTCTTAAGGCCAGACCAGTGCCTTATGCGATCCGACCAGCTGTCGAAGCAGAGCTGGAAGGGTTGGAACGTTCAGGAGTACTGTCCAAAGTAGACTGGAGCGAGTGGGCTATACCCATCGTTCCTGTAATGAAGAGGTCGTTGAGTAATACGCCTGGGGAACCAAAGAAGGTTCGCATCTGTGGGGATTTTAAGGTGACAGTGAACCCAATCCTTCACATGGTACAATATCCGCTTCCACGAATTGAGGATATTTTCGCCTCGCTATCTGGCGGTAAACACTTCACCAAGATTGATCTAGCCCAGGCGTACTTGCAAATGGAGGTAGAAGAAGCCTTGAAACAATACCTCACGATCAACACTCATAAAGGTCTCTATCAATACAATCGGCTGGTGTTCGGGGTAGCATCGGCTCCGGCTACTTGGCAAAGGGCGATGGATCAAGTCCTGCAAGGGATTCCAGGGACCCAGTGTTATTTGGACGACATCCTGGTCACGGGCGAAAATGACAGTGATCACCTCGCCAACTTGGAGAAGGTGCTCATTAGATTAAAGGAATATGGGCTACGAGCTAATCGCCACAAGTGCGAGTTTTTCCAGAAGCAGATCTCGTATTGTGGCCATGTTATTGATGAAGAGGGGTTACATAAGTCCCCATAAAAGATTGAGGCAGTAGTCAAGGCTCCAGCACCGGAAAATGTGTCACAACTGAGGTCGTTCCTCGGGCTGGTGAACTACTACCATAAGTTCTTACCAAATTTGTCTACAGTATTACACCCACTGAACACCCTACTGCAAACAGGGGTACCATGGAAGTGGAATGACGAACGTAAATGAGCTTTCCAGAAGTGCAAAGAGTTGATCACATCAAAAGAGGTTTTGGCCCATTTCAACCCAGCACTACCAATTCGTTTGGCATGTGATGCATCACCCTATGGTATTGGAGCGGTGCTGTCGCACAAATTCCCAGACGGGTTGGAGAGGCCAGTAGCCTTTGCGTCTCGGTCACTAACCTCAGCCGAGCGCAACTATGCCCAGATTGACAGGGAGGCCCACAGCCTAGTATGGGGAGTAAAAAAATTCAACCACTATCTGCATGGGCAGAAGTTCACCTTGCTGACTGACCACCAACCACTTGTCTCCATCTTTAATCCAAAGAAGGGCGTTCCGGTGATGATTGCACAACGGTTACAAAGATGGTCCCTTTTTCTAGGGGCGAACCAATATGAAATAGAATATAAAGGCACGAAACAGCATGGAAACGCTGATTGGCTATCACGCCTGCCACTGCCTACTGTGGAGGAAGCACCAGCAGTGGACCCTATCGAGATAGTTTATTTGTCAATAATTGCACGATTGCCAGTAACTAACGCGGATATAGAGAAGGAGACCCGCAATGATCCGACGCTGTCTCGGGTATATGATTTGACGGTGAGGGGATGGCCAACACATGGCGACTCACTGTTGCCAGCATTCTCATCCAGAAGAGAACAGCTGTCAGTGTGCCAGGGGACAGTGATGTGTGGATCCAGAGTGGTGATTCCACCCAAGTTAAGGGAGAGATTGCTAAATGAGCTTCATGAAGGTCATCTGTGTATTGATTTCTTTGTGGGTTCAATGACGAGACATTTATGAAAGAGAATGACTTTTAATCTAAAGCTTGATCAACTCTTTATACAGCTTTTACAGGAGACACGATGCTGGTGATGCATCTAGAATGAAACTGAAACTAAACTAAACTGCCTTGCTTGTCTTGGTCACATGCCCTCTGCTGATCAGGCACAAGCAATCAATACATGCAAACATGCTATTCAGGCATCATAATCGAACAGGCAAATACCATCTCTACTTGCTGATATCATTACATCTCCTTTTCTTAAAACAATAGTATTTTACTTTTAACTAACAACATGTTTTCTTTGTATTAATCTGCATTTTAACTGTAACACTTAATGAACTTACATTATCATTATCATGATCAAGGTTTTTTAACCTTGCTTTGTGTGTTCACATGAAATATGTCAATACACTAGAACTTGAAGAAAGAATAAGATAACATTACTTCCTTCTATAATAGTCCTTAAATTTGCTCAATGAGTCTCTCAGGAGGCTTCATGTGTCTTGAGGATTTTCTGATTGATTGTCCTTGAATCTGAGTTGTTGCCTCAGATGATTGGTTCTCAGCTGTGTGATCAGGTTGTTCAACAGTATCAGTCTCTTGACCTGCTGTGGCTGGTCCCATGAGAAGATCTCGACGATTTCTTCTCAGAACAGCACCCTCATCTGTCTGAATGGTGTATGATCTTGGTTGAACTTCACTCAGGACAGTTCCCTTCTGAGTTCATGTGTTTGTTTTGTCTTTCAACCTTACTTGGTCACCAGTGTGGCGTTCAGGTAGGTTTTGTGTTCCTCTGTCATAGTACAGGTAGACTACCTTTTATCCGAACTTCCGAAAACCGAAACCCTCTAAAAACCGAAGGTTTTTTCGTTCAGCGTAAGTCGTGCGCACGACATGACCAGAGTGGCGCACGACTTATGCTGAGCAGAGGGTCAGCGTAAGTCGTGCGCACAACCCCGACCCCCGCCGACGACCCCCCGCGGACCCCTCCGCCGACCCCCCGCCGACCCCCCCGTGGACCCCCGCCGACCCCGACTCCCGCCGACCCCCCCGCCCCCGACTCCCACCGGTCCCCCGCCGACCTCCGCCGACCCTCCCGCCGACCCCGACTCCCGCCGACCCCCCGCCAACCCCCCCCGACGACCCCCACCCCCGACCCCCCGCCGACCCCCCCGCAGACCCCCGCCGACCCCGACTCCCGCCGACCCCCCGCCGACCCCCACCGCCGACCCCGACGACCTCCACCCCCGACCCCCCGCCGACCCCCCCGTGGACACCCCGCCGACCCTGACCCCCGCCGACCCACCCCCGACAAATTTCCCAGTCTACCCTGACCCCCGCCGACCCACCCCCGACAAATTTCCCAGTCTTATAAAATACCTTCCGAAATCCGAAATTTTCCGAAAACCGAAACACGGCTGGTCCCGAGGTTTTCGGATAAAGGATAGTCTACCTGTAGTACTTTTGCTTTTCTTTCTGTTGTTCTTTGAACTTCCTCACTTTCTCCCCCTCTTTTGTTTTCAGGAGGTTCTCCGGGATGGGTTGGTTTGACCTTAGCCGATGTCCCATCAGGAGTTGGGCTGGTGACTTACCACACTCGAGCGGCGTTGTGCGGTATACAAGCATGCTTTGGTAGAAGTCAGTTCCACTGTCTTTTGCCTTGTACATCAGTCTTTTCACTGTCTGGACCGATTTTTCCACTAGTCCATTGGACTGTGGATAGTGAGGACTTGACGTTGTGTGGACAAAGTCCCACTCTTTGGCAAAGTGTCGGAAACTTGCATTGTAAAACTGGGGTCCGTTGTCTGTGAAGACCTCGCTTGCCACGCCATGTCTGGAGAATATGGCTTTCATACATGTTATCACAGCATCTGTAGTGGTGGTGTACAGTCTACAAACCTTTGGATACAGGGAGTAATAGTCTGTGACTACAAGATAGTCCTTCCCTTGACATACGAATAGGTCAGCGCCTACCTTCTGGTAAGGTCTGTCTGGTGCTGGGTGTGGCTTTAGTGGTTCTACCGGATTGCTTGCTCAATATTTCAGGCATATTGTGCAGTTTGACACCTCATTTGTCACATCTTGGTTGATTCGTGGCCAGTACATCAACTCTTGTGCTCTTTTCTTACACTTTTCGATTCCCAGATGTCCTCCATGGATCTTTTTTAACATCTCTTTTCTCAGACTCTTTGGGATAACTATTTTACTTCCTTTGTAGATGATGCCTTCGACCACTGATAGTTCCGCCCTGCAGTTCCAGTACTCTGCCATGTCAGGTGAGCAGTCTTGCTTCATGTTGGGCCATCCATCCAAGATGCTTTTTCTCAGTCGTCTCATTGTTTCATCTTTGTTTGTCTCAGTCTTTATGAGCTCCATTTTTGCATCTGCTATGGGCAGTGCACTTGTGATCATGTCCACATAGGCGTTCACTTTTTCATCCATTGTGGTGTTTGCGGGCTCACTTGGGTCAACAGCTCTGGACAATGTGTCTGCTGTATACATCAGCTTACCTGGTGTGTACACAACATTCAGTGTATAGCGTTGCAGCCTGATCATCATTCTTTGTATTCTAAGCGGACAGCTATTTAGTGGCTTTTGGAACAATGCAATCAAGGGCTTATGGTCAGTCTCTACACTGATTGCTTGTCCTGCCACAAACTGGTGAAATCTTTCACAGGCGTATGTGATGCTGAGCAGCTCCTTTTCTATTTGAGCATATCGCGTCTCCGCGTCTGTCATTGAGCGCGATGCATATGCAATAGGTTGCCAGTAGTCATATTGTTGCAGAAGAACGGCACCAAGCCCACTCTGTGATGCATCTGATGATATCTTGATGGGTCTCGCTGGGTCATAAAACCTCAGAACTGGTTCCTCTGTGAGCAGTTTCTTTAGATCGCTCCATGACTTCTCATGCTCATGATTCCATTCCCATTCTATGTTCTTTTCAGTTAGTCTTCTCAGTGGTGCCATCTTTTCTGAGAGGTTGGATATGAATTTACCCATGTAGTTGATCATTCCATTAAACCTCTGCACGTCCTTTTTGCATTGTGGCTTTAGCATATTCTCAATGGCGGACACCTTTCTGGGATCTGGTCTGATGCCCTCACTGCTAAGGATATCTCCCACGAATGTCAGTTCTGTCACCCCGAGCTGGCATTTCTCTCTATTCAGCTTCAGGTTTGTTTTCCTTGTTGCTTCCAGCACTTTTTTCAGTCTCTCGTCATGCTCAGTTCTCGTGGTTCCCCATACTATGATGTCATCCATTGATGTATCAACTCCCTCCAGGTGCTCATAGATCATATGGATAGTTTTGTGATACACTTCAGGAGCTGAGCCAATGCCAAATGGTAACCTTAGGAATCTGTATCTGCCAAATGGACTGTTGAACGTGCACAGTCTTGAACTTGCTTCATCCAGCTTCATCTGCCAAAATCCTGATGATGCATCTAACTTGCTGAAATATTTTGCATTTGCAAACTGTGCCATGATTTCCTCACGTGTAGGAAGCTTGAAGCGCTCTCTCTTTATTGCTCTGTTTAGATCTCTTGGATCCAGGCAAATTCTGAGCTTTCCATTCTTTTTGTCCACTACGACGAGGGAACTCACCCACTCAGTTGGCTCATCTATCTTCTGAATCACGTTCAGGCTTTCCATCCTGTCCAACTCTGCCTTCAGTTACTTTTGAAGAGCAAACGGAACTTTTCTGCATGGATGTATGACCGGTGTCATACTTTTATCTACTCTGATCGTGTGTTCTCCTGGAATGCAGCCTAGACCCTTAAATAGGTCTTTGTACTCTTTCATGAGTTCATCATAGACTGTCTCTCCTTCGCTTTCCACAACAAGGACTCTCTTTACCAGGTTCAGTCTCTCACAGGCTTTTAAACCTAGTATGGCTTGCACATCCTTTGGCACCACGATTAATACTAGCGTGTGCTCTCTGTCCTTGTGTGTCACTTTGACAATGCATCTTCCTTTCACTGGTATATCAGTATCTGAGTATCCTGTCACTTTCACTTTGATTCCATGTATCTTTGGTCTGGGTCTAATTTTCTTAAAATCAGTCTCTGATATCACATTAACTTGTGCTCCAGTATCCAATTTAAATGGAATGTGTATGTCATTCACTTTTAGTGTCAACATCCAGTCTCTTTCTTCTCTTTTGTTTTCAGACACAACATCTACATAGAACTCCTCTATGTCGCTTTCATCTGCTGCATGGACCTTGCTTTGTTGCATTTGGTTCTTACAGCAACGGGCATAATGGTTGTTCTTGTTGCAACTATTGCATGTTTTACCATATGCTGGACACTTTCTTGGTGGATGCTGTGTATCGCATCGACTACATGTCTTTCGATTGTCCCTTTCATTTTCGTTCGCTGCCCACGCCTCTTTTTTCACATTGGCGCTCTTTTTGTTAAACGGTTTATATCCGTTCTTTCTCACTGCATCCACGTTGCAGCTATTGTCACTGAACAGCTCCTTTGCCTGCAACTTCACAGTCTCTGTAGCCCTACACAGTGCTATGGCTTTTCCCAGGTCTAGATCTTGCTCTCTTAGCAGTCTTTCCCTTAGACCATTATCTGGAATACCACACACCAGTCTGTCTTTTATCAGCGAGTCTGTCAGTCCCCCAAATTCACATGATTTGCTTCTGTTTCTCAGTTCAGTCACATACTGATCAATAGTCTCACCCGTTTTCTGAACACATGTGAAAAATCTGTGCCTCTCAAACGTCACGTTACGTTTAGGTATGCAGTAGGCCTCAAACTGTTCCATTATTTTATCTAGCTTCATTTTGTCTCCATTAGCAGCGAATGTGAAGTTATTATACACCTCCAGCGCTTCATCACCCACGACATGTAAGAACAGTGATGATTTCCTTTTATTACTTTTCTCGTCAGCTCCGATTGCTGATAAATACAACCCAAAACGTTGTTTGAACCTCCTCCAATTTTCAGCCACATTACCTGTCAACTGAAGCGTCGCCGGTGGGTGTAAACCTTCCATTTTTCACTTCGTTAGCTATTCTCTAATGGTAAGTAACGATGTTGTCTTTTGGCTTGCTAATCTGTGGAGAGCTGATTTAACTTCAGATATTTTCTCTTCATCTCTTTCAATCACTTCTGACACCATGTATTGATTTCTTCGTGGGTTCAATGACGAGACATTTATGAAAGAGAATGACTTTTAATCTAAAGCTTGTTCAACTCTTTATACAGCTTTTACAGGAGACACGATGCTTGTGATGCATCTAGAACGAAACTGAAACTAAACTAAACTGCCTTGCTTGTCTCGGTCACATGCCCTCTGCTGATCAGGCACAAGCAATCAATACGTGCAAACATGCTATTAAGGCATCATAATCGAACAGGCAAATACCATCTCTATTTGTTGATATCATTACAATCTGGGAGGGGTGAAAATCAAAAGCCTTGCTAGGGCTTATGTGTGGTGGCCGGGAATCGATCAACAAATCGAAGACCTAACCAAGAGCTGCTCAGGATGCCAGAAGGTGCAAAATGCACCACCACAAGCCCCTCTACACCCATGGGAGTGGCCCTCCTCTCCATGGCAACGGGTGCATATTGATTTTGCTGGTCCATTCATGGACTCAATGTTCTTATTAGCAGTGGATGCTCACTCGAAATGACCTGAGGTGATAAAAATGTCCTCAACCACTACAGAGAAAACGACTGCAGTCCTACGGACCATATTTGCCAGGAACGGCTTGCCAGAGCAGATTTGCTCTGATAATGGACCACAGTTTGTGTCCGAACAGTTTCGGAAATTTATGAGAAGGAATGGGGTAAGGCATTACACATCCGCCCCATATCATCCAGCCACAAATGGATTGGCTGAGAGGTTTGTACAAATCTTTAAAAAGGCGATAAAGGCCATGTGCGACGATGAAATTCCACTACAGCATAAGGTGGACAATTTCCTATTAGCCTACAGAAATGCGACACATGCAATTACCAACCAGACCCCGGCCATGATGTTCTTTAACCGAAGGTTGAGTTCTCGTCTGGATTTGCTCAGACCAAATGTGCGAAGAAATGTTGAGGATAAACAATTCCAGCACATCAATGAGAAGCCGACAAGGAGCTTCAATGTAGGACAACCAGTCTTGGCCCGTGACTACCGAACAGAGAAATGGCAACCCGGAACGATATGCACAAGGCAGGGGCCATTAATGTACACAGTGGATGTTGGGGAGAACATTGTGAGACGCCACGTCGATCAGATCTTAGCATCACAGGAACGAGTCAACCCCATGTCTCGCGTACCTGGGGATGAACCCGACATACCGGTAGCATCTACCTCAGAACCAGTAGCAGTGGAAACTGATGAACTAACCGATGAAAAGGAGCCAGAATCGCCTCCGCACCAAGAACAAGAATCTCAGGAAAGGCGCTATCCCGAAAGGATCAGGAAGCCGCCCCAAAGACTGAGCCTATAAATGGACTATTGTTGTTTAATGTGCATGTTAAAGTGTTAATTGTTATTTGTATATTATGGGTACTGCTAATCTAAAAGGAGAGGAACTGTAGTGTATGTACCTTTAAGAAAGAACTACTTTTACAGCTCCTGTATACTGTAGTACCGGCAGTGACCACACCTGTATATAAGCCTTGAGCATGCCTCTGTACCCCCAGTCTTGAGACTACCCTACTCCAGTAAATACCTGTTGATTGTTAAGTTACAGCATCCGTGTAGTTATTGGAAAACATCATACTCTCAGAATCACGGATCTAACAGTATGCCCACTAGCAACCTTCTCGCTCTGCTCTCTGCCCTTTCTCCTGGCTCCTGCTCCGGCCCCTCACCCTCTTAGCTACTGCACTTCCCCCGTCCCGTGCTTACCGCCCGGCCACTGCCCGTGCCTTTCCTATTCCATCAGGAACTCCCGGCATTGCGCCAGGTGGACACAGACAAACCAGGCCAGGCGAGGCGGGACGCGACAAGGCGAGGTGGTGAGGAAGACGAATGGGAAGATGATTGAAGAAAAGCTTCGAATAATCGGGCCTTCAGTCCAGCTCACCGTCGACTATCTTCATGCAAACTCCAACTGCCGGCCGAGGAAGAGGAACCATCATCCCTGCGAGGTAAAGTACCCAAGCAGAGACTTTAACTTTGGGGTACTTGTACCTGGACGATGCCCTTGCAGGACCCCGAGACCACATGACGATGGCAGGCTCCAGAGAGCACAAAGAGCGAACCCCAAACCCCAACGCTTTTTTGAATTCAGCAGATCTTCTGATTGGTGAGCATGAATTCTGGCCCCTCATAGCTTAATCTAGTTAAGTATAGGGGGTGGGATAAGGATAAGGGGATTGTTAAGATTGTCGGTTTTCCTCGATGTGCCGTGTGTTCCACATTCTCTGTATAAGTATAGTTATTTTGTATTTGCTTGTAATTTTATACTAGTAACCTTCTCGTAAGATTGTGTTATTTTCTGTTCAATAAAAATCTTGGTTTTCTCACATCCAAACCACCTGTCTACTCGAGTCTTTTCTTTATCGCCGCCTGTACCTAAGTCCGGTGTCTAGATCCCAGGGGCGTGGGAGCGATTTGAACCACTCATGAACAGTCAGAGGCATAACTGACTGGGCGCACGCGCCACCCCACACCACCCCCTACACTTTGGATATATGTAAATTTTTCGATATGTCAATATGTTCATGTGCATGTCTATAACTGACAGAAGCAGGTCTTTTCTTTTTAACTTACCTTACCATTTGGTATATATATTGCAACGGTATATATGCAAAATTCCTATTATTTTTAACAGCTGCTGTTCCAATATAACACATTACATAAATTGCATCAGTTAATGAGACATACTCCGAGAGTTAGAGAGCATAAAAACTGTTCATTTATTTTAGCATGGTGTACATGCCAGGTTTTACTATGATTAAGTTTTACATTTTAAAATGGAATAGCTCCAGATTTCCTGTCTGGTTTTGTCAGTTAACTGATATAACCTGGGTGCTGTCGAGTGGAAAACCAGGCAGAAAGCTACTAGCTGGCATTAAGGAAACCAGGTTGGAAAACGGGCAAGCTTCACAATTTTTATCAAATCTTCGTCTGGGTGCATGGACCAATGTACGCTGCGGATTGGTACCATGGAGATTTTCCACCCCCGCCCCATCTGAGGCATATTGTAAATAGGCCCTGGTACCCACCCAAAGTATTTACATGCCCGAATCTTGGCAAATGATCAGAGGCCAATGATGCAACCCATTGTGGCTTCACAGGAATTTCCAGGCCTATATGGATAGTGTGATAAGTCAATGATATTCGTTATTCATGCATTAGTTGGATAGTGATAGGATCCTATTTCAGTTGTCTCTAGTTTCCTTTTATATTAACGGTGAAATGGTTAATTGATCTGTGTGTGGTAAGTATTGTATGGTCACCCATTGTCCAGAGCATCTGTTATTGATATCTTGGCAACACATGCTGTGATGTAACATAGTAGGTCATGGGAACATGGGGGATGACAGTATAATTACTCATACTTGGTTGTAACTGGACAGTGACACATTGGAAGTAAGGTCAATATCTGATTGGTGATCACCCACAAGGAAATAGGGGCCTTTGCCCTTGTGCAAAGCTTGCTGGCAAACAAAAGTTATGTAAATGTAATATCAGAGTGTAAGGCCGTGATTTTATTATTGGAGGCGGGTTGAGTGCGGGTCAGGTGGTCGTTGGGTTCCGGTCCCGCTTCCGCTTTCAGCCGGTCAGAAATTTAAATTTTACCTTAAATGCCCTATTGAATCCCTGCGTGCACGTTACCCGGACCAATTGGTGGTTTCAGATCTACTGCTCACCTCTGCTGATTTCTGTCAGCCAACTGTGTTTAAGGGGCCCATGCAGCATTGTTTCATTCTTATCCTTTCATGTTGGTTTTCAAGCTGGCAACTGCTCCCATAACTGCTTCAAGAGCCAAGGCCTCTCCCCGCTTTGATGATGACTCCCTCCATGGTCTTGTGGATGGAGTGAGAGGGCACAAGGAGGTGCTATTTCCATCCTCTGGATGAAGGAAGCCTCCTCAGCAAAGCAAAGCAGCCTGTCTGCAAATTGCTGAGGAGGTCAGCTCCAGATCGTTGTGTGCTCGCTCCTGGGTCCAGTGCAGGAAAAGGTTTAATGACCTGGTAAGCTCAGGTCAAGTGAGTATAACACCACACTTACCCTCAATCTGCTCCCCATCTCCTCTCATCACCAGCACTCTGCATTGTCAACCTACTCCTGCACATCCCACTTTACCTTTACATCCCTTGCACCCTTAACCATTCCTCTCTCTCTATGTACACAATCACTTCACTATTCGACTATGCTGCCCTCACACTCGCTATCACTGTTATGCAATGCCAACAACTAACAACACACAGGGAGGGCCCTTGGTATTGGCACCTCACTCCATCTTTGTCTCCTTCTAAGCATCTATGCTATGGCTTCTTTACACTCACTCCATCATTCTCACCCAAACTCCACTTGTCTCCCTCGTTGCAGGAAAAGAGAGCCCACAATAAGAGGCAGAGGGCTAAGGTAGGAGGAGGGCCACCTTCCATTGCCCATTTGACCAATGCGGAGGAAGCTGCCCTCAAAATAATTGGAGGTGATGAGGATCTGGAAGTGGGGGACGGTCAGACGGGTGCAGCAGCACAAGCTGGTGACAGAATAGTTTTTCATCTCTCTCATTTAAATTGCATGAGTGACTGATATGGCATCTGATGCTCATACAGATTGAGTTATGATCATCTGCACAATTCGATGTGCATGCTACGTTAATATCACATGTCTAACTCATGCCTTTACTTCCTCACAGGACCATCGAGAGCCCCCCTCCCACTGTCCAGGAGGAAGAGCCTGAAGACTCCTCAGAGGAAGCTGCAACCTCTGAGGGCGCAGCGTCAGCAGAATTAAGTGCACACAGCACCAGCGCAGATACACATACCTCGGTGGGACCTTCGCGAGATAGAGTAGTGTTGTCAACTGGTGTATCACAGCTCACAAGTGAGCATCAGCAGATGGTGGAGACAGGCACAGCAGTGGAGAGTCCACATTGGAGGCCGCAGGGCGCTCCCAGCTCTGTTCAGCTGCATGTGGACCCTCTGCCTCCGGGTCCATCCAGAAAGAGAGCAGTGCTGGAACTCCAGGAACAAGTGCAGGAGTCTCTGGCAGGTTTTGCATCCAGCGTTACTGCGAGTGTGGAGACGATGGAGGAGTCCATGATTAACATGAGCAGTGCCTTTGTAGATGCGGTGGCGCATGAATGCACCACCACGGAAAGGATGGAAACCTCCGTGGAAAGGATGGCTACCTCCATGGAAAGGATGGCTACCTCCGTGGAAAGGATGGCTATGGTCATGGAGGAAATAAGTCGCCAGAGTCAGGAAAACACGGTGAATGTTCAGAATAGATTGATATCTCTGGAGAAGCAATGGGCAGCTATTGAGTAGAGAAAACCAGAGCTTCATGGAAGTCCTTTTGAGGAGGACTGTCAGTTCAGATACAGGTCATCATGGCCTCCTGATGTGCAGCAAAGTGCTGTCCAGCCACTTGATGGCACTGAAGTGGGGCTGACCCATGAGAGGGATGTTGATGGCAGGCAACAAGGAAGTGTGGGCTCCTCCCCAAGCACTCACACTCCCATGCCACTGCTTCGCCCTCGGTCAGAGCCCAACCAGCGTCCTCACCCAGACGCAGGAGGAGCAGACTGTTGCCGAACCCTCATAGGCTTGCAAACCCAGAGGATGCTCACCAAAGGTATCAAAGCAGGAGCAGCATGAAAGTGAGCAAGTTACCTCCACATCTGCTGAAGCCACAGGGGAAGCACCATGTAGAAGCACGCATAAGAGGAAGGTAAAGAACAATTAGTCACAAGGGTAGTTACTTGGGTGTTCTGTTCTGTTGTTTTTTGTTGTGTTTAATATTTGGCATTGTCATCCTTTTGTGCATGTATTAAACAAAAGTGATGGCAAACAGTTGAAGTTCTGGCCTATGTGTTCTGGGAAATGGAAATTGCACATTGAGGACTCAGGACAACTTGCATTTGCAATGACGATGGTGAGAGTGTTAGGAACCCATGGGTTCTTGTACATTGTGTATGGTGTAAGAAGAAGGTGCCAGCCACATGTGTTTGATTTGGCTACCTAAGCGAAACTGGCAAAGATTAGTGCATCCCTTGCATCACGGGCAGCAATGTGCTCATGTGCTGCTGGGGCTGGTTGATCCGCCTCTGCAAGGTCTTTCTCCTCCTCCCCCTCCTCCTCCTCATCCTCCTCCTCATCTGAGGAGGCTATGTGCTGAGCCACTTGTTCAACAGGCAGCTGCAAGCCACGATGCTGTGTGATGTTGTGTAGTGCAGACCACAATGATTCTGGAGACCCTGGCTGCTGAGTACTCAAGGGCTCCAGCTGATGTGTCAAAGGCATCTGAATCACATTTTGAGCAAGCTGATGGTTTGCTCGATGATAGCTTTGGTGGAAATGTGGCTGACATTGTAGCGCTCCTCTGCTTCGTTTGATGGCCTCCTCAACAGCGTCATTAGCCACGACTTCAGGGGATAGCCCTTGTCTCCAATTAGCCATCCGGAAAGTTGGGTTGGCGGAATGAAGAGCTGAGGCACACTAGACTGCCGCAGGATAAACGAGTCATGGCAACTGCCAGGATACGTTGCACAAACATGCATAATGTTCTTCCTGTGGTTACACACCAGCTGGACGGTGAGGGAGTGGAAGCCCTTGCGGTTGACAAATACAGCTGGGTTGTGATGGGATGCCCTAATAGCTACATGTGTGCAGCCTATGACGCCCTGCACCCTTGGCAAGCCTGCCATATTTGCAAAGCCAATCGCACTCGCGGTTATACTTGCCTCATCCGTGGAGAAGTGGATGTAATTGTGCGCCTTTGCAAAGAGGGCATCAGTAACCTACGTGATGCAAGTGTGTGCGGCCGATTGGGAGATGCCGCTGATGTCTGCTGATGAGCCCTGGAAGGACCCTGAAGCAAAAATATTGAGGGCATTGGTGACTTTGACAGGCACTGGTAAGGGGTGTCCACCCGCTCCTCTGGGCTCCAGGTGTTGGTGCAGCATTGCACAGATGTCAACGACTACCTCTCGTGAAAATCTCAGCCTCCTTTGGCACTGCTGCTCACTCATGTTGAGGAAGCTTATCCTTGGCCTGTAAACCCTGTGTTGGGGGTATCTCCTGCGGCGACGTGCATACCTGCACTGATGCCTTCTGCCCTGTGAAGCATCAGGTGGGTGAGGAGGAGGTTGGCACTCCTGTTGTTACTGCTGCTGCTGCAGTTGCTCTTCCTCCAATTCTGAGGACAAGGATGACAGGGTATAAATGGTTCCCATGCTGCTGGTAGATATGTCAGTTGAGGAATAGAAGTTATAAGTGCTCAGTCAATGTGGGGAGAGGGTTTTCCTAGGAGGTCACAGTGGAGATGGATCTTAGCTTCACCACTCAGTAGACCTGCAAAAAGTTTTCCAAAATCTGAAAAAACAAAGTTCTGTCATTTGTAAATGAGCCCTGTTAGAGCTCCGTTTTTATGCTGGAGCTGCAGCTGTCAAGATGTCAGGCACTTGGTGAACCCGGCACAATCAGCTGGCGTGGTTTGGGAATGGTGTGGAACATGCAGAAAATGATATAAAATCAAAAAACGCTGTTAAAATAGGCTTATCCAGGCAGTTAACAAGCTGTTAACTGCCTTAAGGGCCTCTCCCGCCATTTGGTGGTGGGACCGATCGGGACTCCCAGAGCCGGCATTTGGCAAAGTGGCGTGGAGGCGGGTTGACAGCAGGATCGCAACCCACCGTCAATCAAAACTATTTATCCCTTGACCCGCCTCCAAACCTGCCCTCTCAGTGCCGAAAAAATCGCGGCCTAAGTGTCTATGTAAAGATCAGTACAAACAAGATGTTGACTAAAGCCTAGTATAAAACTCTATAGGGGCCCCAAACTAAGAATATATGTTTGTAATCGTAACTGTTCTGCTGAGCTATGTGCAGAGAGAATTGCATGCAAGACTACACGGACGTTTGTAAATAAACTGCGGCCTAGAAATTAGGGGGTTTAGCACAGCCATTAAACTGCCATTTTTGGCTGGGCAGCAGCATTGCCGATGTGTGTGCATGCTATCATTATGGAGATTATGCAGATCGTGACGTCAGTGAGTGTGCAACGCTCACTTGATGCCCGATCTGTCATTTTGGAGTTCGCTGCTCCAATTACCAGCCCGTCTTAATTGCGATCAGCTGAGCAAGTGCTGACAAGTAGGAAGGAGGCTCCAGCAATGTTATTTAAAGGAATCATCAGCAATAACTTGCAGCTGACATGTTTCTTCAGCTTGACTGGCTCTGTGGAACTTTCTGCAACTCCAGCAGCTTTATAAACTTCTTTCAAGGTTCTAAGGTGACAGGGAGTGTTTGGGCAAGTGGAGAGTGCCATCATGCTTATTTGAAGGCTTCTGATCACAACACTTGCTTACAGTCATGGGGGCTCTACTGGCAGTTCCCCTCTCGCGCTCAAGTATCTTCGGGACAGGGAGCGGAGTCAGCGAAGAAGGGGAGAAGATGCATGCATAGACATAGAAACATAGAAACATAGAAGATAGGAGCAGGAGTAGGCCATTCGGCCCTTCGAGCCTGCTCCGCCATTCAATGAGATCATGGCTGATCATCCAAATTCAGTACCCTGTCCCTGCCTTCTCCCCATAGCCCTTGATCCCTTTAGCCTTAAGAAATATATCCAACTCCTTCTTGAATATATTTAATGAACTGGCCTCCACCGCCCTCTGTGGCAGAGAATTCCACAGGTTCACCACTCTCTGGGTGAAGAAATTCCTCCTCCTTTCAGTCCTAAATGGCTTACCCCTTATCCTTAGACTATGACCCCTGGTTCTGGACTCCCCGGCCATCATAAACATCCTTCCTGCATCTAGTCTGTCCAGGCCTGACAGAATTTTATAGGTTTTGATGAGATCCCCTCTGAATCTTCTAAACTCCAGTGAGTATAAGTCCAATCGACACAATCTCTCCTCATACGTCATTCCTGCCATCCCAGGTATCAGCCTGGTGAATCTTCGCTGCACTCCTTCCATGGCAAGAACGTCTTTCCTCAGGTAAGGCGAACAAAACTGCATACAATACTCAAGGTGCGGTCTCACCAAGGCCCTGTACAACTGTAGCAAGACATCCTTGTTCCTGTACTCGAACCCTCTTGCTATGAAGGCCAACATACCATTTGCCTTCTTAACCGCCTGCTGCACCTGCATGCTTACCTTCAGCGACTGGTGCACAAGAACACCCAGGTCTCTTTGCACTTCCCCTTCTCCCAATCTATTGCCATTCAAATAATAATCTGCCTTCCTGTTATTGCCACCAAAGTGGATAACCTCACATTTATCCACATTATAGTGCATTTGCCATATTTCTGCCCAATCACCCAACCTGTCCAAATCATACTGGAGTTTCACGACATCCTCCTCACAGCTTACCCTCCCACCCAGCTTTGTGTCGTCTGCAAATTTGGAGATAATACATCCAATTCCCTCGTCCAGATCATTAATATATATTGTGAACAGCTGGGGTCCCAGGACCGATCCTTGCGGTACCCCACTAGTCACTGCCTGCCACTCGGAAAACGACCCGTTTATTCCAACTCTTTGCTTTCTGTCCGCCAACCAGTTCTCTATCCAAGTCAATACCTTGCCCCCAATCCCATGAGGGAGGAGAAGGAGGAGGGCCAGGAGGGCTCTCAACAGGAGGCCTTACCCACCTAGGGTCTTCAGAGAGCACTTCTCTTGTATCCATTTAAGCGAGGAGCAGTCTATTAGAAGGCTTCACTTCACCAAGGAGGTGGCCAGAAAACTCTGCCACCTCCTGCAACCAGACCTGCAGCCTCAGAGCAGGGCAAGCACAGCTCTCCCAGTGGTCCTCAAGGTCACCGTGGCCCTCAATTTCTTCACCAGCAGATCTTTCCAGTCTGCAGCAGGAGACATAGCTAACATCTTCCACTTTGCCGTCCAGCACTGCATGCGGGAGGTCTATGAAGCTCACTACACCAGCAGAAGGGACTACATTTCTTCTCTCTGAGCAGAGAGAACCAGGAGGATCATGCATGTGGCTCTTCCAGGATAACGGGCTTCCCCATGGTGCAGGGCGTCAACAACTGCACCCATGTTGCTTTGTGGGTGCTGCATAGCAATGCTGAGATCTTCCGTAATCGCAAAAGCTACTATTTACTTAATGTGCTGTTGTTGGGCAACCACACCCGGTACATCCTGATGGTTAATGCCCGCTATCCTGGCAGCAGTCATGATACCTTCATCCTGCATCAGACCGCTGTGCCAACAATCTTCCAGCCACCACGTCAAACCCGAGGGTGGCTGCTCAGAGACAAGGGCTATCTGCTCTGCACCTGGCAGATGCCTACCCTCTGCACCCCCACCACTTGTGTCCAGCACTCATATAATGGCCATGCTGCCAGCAGGAACACATCGAGCAGACCACAGAGCTGCTGAAGCAATGGTTCCTTTGCCTTGACCGCTCAGGAGGAGCCCTTCTGTACTTGGCGGAGCAGGTACCCCATTTTGTGGTGGTCTGCTGCATGCTTCACAACTTGGCCATCATGAGGGTGCAGCCCTTTCCAGCAGGGATTGCGGGACCACCTCTGGATGAGGACAGGAGAGGAGGAGGAGAAAGAGAAAGAGGAAGAGGAGGAATAGGAGGGGGACCAGAAGGAATGGAGGAGGCAGGCAGCAGTTTCCCTTCGGCACGGGCTGTCTGTGAACACCTCATCAGACTCCGATTCCAGTGAATGAAACCCCAGAACTCCATTGCTCACTAGATCCTCATCAACCACGTCCCCATCAGACCATCCCTCTGTCAATGAATATAACAGCCTCCTCCGGGCACAAAGCTGAAATAAGAGCCACCACAAAACAAAGATTCCAAACAAAATTAATACATTTATCAATAATCAATTCACAAATACTGTATCAACTAATCACTCTGTGCAATCCCTTAATGCCTGTCATTCATGTGCCCTTTCCTGCTCTAGTGCTCCTATAAAAGCTCCCCCAGTGGCTGAAGCATGGCTGGTGGAAGGCTGCTGAGTTTCCATGGGCGAGACTTCAGATGGCCTTCCAGGATACCTCGAGCAGCTCTGGACCTAGAAGGCCCAGCTGTAGACTGCACCACCTCGGCATGGGCGGCAGCAGTCTGAGCTAGCTGGCTGACAGGCAGCAGCAAGGGCAATGGCGGAGTGGCAGTGGTGGGAACAGGAATGCTGTTGTCACATGCAGCATCATGGCTGGATCGACACAGTCTCTCCTGGAGTTTTCCGTAATTTCCAGCCTGGCGCCAAGCTCTGCGCAAAGCCTCGGCCAATGTTGGAGGTGGACTTCTCCATGCTCCTTGACATTGCCAAGAGGCTATCTGGTAGGCTTGTCATTGCACCTAGTAATTCTGTGTGTATGCCCATCACCCTTCTTCTGAAAACCGCCTCAGAGAGGTCCTCATTTGAGCCGTGTACAGTAGAACTCGCGTGCGAATCTGCCCTCCGGGGAGCTGGCCCCCGAGCTACCCTATCCCCCTGGCCTTGCTGGAGCCTACTCATCCCCGGTGCCTCACCCTGTGCAGATCCCACATCTACAATGCCCTCTAAATTACACACAGTGCCAGTTTCTGAGCTGCTGTTTGTGAGTGTCAGATGCAGTGATGCTTGTCTTCTTCTCCCCCCTCGCTCTCCTCCACTGCCTCGGGGACAGGCTTTGTGGCTGCTTGCTCTTAGTTATCTGAAAGCAGAAAGACACAAGGGTCGGGTTGTGTTGAGGGGAGTTGGGGGGAGAGCAAGATATGCATACATACTGCATCAACAGCTTGAAAGTGAGAAGAGATTGTGGGATGAGGGAGAAGTGGGACGTGAGAAGGATTAGGAATGAGCGTACTATTGTTTTCCCCAAGTGCTTCAACTTTGCCCATTGCCACGGCCTCGGTGACTTTCCGTCCAATGATGTTGAGCATTCTCTCCTCCAGTTGGCTCAAGGCCTGTATCGCTGCTTGGCCCCCGCCAGTCTGTCGCTACTCCCGGCGATTGTGCGTGACCTTAGCCTGCAAGAGAAAGGAAAGTGTGTCAGTGAGTGTGGTGTGATGTGTTTGGGTGATGTGCCTGTCAATTTTTCAATTCAATTCAAATCGCTTTATTGGCATGACAAGTTACATCTTATGTTGCCAAAGCATCGAAAAACATTCATGTTTGTACACAAAAATACAGATCTATCCATACAGTGTATAAACAGATATATCCCTGAGTGTATAAATATACTTTCATATAATTTATATATACTCTTTTCTTATATTTAGTGGTTGCCCCTCTGTTTATGGCAAGCTGTAACATAGTGTGCCGCTAGTGTTACACAATTTCTCTCTTCCCCTAGTAGGTATGGGAGTTTTTGGTCGTCATTCAAATTTCTGAATTCCGGGCATATTTTTGTGAATTTTGGGTAGAAATTCTCCCTTATGCCCTGATATTTTCTACAGGCTGTGAGGAAGTGCATCTCTGTCTCCACCACTCCCTGACTGCAGTGAGAGCATATCCTGTCCTCTCTTGGTAGCCGGGTCTGCCTGTGTCTACCTTTTTCGATCACCAGGCTATGTTCACTAAGTCTGTACATTGTCAAGGTTTTTCTCAGTTTGCTATCCTTTACCATGGTCAGGTAATCAGCCATGTTGTATTGTCTGTTTAGGGCCAAGTAGCAATTGAGTTTGCTTTGGGTTTTTGTTGTTTCTGCCCAATATGACAGATATTTTTCCTTTTGCTTAGCGACAATTGTGTTGGGTCGAATTCTTTGTGTTACGCTGTCACTGTCCTGGGGCTGGTTATTGTTAGTAGTGTTAGTAGTTACTTCACTGAGTCCCAGGACTAGTTGACTGAGGGTATTCTTCTTTATGGTCCTCTCTTGGCATTTCAGGGCTTCGTAATGATAGCATTGGGGGTTGCTCATTTCTAGGTATTTCCAAAATTTGGTGGCTCTTTTTGGATAGTGACTATTAATGGATATTGGCCTAGTTCTGCCCTGCATGCATTGTTTACGGTTTTCCTTTGAGTCCGGAGGATACTTCTACAGAATTCTGCATGTAGGATCTCAATTGGGTGTTTGTCCCATTTTGCAAATTCTTGTTGTGTTAGCGGTCCCCACACCTCACTGCCATAGAGTGCAATTGGTTCAATTACTGATTTGAAAATTTTGAGCCAAATGCTAATTGGGATTTCTATTTGGATTGATTTTTTAATGGCATAGAAAGCCCTTCTTGCTTTCTCTTTCAGTTCATTCACAGCCAGTTTGAAATTTCCCGTAGAACTGATTTTTAAGCCCAAGTATGTGTAGTTAGTGGTTTGTTCAATTTTGGTTGTTCCTAGTGTGAAATTTATTTTGGGTCCCTGATGTCTGGATCTTTGCTGGAACACAAGGACTTTGGTTTTTTGGGGATTTATTGTCAGGGCCCAAGTCTGCCAGTATGACTCCAGCAGATCCAGGTTCTGCTGTAGACCCTCCTTAGTTGGTGACAGCAGAACCAGGTCGTCTGCATAGAGGAGGAATTTAACCTTGGATTCATATAGGGCCTGTCATGGTTGAATAGCTGTCAGCGTGTGAAAGGTGTGAGATATGGGAGTGAGTGTTTCAGCATTGGTAAGTTTGTGAGGGTGAAGTGAAACTATGATTGTGAGGTCTAAGTGGTGATAGCTAGAGATTGTTGGTAGGTGTGTGATTGGGGTGTGGTGCATTGAGCAGTGTGTGAGGCTTGTGGTGCAGATGGTGGGATATGGCATTTGCTGAAGCCTTCACTCATCTTGGCCTGTTGTGTGAGGTCATTAAACTTCTTGCAGCATTGGATCGAGGACCTGGGGACCACACTGGTGGCTGTCACATAAGCAGATATCTCCTGCACAGCCTTCTACACATATGGGCCGATGGCTTCCTACCAGTTTGCGGGAAAAGGACAGCCCGCCTCCTCCCCATGGCTGGCAACAGTGCCTCCTGAGCTACATAGAAACATAGAAACATAGAAGATAGGAGCAGGAGTAGGCCATTCGGCCCTTCGAGCCTGCTCCGCCATTCAACAAGATCATGGCTGATCATCCAAACCCTAGCACCCGGTCCCTACACCCACAGCCATCCCACCCAAGCCCTATCCCCGTAACCCCGTAACCCCACGTATTTAATCCCCCCTAACACTAAGGGTCAATTTTTATCATGGCCAATCAACCTAACCCGCACATCTGAGAAGCGTGTAGCTCTCTCCCTCTGCTGCCGCTCAGTCATCTCTTCCTCGTCAGTTCTGCTTCCTAGTGGCACCCCAAATGGAATGACAATGGGGTGCTGTTGCATCAAAGAACCTCTCCTTTAAGTAGTGGAGAAAGCTTAGGCCAAACAGGACTTGGAATTAGACTGCACCCAATATTGGCCCACCTGTTGAGCGGTAAGCCAATGAGCAATGGTTTTAGCGCTGAGATCAGCATTATAATCATGTAACTGATAATTTTGCGTGCTGCCTGGACCACTTTGACCCGATGCAGCCAAAGACACTGCCTGTTTTCGGACCACACCCAATTTCTAGGGCTACCGGTTTCTCTTCCACTTCATTCCAACCTGAAGAAGGGCCTACACTGAATACAAACACCAATGTAGCCTTTGCATTTTGGCTGGGATAATGTACAGGATTATCAAGCTAATGGTTCCTGTATGTTACCTATATCTTACTTGTGCGCTGAAGTTTTGGTATGTAGGTTTACCATTGATTATGGATAACTCCAACCACCTTCACAGTGCAGCCCTTGAACCTAATCTCTTTGAATAGTTTCAAAGAGGGTCAACCAAGACTGTACTGAATGTCAAGATGTCTAACAATAGAAAGAAATTATTTTACTTTGGCAGAAATTTGCTGTTAATATAATCTAACAGTAGCCTTGGAACAGAATATTGCAGCAGTTCATTTTGTGGATAGATGGCTGCAAACTCTCACTGTTATTTAAAGTCATTTATCACCTGCTGTTTCCTCTCACTAAGAACATCCTGCATGTTCTGTACAGTTTACAGTACAAGAGCCTTCTGTGACTTTAATTTACAAAGTACAAAGACCCTAAGCGTTGTATCTGGAGAATTTTGGCATCCTGCCTTAGGTATTCAACACATTTTGCTGTCTGCCATTCACTTCTCTACAAATTGAACTCTAAGGAGAGGAATGGTGGGCCTACAAGGCATCACTTATTTTTTCTCTCTACGATGAATATGTTAATAAAGCTACCAGCAGCAGGAAACAGGGTCTGTCTGAAAGAGTTTTATCAACTCACAATTAATTTTATGTGTTGGGATCCATTTCTAGTCACTTTGCAGTAATTAATCCTCCCTGTTGGTGAAGAAATAAGTGCTGGAAGTGCCTCACTCTCAATGGACAGCCTCTGCAGGGTAGGATACTATGTTCGGTGATAAATGTATGCTCTTACCTTTATGTCAAAAAGTTATTTCAGAGCCACCCACAAATAGTGAATTTTCATTTCGGGCAAATTAATGGACAGGAATTCTCAATTTCTTAGCAAATATATTCCAATATGTCATTATAGAATTCTGGCAAGCGATGCAATCAGAAATGAATTTTCTTTTAGCAACATCTGTCCAGTTTGTTAGGGCGCTGTGAGGAAACCAACAACAACAGCTGCTCTGTGTGTCATTGGCAAAGATGGAAAGTTAATATGAGTGGGAGAGTAAGGAGGGGAGGGGGGCATTGGGGGGAGGAACAGATATATTTGAAAATAATAACATACATAAATCATTCTGCCTCCTGCACATGATATTTGGGGGTCTCGCCTAGATTATGTTTCATTCTTTATTTTGTATTTGCGCCACTGTAAAATTGTTGAAAATATTTTGTACTTTTTTTGATAGGACTTTCCATGCACTCATCAAGTTAAAGATTGGAAATGAAAGTGTTGTTACCAGGGTTTCAGTAAAATGTAAAAGCTGTGTAAAATGATTGTATTATGATGTCCACTCGAACTGTGAAGGACACGCAGCAGTGCCAATGTAAACCTGCTTTAATTTTAATTCAGATCCTGAGGGTTTGGTTGTTTACATGGTGTCCTTGGTGGGTGCACCAGGCTCCGCCAAGGTTACGGGCCAGTGTTTCAAGCTCCCCATTTATATGCTACCCAGTATTTATTAATCAAAGACCGAAACTTGGAAAATATTGGTGGAGAAGGAGCATTTCCACACTGCAGTTCGTGTAGCCTTTCTGAATAAAAGTGTTAAATTTACGGACAAATTCACCAATCCTGTGCTCCTAGCAGGAGAGGCCGTGAGTTGGAGAATCAGCACTCCAGCATTGTAGCCCTATCTCTGTCCCATGTTCCCTTCGGGCATGCCTTCACACTGCGAGTGCGGGATTGGTGTATTTACTCTTTATTTCCAATTTAACTCACTAGAAATTGTGCTGCTATTAAGTGAAATCATTTCACATTTGGACCCTCCGGCCAGTAGAAGTAATAAACTTGCACCCGATTAGTCTGAGCTGAATGAAAACACCATCTCCAAAGGTGAAAGGACAATGTTGTCGCCTGAGGGTGTCAAACTTGCAGAAACTGGTCTTTAAGGCCAGGTGACTCAGTCCTATTTGAATTCACATTTATTATGCACTAGTTTGTCATTTTTGAATTTTGTGAGCCTGGAGGATTGGTAACGGTTATTTGAACGTGGTTGCATCATTGGTAGGTTTATCCTAAAACAGAACACTTTTAACATCTAGAACTTGGATATATATATATAAATTAATTGAAACTTTAAATATGGCCTTCAAGGCTCAATTGGTATGTAACTATGTGGTCCATGAAGATGAAAAGATTGGATATCCCTGCTCTAAACTATTTTGCTCTTGTCTCATTTTAACTGGAATTATTTTTTGCAACAAAAGGATGGGCTGCACCGAGAGCCAGGGCCATTCCGAGAGCCACTGGATGTCAAATGTATTCCCTGATGACATATCCTCTGAGTAAATTAAAAGAAAGACTTGCATTTATATAGTGCCTTTCATGACCTCATGATGTCCTAAAGTGCTTCACAGCCAATTATGTACTTTTTGCAGTGTAGCCACTGTTGTAATGTAGGAAATGTGGCAGCCAATTTGTGCACAGCAAGCTCCCACAACAGCAATGCGATAATGACTAGAGTATCTGTGTTATTGATGTTGGTTGAAGGATAAATATTGACAAGGACACCGGGGAGAAATGGTTTTCTTCGAAATTTTGCCATGGGATCTTTTAAGTCCACCTGGGAGGGCAGACAAATTACAACAGCACTTTGGAATGTGCGTGCAGTATTACTTTCAGGTGCTGCACATCTCTTTTGTACTATTCACCTTGCAATCCATACTTTATAACTGCATCACTGTCAATACTTAAAACACACAGGAATCAACCAATATATATGATCAAGGCTTCCGCAGAGGGGCTTAATTGACAAGCTTAGCACTTTGTAAAAGAAGACTTCTACAAATGTCATACTTGGGAGAGATGAGAACCATATCAGGACATTACTAGTGAGTTGAGCTCAGATAAAATTGCAGAAATGGTCTAAAAAGGAGTATCATTGAGAAACAATGAAAATCACTGCAGCCATAATGAAGAAGTCATGCTGTCTTGACTGAAGGGGAAGTGGAGTAAATCCTAATTGCTGCCATTACTGCTATTGATAAACTAATAGGGGGAAAAACAACTTGCTATTTTTCATGAATATCTATATAATATTTTTGTGTAACTGCAGGCTCATTCTCAGCTCTCTAATTGGTTTAATGTAGGCTTATGTTTGGATTTTCTCACCGGTTCAATATTTCGACTGTTTCAGATTTATTAAGAAAATATGTTCCCTGAGATGGAGCTGCAATGACACTTCCCTGGTTCAGTCTCCACAGCCAGTCCAGTGAAACACATGAACAAAGATTTAACTTTTCATTCTACAGGCCTTTTCAGCAGGAATTCTTCCAATCACCCATTTTTAGTCATTTACGCAATTGCTCTTGGGGTTCCACCGATCTCCTGCTGGACAACTTCTGCAGAAATTCCAGGTGATAATGTTTAAACTTGGCTGCCAGCACTAGGTTTGAGAAGAAACAAGGAGTAACTAGCCATTTAAATTTTTGTGCTATTATGCAAATACTATAGATGACAAAATACCTGAGATGATCACCCCATTCTACCACTGGTGGCAGAGCATCAACCATCTCAACTCCACACTCTAGAGCTCTCGTCCCAAACACCTACAACTTGCTAGTCTCTCCCCAATTTCAAAAGTTTCCTTAAAACCCGCCTCTTTGACCACAATTTCAGCCCCCTCCTACTGGGTCCTATCCTAGATTGTAAACTGTTTTGGGATATTTTGCTACATTAAAGTTGCTATAAAAATGTTGTATACAGCACAAGTGCAACCAATGAAAGAATTAGCAGGGACATGTTTCCCGTTAAATCTTAAGGCATAGGTTATCTCCCACACTTCTGAGCCAAATCCAAGAACTGTCCTCAATGCTCTCCCAACAGTGTTTTGGAATAGTGCTAGACTGCAATGCACACAATTACATTTCAATTTTTTTTGATATCTTCAAACTAAACTGTCATTTTCCTATTTAATGTTTACAAAATGAGCTGGATTCTCAATGGAAATCGAGCAAATTAGTGAAGGATGATGGAAATTCAGACAGTGAGGCCTACTTCTGCCTCAACGCCCCATTGCCTTTCTCTCCCAACACCGCCCTTGTTGGGGCCACTGCTGGCTGCTCTTTCCCTGCCCTCCACATGAAAATGGCAGTGGGGGAAATGGCTCCGGGCCCCTAGTAGATTTCCCTCCCATCTGCCCATGCTATCGCTGCTTCCTGGGGCATTGGCCCTGAGGTTCCTCAATGGAGGGCGAGGGCCTAGTCTCCTCTCCATCTCCTCTTCCTCCAATCTAGCTCTCAATTTGTCTCTACCGAAGCCTACAAGAATGGAGCTCCATGGGGTTTTACTCCCACCTCCTGTGCTGCTGCTATAGCAGTGGTCCCATTGCAGTACTGCTGGCATTTCTCTTGGGGCTATTTGTGGGCTGCTGGAATCCCATGGACATCTCTCCATGCATTGAAAATCACCCACCATCCAACGAAATGGGTCAAGATCAGAATGGAGTCAGGAGGAGGGCGGGCGGAATTCCTACCCTGCCCCACCCTACTGCTACTCCACCCCTTAAGGGAAAATTAATGTATTTTATTGATATTATGTACAAATAAATAGTTGAGAAATTTCTGACAGGAAAATATATGTAAATGATGACTTCATTCAGCAGGTTTCATTGTGCCAGTTAGAGAATGTAGCTAGGCTGTGTGCCAAAACAGATCTTTAGGGGAGAATGCTTATAATAAGATGTAGTTAACAAATCCAGAACTGCTTGTATTCTTAAATTAATACGATCTCTAATTGTATTTCCATTTGAAACATACGGTGCATATTGTTACAGGTTGGATTTGGGATTCACACACGTGCTTCGCACAGTTTGGTGCAAAGTGGGAATTCGGGCAGTGACTGAGGTCAGTGGATCCCACAGGATATTCAATCCACTCATTTTAACGATGGGAACATCCTGTAGTAACCACTGACTTCTGTATCTAAATTCCCATTTTACCCCCATTCTGCATAGTTCCCTGCTGGGAAAGCAAATTCATTAATCTATCCTTGGAAGTGGATGCTGTGGGTGGGCCTAATATTGATATTATTGCCCAGAGTCATTAATGCCCCCCCCCGCCCCCTCCTCAACCTACAGCCCTTGGTAGATTTGCTGCTCTTTGTGCCTCCATTTGTGGCCATCTCCATCAGAGATATTGTTCCAGCCAGAATTTCCTGTTTCCTCCCTCTTTCTTGCTCTACAGGATTATCTCACCTTCCACTCAGCAAGTAGCAAAAAAAAGCTATTTAATAAAACTACTGCAGATTTTCTTCCTTTGGAAAAGTGTCTGGCTTCCACTTGGCAACTTCCCACAGTGGCATAGCATGCAGGGCAGAGACAGATGGCAATCACTGTCTGAGAATTATTTCTATCTGAATAAGGATTATAAGGAACCCATTAGCACCTTATTTATAGATAATGGTGCCTGCCAATTACTGACCGTGGCTATTACTGGGTGTACGAAGATACCAAGGTAACACACTCTGATAACTTGGAGAGTCTGGCAAACATTGCAGCCACTATCTGCTTCACTGATCAACAATATCAGTGCTGAGTTCCAAGGACCCATTGTGGGATATAGTCATCCCAAAGACAGCTCATGTTATTGCCGCTTGGTGCATGATGCTGTTACTCCATTTTCAGACTTGCTGTATACACTGCCAACACAAAGCTTATGATAGCCAAACACTCGGGCCTGACACTTCATAAACGACACTCATTCATTTTGGTTTAAACGCATCTGGTCTAGTTTTGCGTGCTGCTTTTAAAAATAAACACGACACCCTTGCCAATGAAAGATAAAAGTAACTAAAATAGCAACCAAAAGCTGCAAAAGGAAATCATTATAAGGGTAAACTTTAGAATTTAAATGCTCCAAAAGCTGACCTCCATTCCCAAATTTCTGATATGAGTTCCCATTGTGTGAAACTGTGTACCAGCAATGCTAAATTGTAACTCATCCCTTAATTTCAATATATTATAAGGAACAATATACTCTTGTGCTTTAGTCTGTCACTGTGATTCTTGGATGTGTTAGTGCTTTTATGTCTTTGTCCATCTCTAGGGATAGGAACCAGCCTTGACAGCATTCACGATTCTAAGCATCTCCCAAAATGAATTTGATCCCAAGTTTCTCAGGGTTTAATTTCAAAGGTTAAATATTGATTGAAAAACATTAGAGAAACTAATTTTGTTAAATATTTTCAGACACTACTTCAGAAAATGTCCGACTAAAGTCAATAACTTTTCATTCTCTTACCCATAGTAAGGGGCAAAAGGAGACAAAACACATGGGAGACACTATAATCGACAGAAATCGGCCACTGAGGAGCTGAAATCTCAGAAAACAGATTCAGTATTATACACCGACTACAGTTATAGTCTGATCTGGCCCACAAGGTAAGACTCAGGGAAAGATTTGTTACAGGAAATTCAGTGATGGTGTCTGTATGAGCCCAAGATAAAGCTTTTACTTTGTCCTGGCGTTTTCAGTAAAACTGCCGAGTACAAAATCAAAGAATCTGCTCCACTGGATCCATTGATACTGGTGGTCTAATCTGATGGCACTGTGATGAAATATTTCCATTCATCACTGCCTGTGACTGAGATCGGTTTCAGTGTCATTTCCCTTCCCCCAGACCTCATTGTATTGTGTACTGGAATGTGCTGTATTGTATACTGGAATGTGCTGGAATGTGCTGTGTGTAGGGCTCCGCCCATACCTGGCCCCGTTTGTAAGCTAACTCAGTCTGGCCTCAGTCTCCAGAAGGAAGACATCTCTCTCTCTTACGTGTTACGTTCTAAGTTAATAAAAGCCTTGTTTTGTTCTGCTAACGTCGAGTCTCGGAATTATTGAGGCACATCAATTTTATTAACTTATTTTTCAACACTATGGATCAACTCCTGAAACCCGAACGTTTGGATTTGGATCAACATGCTCCGGACGCATCAGCACGCTTCGGACACTGGTTTGAGTGTATGGAATTCTTCCTGGACAAAGATGTGCAGGTTAGGTTGATTTGGCTATGATAAATTGACCCTTAGTGTTAGGGGATTAAATACGTGGGGTTACGGGGATAGGGTGGGGTATGTGTCGGTGCAGGCTCGATGGGCCGAAATGGCCTCTATCTGCACTGTAGATTCTGTGATTCTGTGATTCTGTGAATTCCGCAGCCGTCAAAGACGCTACGGACGCTGCGAGGATGAGACTCGGAATTCTGCGGAATTGGGTAAGCCACCGGGTTTACCCCCTCATCCAAGACGCCGAGACGTACCTGGCCGCCTGCGACATCTTAAAGGCGCATTACCAGCAGCCTACGAATGAGGTGTATGCTAGGCACCTGCTCGCCACCCGCGCACAGCGACCTGGGGAATCGGTGGAGGAGTTCCTAAGCACCCTGAAAATGCTTGGCAAAGACTGCAAGTGCCGAGATGTAAAAGCCGCAGTGTACACTGACGAGCTTGTTCGCGATGCCTTCATCACAGGCCTCAGCTCCACTTACATCCGGCAAAGACTGCTGGAAAAAATGGGGTTGGACCTGAAACAGGCTGCGGACACCGCGCGATCCCTGGATGTGGCCCAGGGGAACTCGGACGCCTACTCTTCAGCCCGCGCCGTCCACGCCGCCACGTGTGCACCGAGGGCGCCGCCATCTTGGAAGGCATCTTCCCCGCCCGACAGCCCGACACCGGCTGGGCCCCGCTCTCCCCCCAGAAGCCCTACGACAGCCGCGACGCGTCAGGGACCCAACTGCTACTTCTGCGGGCAGCCAAAGCACACCAGAAACCTGTGCCCGGCGAAAGGCACCACCTGCTTTAAGTGCGGTAAGAAGGGGCACTTCGGGAAGGTGTGCAGAGGGAACCCCGCCGGAAAACCAACCGCCGGAAAACCAACCGCCGGAAAACCCGCCACCGCCGCGTGTGAGCCGTGGGAGTGGCCATCTTGGACGCCATCTTGCCCGACCTCGTGGGGTCCGCCATCTTGTGAGCAGACAGCGTGGACGCCATCTTGTATCGATCAGGGCCCTACAGTGGCATCGGTCACAGTGGACCAGACCAGGCTGCACCCGCTATCCAGATCAATGGTGGACATCGAGGTAAACGGGTGCCGGGTTAAATGCTTAATTGACAGTGGAAGCACGGAGAGCTTTATCCACCCAGAACTGGCACAACAACTCTCCCTAAAGGTGGTCCCTACTCAGGGTACCATCTCTATGGCTGACAAAACCCAGACATCGACCATTCTGGGTTACTGCACGGTACAATTGTGCGTTAACGGAGCTGTATATGATAATTTTAAAGTATTAATCATGAAGAACCTATGTGCGAGTGTGATCTTGGGCCTGGATTTCCAGTGCAACCACCAAAGCATCACGCTCAAGTACGGTGGGTCCCAGCTGCCCCTCACAGTGTGCGGTCTGGCTACCCTGAAGGTAAAGCCGCCTTCGGTATTCGCGAACCTTACCCCTAACTGCCGGCCAATAGCGACCAAAAGCAGGAGGTACAGCTGGGAGGACAGGCGGTTTATCGCGACCGAGGTAGACAGGCTCCTGAAAGAGCGCATTATTGAACGCAGCAATAGCCCGTGGCGCGCCCAAGTGGTGGTGGTAAGGGGTAGCGAGAAGAAACGGATGGTGATCGACTATAGTCAAACGATCAACAGGTACACCCTACTAGACGCCTACCCGCTACCCCGCATATCAGAAATGGTGAACCAAATCGCCCAATACCGGGTGTTCTCCACCATCGACCTCAAGTCAGCGTACCACCAGCTCCCTATCAGACCAGAGGACCGCCCGTACACCGCCTTCGAGGCGAACGGACGCCTCTACCAATTCCTCAGAGTCCCCTTTGGGGTGACGAATGGGGTCTCGGTCTTCCAGAGGGAGATGGACCGCATGGTCGATGACCACCACTTGCAGGCAACCTTCCCCTACCTCGACAACGTCACCATCTGCGGTCACAACCAGCAGGATCACGACTCGAACCTCGAGAGGTTCCTGAAAACCGCACAAAAACTCAACCTCACCTACAACGAGGACAAGTGCGTTTACAACACCACGCGCCTCTGCATACTAGGCAGCGTGGTGGAGAATGGGGAAATCGGACCAGACCCCGACCGATTGCGCCCTCTACGGGAGCTGCCCCTGCCCAACACTCCCAAAGCCCTGAAAAGGTGCCTGGGGTTATTTTCTTATTATTCCCAATGGGTCCCCAACTACTCCGACAAAGCCCGCCCCCTCTTGAAAGCATCCTCTTTCCCGCTCTCTGCTGAGGCCCACGCCGCCTTCAAAAGCATTAAGCAGGATATTGAGCGGGCCACGCTACAGGCAGTGGATGAGAACACTCCATTTCAAGTGGAAAGTGATGCGTCTGACTTCGCCTTGGCGGCCACCCTCAACCAGGCGGGGCGGCCCGTAGCTTTCTTCTCGAGGACCCTCCAAGGGCCCGAGATCAGACACTCCTCCGTGGAAAAGGAGGCCCAAGCCATCGTGGAGGCAGTGCGCCACTGGCGCCACTACCTAGCCGGCAAACGCTTCACCCTACTTACCGACCAGTGGTCGGTAGCGTTTATTTTCAATAATAAACAGAGGGGGAAGATTAAAAATGATAAGATTCTTAGGTGGCGGATCGAGCTCTCCACCTTCGAGTACGACATCATTTACCGGCCAGGGGCCCTTAACGAATCCCCTGATGCCCTCTCACGAGGGATGTGTGCCAGCGCCACCGGGGATCGGCTACAGACCCTCCACAACGACCTCTGCCACCCAGGGGTCACGCGGCTGTTCCACTTCATAAAGTCCCGTAACTTACCCTACTCGATTGAGGAAGTTCGGTCCCTGACCAGGAACTGCCGCACTTGCGCTGAGTGCAAGCCTCGGTTCTACCGCCCAGATAGAGCCCACTTAATCAAAGCTACATGGCCCTTTGAGCGGCTCAGCTTAGATTTCAAGGGCCCCCTCCCGTCCGTCGACCGCAATGTTTACTTCCTGAACATTGTGGACGAATACTCCCGGTTCCCATTCGCCTTCCCCTGCCCAGACATGACCAGCGCCACGGTCATTAAATGCCTCAACAGCCTGTTCTGCCTGTTCGGTATGCCGAGCTACATCCATACGGATAGGGGGGCGTCCTTCATGAGTGAAGAGCTACGCCAGTACATGCTGTCCAGGGGGATCGCCACAAGCCGTACCACCAGCTACAACCCCCGGGGTAACGGCCAAGTGGAGCGAGAGAACGGGACAGTCGGAAAGCAGTCACTCTAGCTCTAAGGACCAAGGGCCTCCCTATCTCCCGCTGGCAGGAAGTCCTCTCGGATGTGCTCCATTCGGTACGGTCGCTATTGTGTACGGCCACTAATACCACGCCTCATGAACGAATGTTTGTCTTTCCCCGGAAATCCACCTCAGGCGTATCCATGCCGTCATGGCTCTCCACCCCAGGTCTGGTACTCGTGCGAAGGCATGTGAGGGGCCACAAGACGGACCCTCTCGTGGAGCCAGTACACCTACTCCACGCCAACCCCCAATACGCATATGTCCGGCACGCCGACGGAAAGGAGGACACCGTGTCCATAAAAGACGTCGCCCCAGCTGGTATCGACAACAACCACAGCAATAGCGCAACGACGATCACAGCAACTCTTACCCACCCACTACTCTTTCATCACCCCAGGAAGAACACCGACCAACGGCACCCCCACCAACTACCCCTTCAACAACCCTGGCGGCACCCCCGGCAGAGACCCAGGAGACTACCGGGGACACCCAGCCGACACCCGCGGCACCGCAACAGCCACGTCGGTCGCAGAGGACTATCAAACCCCCGAACAGGCTAAATCTATAGAAGGGGTGAATGTGATGAAATATTTCCATTCATCACTGCCTGTGACTGAGATCGGTTTCAGTGTCATTTCCCTTCCCCCAGACCTCATTGTATTGTGTACTGGAATGTGCTGTATTGAATACTGGAATGTGCTGGAATGTGCTGTGTGTAGGGCTCCGCCCATACCTGGCCCCGTTTGTAAGCTAACTCAGTCTGGCCTCAGTCTCCAGAAGGAAGACATCTCTCTCTCTTACGTGTTACGTTCTAAGTTAATAAAAGCCTTGTTTTGTTCTGCTAACTTCGAGTCTTGGAATTATTGAGGCACATCAGGCACATTTCTTGCATCAAAAGAAAAGAAGAAATAACTTGCATTTATATAGTTCCTTTCATGACATCAGGACTTCCCAAAGTACTTTACAGCCAATGAAGTAATTTTGTTGTAATATAGGAAATGCAGCAGCCAAATTGGGTGTCAGCCTGGATTATATGCTCAATTCTTTTGAGTGGGGTTTGACCTCACAACATTCTGACTCACAGGTGAGCATGCTACCACTGAGCCACAGCTGACATATCAGACACCAGGTAATTTATCCCAGGATCCCAACCTTCAACCCTAGGGACACGTGCAGCCCCTGAACCGTGGCTCCCCAGCCTTGAAGCCCAGACAATTCAGCCTTATTTGTGTATATTGGGTCAATTCCCTGATCGGGCTCTCCCGACGAGGAGCAGCACTCACAGGGAGCTCTGGGTGGGATATCATGGGGCCACAGCTACTTGATTTTCCATCTGTTTAAATTAATGATCAAAAGTTAAGGGGCAGTGATTTCCCAATCAACGCTCCCTGCAAACTCTGCTCCTCACCAGGACTGCCAGATCAGGAAGTTAACGCTGGTGTTTATTATCTGCTGTTTGTCCTATTTGAACTATGTGGTCAAGAAGATTTCGAAAGGGCTGTTTTTAGTGCTGTTGCATTACTGGTAGATAAATTCTAAATCATAGGAACATAGGAACAGGAGTAGGCCATTCAGTCTCTCGAGCTTATTCCACCATTCAGTTAGATCATGGCTGATGAGTACCTCATCATAAGGCACATGGGATTGAGGGCAAGGTATTGACTTGGATAGAGAACTGGCTGGCGGATAGAAAACAAAGAGTTGGAATAAACGGGTTGTTTTCCGAGTAGCAGGCAGTGACTAGTGGGGTACCGCAAGGATCGGTCCTAGGAACCCAGCTGTTCACAATATATATTAATGATCTGGACGAGGGAATTGGATGTAATATCTCCAAGTTTGCAGACGACACAAAGCTGGGTGGGAGGGTATGCTGTGAGGAGGATGTCGTGAAACTCCAGTACGATTTGGACAGGTTGGGTGATTGGGCAGAAACATGGCAAATGCACCATAATGTGGACAAATGCGAGGTTATCCACTTTGGTGGCAAAAACAGGAAGGCAGACAATTATTTGAATGGCAATCGATTGGGAGAAGGGGAAGTGCAAAGAGACCTGGGTGTTCTTGTGCACCAGCCGCTGAAGGTAAGCATGCAGGTGCAGCAGGCGGTTAAGAAGGCAAATGGTATGTTGGCCTTCGTAGAAAGAGGGTTCAAGTACAGGAACAAGGATGTCTTGCTGCAGTTGTACAGGGCCTTGGTGAGACTGCACCTTAAGTATTGTGTGCAGTTTTGGTCACCTTATCTGAGGAAGGACGTTCTTGCCATGGAAGGAGTGCAGCGAAGATTCAACAGGCTGATACCTGGGATGGCAGGAATGACGTATGAGGAGAGATTGTGTCGATTGGGCTTATACTCACTGGAGTTTAGAAGATTCAGAGGGGATCTCATCGAAACCTATAAAATTCTGTCAGGCCTGGACAGACTAGATGCAGGAAGGATGTTTCCGATGGCCGGGGAGTCCAGAACCAGGGGTCATAGTCTAAGGATAAGGGGTAAGCCATTTAGGAATGAAATGAGGAGGAATTTCTTCACCCAGCGAGTGGTGAATCTATGGAATTCTCTGCCACAGAGGGCGGTGGAGGCCAGTTCATTAAATATATTCAAGAAGGAGTTGGATATATTTCTTAAGGCTAAAGGGATCAAGGGATATGGGGAGAAGGCAGGGACAGGGTACTGAATTTGAATGATCAGCCATGATCTCATTGAATGGTGGAGCAGGCTCGAGGGGCTGAATGGCCTACTCCTGATCCTATCTTCTATGTTTATGTTTACCTCAACTCCATTTACATGTCTTTGATTCAGATCCCTTGATAATCTTACCTAACAAAAATCTATTAATCTCAGTGTTGAAAGCTTCAACTGAGCCAGCATCTATATCCATTTGGGGGAGAGAGTTCTAGATTTCCACTACCCTTTGTGTGAAAAAGTGGTTCCTGATTTCACATTTGAATGGCCTAGCTCTAATTTTAAGATTATATCCCCTTGTTCTGGTTTCCTCCACCAGAGGAAATAGTTTCTCTTTACCTAGACTATCAAATTCTTTTATCATTTTAAACTCCTCAATTGGATTAGCCCTCAATCTTATATACTCAAGGAAATACGAGCCAAGTTTATGTAATTTGTCCTCATAATTAAACCCTTTTAGCCACGGTATAAGTCTGATGAATCTGCACTGCAACCCTTCCAAGGTCAATATATCCTTCCTGAGGTGCGGTGCCCAAAACTGAACACAATACTCCTTTTGGGGTCTGACCAAGGCCCTGTACAGCTGAAGTATAACTTGCTCCCCTTTGTATTCCAGCTCTCTTGAGATAAAGACCAGCATTCCATTATCATTCTTGATTACTTTTTGAGCCTGTGCACTAGCTTTTAATGATTTCTGTACACGGATACAAAAATCTCGTTGCTCCTCCACAGTTCATAATTTCTCACCAAATCAAATCGGAATAAGAACTTGAGATATATGCAAATTAATGAGAATATGGATTAAACCTGATATGTGATGCCCAGAGTGCCCAGATATGCACCTATGCAGCCCATGAATTGGACACGAACAGATTGATTCCCTGCATTGTACGTGCACAGCCCATAATCTTCTGGGATCAACTAACTGGCCTCTGATCTTTTATTATTTATTCATTCACAGGATGTGGGTGTCTCTAGCAAAGCCAGTATTTATTGCCCATCCCTAATTGCCCTTGAGAAGTTGGTGGTGAGCTGCTTTCTTGAACCGCTGCAGTCCATGTGGTGAAGATACTCCCACAGTGCTGTTAGGGAGGGAGTTCCAGCATTTTGACCCAGCGATGATGAAGGGACAGCGATATATTTCCAAGTCAGGATGGCATTTGACTTGGAGGGGAACTTGGAGGTGATGGTGTTCCCATGCACCTGCTTCTCTTGACCTAGGTGGTAGAGGTCGCGGGTTTGAGAGGTGCAGCCGAAGAAGCCTTGGCGAGTTGCTGCAGTGCATCTTGCAGATGGTACACACTGCAGCCATGGTGCACTGGTGGTGGAGGGAGTGAATGTTTAAGGTGGTGAATGGGGGGACGATCCTTTGTCCTGGATGGCGTCGAGCTTCTTGAGTGTTGTTGGAGCTGCACTCATTCAGGCAAGTGGACAGTACTCCATCACACTTATTACTTGTGCCTTTTAGGTGGTGGAAAGGCTTTGGGGAGTCAGGAGGTGAGTCACTCACCACAGAATACCCAGATTCTGAAATGTTCTTGTAGCCACAGTATTTATGTGGCTGGTCCAGTTAAGTTTCTGGTCAATGGTGACTCCCAGGATGTTGATAGTGGGAGATTTGATGATGGTAGTGCCATTAAATGTTAAGGGGAGGTGGTTAGACTCTCTCTCTTTGGAGATAGCCATTGCCTGGCACTTGTGTGGTGCAAATGTTACTTGCCACTTATCAGTCCAAGCCTGGATGTTGTCCAAATCTCGCTGCATGCGGGCACAGACTGCTTCATTATCAGAGGAATTGCGAATGGAACTGAACACTTTGTATTCATCAGCAAACATCCCCACTTCTGACGTTCTGGTGGAAGGAAGGTCATTGATGAAGTAGTTGAAGATGGTTGGGCCCAGACCACTACCCAGAGGAACTCCTGCAGTGATATCCTGAGACTGAAATTATTGGCCTCCAACAACCACAAACATTTTCCTTTGTGCTAGGCATGACTCTGGCAAGTTGAAGGTTTTCTCCCTGATCCCCACTGACTTCAATTTTACTAGGGCTTTTGATGCCATACTCAGTCAAATACAGGCTTGATGTCAAAGGCAGTCACTGTCACCTCTGGAATTCAGCTCTTTTGTCCATGTTTGGACCAAGGCTGTAATGAGGTCTGGAGCCGAGTGGTCCTGGCAGTACCCAAACTGAGCATCAGTTAGCAGGTTATTGGTGAGTAAGTGCCGTTTGATAGCACTGTCGACAACATCTTCCATCACTTTGCTAATAATTGAGAGTAGGCTGATGGAACATAAGAATATAAGAAATAGGAGCTGAAGTAGGCCATTTGGCCCTTCGAGCCTGCTCCACCATTCAATAAGATCATGGCTGATCTTCTACCTCATCTCCAATTTCCTGAACTATCCTCATATCCCTTGATTCCCTTAATATTTAAAAATCTATCGATCTCTGTGTTGAATATAATCAATGGCTGAGCCTCCACAGCACTCTGGAGTAGTGAATTCCAAAGATTCACCAACCACTGAGTGAAGAAATTTCTCCTCATCTCAGTTCTAAATGGCCGACCCCTTATTCTGAGACTGTGACCCCTGCTACTAGACTCCCCAGTCAGGGGAAACATCCTCACTGAATCTACCCTGTCAAGCACTGTAGGAATTTTGTATGTTTCAATGAGATCAACCTCTCATTCTTCTAAACTCTAGAGAATATAGGCCTAGTCTACTCAATCTGTCCTCATAGAACAATCCCCCCATCCCAGGAACCAGTCTGGTGAACCTTCGTTGCACTCCCTCTATGGCAATTATATCCTTCATTAGGTAAGGAGACCAAAACTGTACACAATACTCCAGGTGTGGTCTCACCAGGGCCCTATATAATTGCAGTAAGACGTCTTTACTCTTATACTCAAATTCTCTTGTAACAAAAGGCCAACGTACCATTTGCTTTTCTAATTGCTTACTGTACATGCATGTTAACTTTCAGTGATTCGTGTACAAGGACACCCAGGTCCCTCTGAACACCAACATTTCCTAATCTCTCACCATTTAAAAAATACTCTGATTTTCTGTTTTTCCTACCAAAGTGGTTAACTTCACATTTCTCCACATTATATTCCATTTGCCACGTTCTTGCCCACTCACTTAGCCTGTCGCTATCCCTTTGAAGCCTCCTTGCATCCTCCTCACAACTTACATTCCCACCCAACTTTGTATCATCAGCAAACTTGGATATATTACATTTGGTCCCCTCATCCAAATCATTGATGTAGATTGTGAATAGCTGAGGCCCAAGCACTGATCTTGTGGTACCCCACTTGTTACAGCCTGCCAACCCGAAAATGACCCGTTTATTCCTGCTCTCTGTTTTCTGTCAATTAACCAATCCTCAATCCATGCTAGTATATTACCCCCAATTCCATGAGCCTAATTTTGTTTAATAACCTCTTGTTTGGCACCTTATCGAATGCCTTCTAAAAATCCAAATACACCACATCCACTGGTTCCCCCTTATCAATTCTATTAGTTACAACCTCAAAAACTCTAACAGATTTGTCAATCACGATTTCCCTTTTATAAATCTGTGTAGACGCTGCCCAATTCTATTATTATTTTCTAAGTGCCCTGTTACCACGCCCTTAATAATAGATTCTAACATTTTCCTTATTACTGATGTCAGGCTAACTGGTCTGTAGTTCCCCCTTTTCGCTCTCCCTCCTTTCTTAAATAGTAGGGTTACATTTGCTACCTTCCAATCCATGGGAAACATTTAGGGTTAGAGTTAGGGTTAGGGTCTAGAATTTATGGAATTTTGGAAAATGACAACCAATGCATCTACTATCTCTATAGCCAACTCTTGCAAAACCCTAGGATGTAGGCCATCATGTCCAGGGGATTTATCAGCTTTCACACCCATTAATTTCTCCAGTACTACTATTTTACTAATACTAATATCTTTCAGTTCCTCATTCTCGCTAGACCCTTGGTTGTCCACTATTTCCAGGAAGTTTTTTGCGTCTTCTTCCGTGAAGACAGACACAAAGGCCAGAATTTTGCCAGTGCTCAGAGTGCGGGTTTGGAGGCGGGACCACTGTCAAAATCGCAAAATCGTAGGAAACCCACTGTCAACCCGCCTCCAATCAACCTTCCCAAGTGTTGGGTCCCCAATTTGTGCATGGACCCAACACCTAGTGGTGGGAAGAGGATTATAGCCACTTACCAGGCTGTTAACAGGTACTTGATATATGTTAACAGGCTCTTTTTCAATTTTGCCACTTCTGCCTCGTGTTCCCCAACGTCCAGACACCACGCCAGGTAAGTGTGGTATGTTGTGAGTCTGCTGTAATGTTTCTGCATTGATGACAGCTGCAGAAGTGGTGTGAAGGATCCAATGGTGCACTGGTGAGTTTCAGAGGTAAGAAAATGTTGGGAAAATAATTTTTTAAGCATTTACACTTTTCTGTAGGTAACAAGTTTTGAATTGGATGTCTAGTGCCACCTCATTGGGAGAACCTCCCTCACCAGTGACAGATCACTTCTGTAACCTCACCTGCAGCTGCCATCTGTTCTAGCCTAAGGAGGGAGTCACCGGAGAGCCTGGGTGCAAGAACTCACCTTTGTACAGTGATTTTCAGTGTTTGCAGCACCTCAATGCTGTCAAACACTGAGAAATGAGAAGTCAAAATTTTTTTGCATGGTCCCTTTAAGAAAACCGGCAGATGATGCGTCATCAAATGATGTCATCCGACTGGCTTCCTCTTAAATAGCCGGCAAGCTCGCAGGGCGGGCTTAACAAGGTCAATCAATGTAAAACCACGTCTGTGGGCCAGATGCAGTTGGGGGCAGGACTGGAACCTGGAAACCAGCTGACCCGCTCCCAAGCCACATCCATTTGAAATATCGCGGCCAAAGTATTTATTTAATTTTTCTGCCATTTCCTTATTCCCCATGGGGTGGTAATTGGATTGGATTTATCCTGCTTTTTGCAGACAGGACCTACCTGGGCAACTTTCCACTTTGTCGGGTAGCTGCCAGTGTTATAGCTGTACTGGAACAGGTTGGCTAGAGGTGCGGCAAGTTCTGGAGCACAAGTCTTCAGCACTACAGCTGGGATGTTGTCAGGGCCCATAGCCTTTGCTGTATCCAGTGCACTCAGCCATTTCTTGATATCACGTGGATTGAATTGAATTGGCTGAAGACTGGCATTTGTGATGGTGGGGACCTTAGGAGGTGGCTGAGGTTTGTCATCCATTCTGCACTTCTGGCTGAAGATCTTTGCGAATGCTTCAGCTTCGTCTTTTGCACTCACGTGCTGGGCTCTGCCATCATTGAGGATGGGGATGTTCATGGAGCCTCCCCCTCCCATTAGTTGTTTAATTGTCCACCACCATTCATGACTGGATGTGAAAGGAAATCAGAGCTTTGATCTGGTCTGCTGGTTGTGGGTTCGCTTAGCTTTGCCTATAGCATACTGTGTCTGCTGTTTAGCATATATGTTGTCCTGTATTATAGCTTCACCAAGTTGGCACTTCATTTTCAGTTATATCTGGTGCTGCTCCTTGCATGCTCCTCTACACTTCTCATTGAACCAGGGTTGGTCGTCTGGCTTGATGATAATGGGAGAGCGAGGGATATGCCGGGCCATGAAGTTACAGATTGATCTATACTATGGAATGCAACCGACAGAGAGCAAGCAAAGGAGATAGTTTAGAATTTGCTTCTCATTAATCTTGTCCACCTCCCAATACAAATAGAATGGCTTGGAAATTGATACAACAACAAATAACAGATGTTAAATGTTTCCTCCTTTATGTTGTGAACAGGCTGTTTCACTGAGCAGCTAAAAGGAGAAAAAGCATGTCCACTTAACTGCACATATAATCCCCACAAAAGCCCATGCCATTCATTTCTGTGGTACACACACGCTGAGTGAAGTCTGCTTCCCCCAGACCTTTGCTCCTTCTTTCAGCTGCAGTGCACCCAGCGATCTAAAACGGCCTATGTTGATGGTCCAACTTTTGTTCTGTGATCTGCATCATTAATCACCTGCTAATAACCCAGAGCCCAGAGTGACATCGCAGATGTCTCAGATTGTGTGCATTCATTCTTGAAAGGTGAAAGGAAGCTAATTTACCATGCTACTTTGGAAGCACCGGCTGGGATAGCTGGAATTCTCTCACCGCAGAGGTGCCTCGTTGCAAATCGTCTCACCCTTTTTGGTCTTTTTTCCCTGCTGAAAACTTAACTACGACATATGCCGCGTTTTAAATGTCACTCCACTTAAAATAAGGCGAGTGACTGAAGAACAATTCCTCAGCCCTAAGTTGCAGTTCTCCAAACAGCTATTAACGGGGGAAAGGCTATTCACCGATGCAACGACGGGTACAGAAGGCAGTTTAAGGAAATCCTACTCATACTGTACTTAGAAGACATTTTTCAGTTATTACTCATTTACATGTACAGCTTACTCATCAAATAATCTAGACTAAAGCCTTCAGTCTCTTTTGTTTTAGTACAACTGCTAGTTTTATTTTTTTAACACTCAGGCTTGCTCTGTTAAATATTTAACAGCACTAAACAGCATATACAAATATTTATTGGCAGTTTTGTGCTTTCTGTATGCACAGCTGAAGCTACAGTAGATAAAGAGGCTCCCCTTTACAAGCCGTTTACTTCTTCACACTAATTCCTGCTTCCTCTGTGCACCTGTAACAATATTTGCTTGAATTCTATACATCATCACATCTTGATATCAGAAGCCCAAGCTTATTTTTTTACTAATTTCTTATTAGTAATTTCCTGTACACCAAGGAATGTTTCGCAATACATAGCATGAGTGCTCAGCCTCTCTTTATTCTCCCAGTACCTTCCCCGTCTCCGAGTGTAGGCTCAATGAATATTTTAACGTGGAGTTTCAATGCTGCAAAATGCAACTGTCTCTGTACCAGCAAAGTCTGACCTTTCGTTTCATGCAGGAACTTATTTTGAGGATATCACCCCTATCCCTATCCCATATTTATTCAGTTGCATATAAATACTGCACCATCTGTAAAGAGGGGAGAAAAACATTACAGGGTAAAGTGAGAGGCGAGGAGCTGCTGGCATGGTGCCCCTTTGCATAATGCAGCCATGGCTAGAAGATAGAAGGGAATATTTTCCTGCGATCAAGAATTAGATGTAAACAGGGCCCCAAGAGCAGAACAAAGCAGTAATGGAATTTACCATTACGCAGAGCCTGCCTCGAATGAACATGGGTGGACGTTAGCACAGAACAAAAGGGAAAAAATCAAGAGAAAACTCACGTAGTTTTGCGCCAGGTGGGATAAATCCTGATTTGAATCTAACCCACCTAGCGGGAACAGGGCAGGTTTGGGTCAGATGCCTGTTTTACACCCCCTCTGATTTTACTGTCTTTTGAAGTCAATGGAGAGTCAAATCATGCAGGTTGTAAAAAGGGCCTATGTCCCAAACTCAGCCCATTCCTGCCGGGCGCGTTGTTAATATTGAGGCTTATGGGTTCATTGCTCATTGACAGATCATTGAGTAAGCTTTACAAAGGAAGGGCAACATTTCACGAAGCATTGACAGAGGTGACTCCTAGGGGCCGATTGTAACATCTGGCATAAAATAGGCAGTCGGCAGATGGAGCATACTGCTGCTTGTCCAATGGTGCTTCAGTTTTGGCTCAAGCCATTTCCTCCTAATGTAGCAGTAATGGTATAGTGGCTGACTTCTGTGATGGCCCCTGTGGATGCCTGAAATGCCATTATATATAAAAGTAATTCCTCATTTGCATGGATCTGGCCTGTTGTGTACCAAACCGCCACTCCGATGGAGCTTGTCGGTTAGGGAGGTGGGAAATCGACTGGCCCTACAAGGAGCCTGGTGACTATCTGGACATGGAGTGGGGGTGCAGGTAATCCTGGGGAGGCTGTGCATGGGGCAATATATTTCTGTGGGCCTATTTCTGCTTTTACTGGTACTACAGAAAAAGAGAAGAACAGATCGCATTTTGAGCAGTCTCCAGGGTTCCCTTCAAGCACCACTGCTGCTCAAATGGGCAGAAAGTGTGCAGCACATGATCTGCTCATTCATACCTCAGAATTCCAGTCTGGGTCCCATGTACATCATAAGACGTCCTATGTACTCTCAGTGACAATGAAGATCTCCACTGTCCTCTAATTTTAGCTATAGTGGCATTTCAGGCATCCACATCGGGGACATCACAGAAGTCAGTCACTGTACCATTACTGCCACATAAGGAGACAATGAATTTATTTATTATATTGATTTCATTAATGTCTGAGTTAAAAGCAAAATCAATAAAACTTTCTCAATCGTAAAGTTCTACAGCACCTCTTGTACGTCTTTGTATTAACAATCCCTGACTTGATCTAATTGGAGACATCCTGCAGCACTCTTTGAGGCCGTTTTTTTGTCACTGTTTTTGGGCAAGAATAGGACGATAGTGGGCCAAACGTCACGGCGCAACAGTTACTGCCTCATTCTCGCTGATGTTCACACTTCTGTAATTTTGCAGCTAGCCAGGAAACAGGAGGAGCCTACGTAAATATGCAAATCAGGGTCCTGTGTCATAAGTAGACCATTATGTCGAATTTTACAACTGGGGAATTAAAATTTCCTATTTCAGGCACCCAGTGTCAGTGCCTAACAGTTCAAGGTAAAGCTCTTTCTACTCTGCACCAACAATGTACCGTCGCCCCAACCTCGGAAGAGCATCCCTACTGAGCTGCTGTGACATTTGTCCATTGTCCACAGCAGCTATCCTGTGGTGTCTTGGCATGCAATTGCCAATGAATGGTGCTTTAGGTGCACTTTTGTTATGTAGGCTCATGTCCACTTCGATTGAGACTGCCCACATTCATTCCACATTGGACCCTTCTTGCTAGCAGAGACTTGGGTTGGAAGTGAACCCAGGTCCCAGAAGTGAAAGGCCTGTGTTTAACCCACTCCACTACCCAATTCCCCACTTGATCCCTTTTAAAACCAAGCTTGACATTACACTGGACTTATACTCCATGCAGTGTCAAACCCAAGGGATGTGAGATGGTTTGTTCCAGTGGTCACATATCTCTGCTCTTGAGAGTCAAGACCTGACAGCAGTTATAAGAATATACTTTACACATTTGTACTGGCAGCTTAGAGCTTCACTCTCCAGCAGCAAAAATTGAGAATTCAGGCCCAGGAGTCTGTGGGGCCACAGGATATTCTTCCAATTAAAACTAAATAGGTATATAAATCAAAACAAAAGAAAAATACTGCAGATGCTGTAAATCTGAAATAAAATCAGAAAATGCTGGAAATACTTAACGGGTCAGGCAGCATCTGTGGAGAGAGAAACAGAGTTAACGTTTCAGGTCTGTGCCCTTTCATCAGAAATTAGGCATATAAATCTGTTGAGCTCCAAGGCCAGGTTCCTGCTAATGTTTCATCAGAAACTGTTTCCAATGGCTGAAGGGCAGGTAACCAGAGGGCACAGATATAAGATGATTGGCAAAATGAGGCGACATGAGGAACAACATTTTTATGCAATGAGTGGTTCGGATTTGGAATGCACAGCCTAATAGGGTGGTGGATATAGATTCAAGAGTAGCCTTCAACAGGGAATTGTAGAAATATTTGAAGGAGAAAAAATTACTGGGATATGGGGAAAGAGCAGGGGAGTGGGACTAACTGGATTGCTCTTCGAAAGAGCTGGCACAGCCTCGATGGGCTGAATGGTCTTCTCTGTGTTGTACTAGTCTATGATCCTATAATTTTATGTGCTCCCAATGGCCAATGCTCCATGCTGGCACCATGAATTTATAAAATCTATTCCTTACTAGCAATTTAATGTCAATCACTTTGCAGCAATGTGAAAATTGGACCCTTAAAGAAAACAATCACATCTTCACTCAATCCGAAAATATAATTCGACCTTGATTGTTTGCAGCACACGGTCATTCACTGAGGTCTGCTACACTTCAGTATCACTCCTGCACTGCATCTTGAGCCTTCTTTAAGCACCAGGTAACAATTTATTGGAACAGTCAAGCACCTAAAAGGTGGATGGGCTTTGTGATTAATGCTGATAAATGCAGCTAGTTGAGCTGCCTGCCATTTGATCTTAATGTTTGGTTGGAACACTATCAAAAACATCTGGACTCACTGTGGAAGGAATTGACTCAATGCTGGTGCACAGCCTACTGCCTAATGCATTAAACAGTGTGATGGTAAGCTTTAACGCCATTCAATAGGGTTAACAATGAGGCATTCAACTCGTTGTGCAGTGAGCTAAGACTGAAGCAGTGATTTTTGGAAATTGCATATATTTCTGTGCTCAGAGCCCCTACTTTTGGCTCCCAGAACCTCTTTCGGCAAAAAGAAAAAATGACAAACACTGGAAGTCTGAAAAAAAACAGAAAAGGATGGAAATACTTCATCGACAGCACCTCACAAACCTGTGGCCTCCAGCACCTAGAAGGACATGGGCAGCAGATGCATGGGAACATCATCACCTCCAAGTTTCCCTCCAAGTAATACACAATCCTGACTTGAAAATATATTGCTGTTCCTTCATCGTCGCTTGATGAAAACCCTGGAACTCCCGACTTAACAGCATTATGGGAGTACCTTCACCAGAAGGACTGCACTGGTTCAAGAAGAAAGCCCACCACCACCTTCTCAAGGACAACAAGCAATGGGCAATAAATGCCAGCCTTGCCACTGATGCCCACATCCTGAGAATGAATTTAAAAAAACACAGCAATCAGAAAAGAGAAAAAACAGGACAGCATTTTGGGTATAGACCTTGTGACATTTTAGGCTTTTATTCAACACTAGCTGAAGTGCCCGGCGGTGCCGAGGGTTTTTTGAGGGCATGTTGTTGTTGTAAGACAGAGAGAGAGAGCGACTGGAGGGAAGAGAGAGCAACTGGGGGAAGAGAGAGAGCGACTGGGGGGAAGAGAGAGAGACTGGGGGAAAGAGAGAGAGAGACTGGGGGGGAGAGAGAGAGACTGGGGGAGAGAGAGAGAGACTGGGGGAGAGAGAGAGAGACTGGGGGAGAGAGAGAGAGACTGGGGGAGAGAGAGAGTGACTGGGGGAGAGAGAGAGAGACTGGGGAGAGAGAGAGAGACTGGGGGAGAGAGAGAGAGACTGGGGGAGAGAGAGAGAGACTGGGGGAGAGAGAGGGAGACTGGGGGAGAGAGAGAGACTGGGAGAGAGAGAGAGGGAGACTGGGGCATTGTGTATGTACCTTTAAGGGAATAACTGGTCTCAGACTGCAGTACTGGCAGTGACCACCCCTGTATAAAAGGCCCTAGCAGGCTTCTGTTTTTCAGTTTCCAGGTTGTCTTCATTCAGTAAAGACTTGTTATAATCAACTCCTGCAGTCTGTGTCTCAATTATACACGGACACAATACTGGCGACGAGTAAGAAATGAACTTACCTGCAACTCGGCAGCACCTCAGACGACGTTATTGAAGGTCGAAGCCAGAAGAAAGAAAAAATAATAATAATCCAAAGAAACTCGAGAAACAGGCATCGACCGTGGGCAACCGCCCTCCAAATCATCGAATTGAAAAGTGCAGGAGAGACTGTCGAGAGCCAGGCTTGGTCTCCAGTCTGTGGTTTCCCAGCTAATCGGGCTGGTGGCAGGTAGTGCTCTGATCCTTCCTGGGCTGCGGCGGGCTAGAGCTCGATTGGGTGGCTCTGCAACGGGGCCGGGCAGCGAGTCGGGAAGCAAAGAGAGAGAGAGGGTGGAGCACACAGGGCGCGGCCGGTGCTTCGCAGCTGGGCAGCGTTCGGACCAAAGAAGAGGAAGGGAAGTGTCCCAGAGGGTCCGCTCCATGACGGGAATGGTTCTTCAATTAACGGAGCAAATATTGAAGCTTGATAGAAAAAGAAAAATACTGCGGAGAGCGGCGTTGGCAGCAGCGATCGGGGAGGCGCGAAGACCATAGGGCGTCGCCATTACAGGATAGTAAAATAAATATAATCGCCAGCAACAGCATTAGCAGCAGCGGGAAAGCGCGGGAGGTGCCATCTTAACTCGGCGGGGAAGAAGGAAAAGCGCAGGAGGCGCCATTTTGATACATCGGGGATGAAGGCAAAGCGCGGGAGGCGCCATCTTAGATTTTCAAGATGCCAAAGACTGGCGATATCACTGCCTTCGATAATGCAATAGAAGACTGGACCACGTATGTGGAAAGAGTCGAGGTATATTGCGAGGCAAACGAAATAGCCGATGAGAAAAAGGCATTGGTATTGCTAAATTTAAAGGGCGCAAGAACGTACGGCCTATTGCGGGACCTGATTACTCCAATCAAACCGAAGGCGAAGAGTTTTAATGAAATTGTTGCTATCCTACAGGAACACCTAAATCCTACACCGCTGCTGATAGCAGAAAGATTTAAATTCCACAGGAGAAATCAGCATAAAAATGAGAGCAATGCTGATTAACTTACGGAACTACGCAAGCTATCAAAGCACTGCCAGTTTGGAGCAGGACTGGCAGATACCTTACGGGACAAATTTGTCTGTGGACTCCAGAGTGAAGGAACCCAGAAGAGGTTACTCTCAGAGAAAGAGCTGACGCTAGATAAGGCTTTCAGCATGGCAGTATCGTACGAAGCAGCAGCAAGTGGAGCTGTGGAAATACAACAAAAGCCACAGGAATACGGCACCCACGAAATGACACGGGGATTTGCAAAATGTTATCGCTGCGGCAGAACAAACCATGACCAGAAGGGCTGCTGGTCCAAGGACAAAATATGCAGGCAATGCGGAAAGATGGGACACATTGCACGAGTTTGCAGGTCTGGGAAGAAGACCAACGACAACAAAAAGGCTACTAAGGAACCGTACAGGAAAGTACAAAAGATGATGGACAGTAGTTCCGAAGACCAGATGAGCGATAGTGAACAAGAGACGAAGCTGTCTCAAACTTCACAACGTAATCACAAAAGAGGATCACCGAACCATTTGGGTCACCCTCACGATAGCAGGATCCCAAGTCAAAATGGAATTGGATACAGGATCAGCTCTAACCGTCATGAATCGACAAGACTACGAGCGGCCATTCTCACACATACCCTTGAGAGAGACATCCATTGTCTTGAGGATGTATACGGGGCAAAAAGTATGCCCCAGAGGAAAAATAAGGGTGCCTGTCGAATACAACGGCAAGAAAATATGGAAATTGTATCTCTACATTCTGCAAGATGGTGGACCACCGTTATTGGGACGTGAATGGATCAGAAAGATAAGTTTAGACTGGCACTCCATTCAGGCACTGACGGTGGCTGGTGAAAAGGATGACGACGTCACTCCTGGACGATTGTCAACAATGTTAGCTGACGCCAAAGAGGTATTTCAACAAGAACTGGGCACTCTTAAAGGCGTAACCACCTCGATAAAAATAGAGGAGAATGCAATTCCCAAGTTTTTCAAAGCAAGGCCGGTACCATATGCAATTCGCCCAGCCGTCGAGGCAGAGCTGGAGAATCTGGAGAAGGCAGGCGTGTTATCTAAGGTAGACTGGAGCGAGTGGGCGACACCCATCATTCCTGTCATGAAGAAAACGTTAACCAATAAGCCTGAGGAGCCAAGGAAGGTTCGCATCTGTGGGGACTTCAAGGTGACGGTGAACCCAGTCCTTCACACAGTACAATATCCTCTTCCAAGGATAGAAGATATCTTCGCCTCACTATCTGGACGGAAACGTTTTACAAAAATTGACCTAGAACAAGCATATTTGCAGATGGAGGTTGAAGAATCCTCCAGGAAGTATCTCACGATAAACACTCACAAAGGTCTTTACCAGTATAATCGACTGGTATTCAGAGTAGCATCAGCTCCGGTGATATGGCAAAGAGCGATGGAACAAGTCCTGCAAGGGATTCTGGGGACTCAGTGTTACTTGGACGACATCCTAGTGACAGGTGAAGATGACAGTGAACACCTTGCCAACCTAGAGCAGGTGCTCACTAGACTACGTGAACATGGGCTATGAGCCAATCACCCTAAGTGCGAGTTTTTTAAGAAACAGATATCGTATTGTGGTCACGTGATTGATGAAGAGGGGTTGCATAAGTCCCCTGACAAAATTGAAGCATTAGTTAAGGCTCCAGCGCCTGAAAATGTGTCGCAACTGAGGTCATTCCTCGGATTGGTGAATTACTACCATAAGTTTTTGCCAAATTTGTCCACAATTCTGCATCCACTGAACGCCCTACTACGAATGGGAGTAGCATGGAAATGGAGCGATGAATGTAAGCGGGCCTTTCAGAAGAGTAAGGACCTAATCACTTCAAGAGAAGTATTGGCTCACTACAACCCATCACTACCGATAAGATTGGCGTGTGATGCGTCTCCCTACGGTGTTGGGGCGGTACTGTCACATAAATTCCTTGATGGTTCAGAGAGGCCGATAGCTTTTGAGTCACGCTCGTTAACTTCAGCCGAGCGTAACTACGCCCAGATTGACAGAGAGGCCCTCAGCCTGGTGTGGGGGGTGAAGAAGTTCAATCACTACCTGCACGGTCAGAAATTTACTCTACTAACTGATCATCAACCTCTCGTCTCCATTTTCAACCCTCAGAAGGGCGTACCGATAATGACGGCACAACAGCTACAGAGGTGGTCCCTTTTCCTAGGGGCACACCAATATGACATCGAGTACAAAGGAACTAAACAGCATGGGAATGCTGATGGATTGTCGGGCCTACTGTTGCCGATGGTGGAAGAAGAATTGGCAGTGGATCCAGTGGAGTTATTCCACTCGACTATAGTCGAATGTCTCCCTGTAACGAATGCAAACATAGAAAAGGAAACACGGAATGACCCAACACTCTCCTGGGTCTATGATTTAACGGTGAAGGGATGGCCAGCACATGGCGAACCACTGCTGCCAGCATTCTCGCTGAGAAGAGAACAGCTGTCAGTGTGCAGAGGAACCTTGATGTGTGGATCCAGAGTAGTAATTCCACCCAAATTGAAGGATAGAGTGCTCAATGAGCTTCATGAGGGTCATCTGGGAGGGGTAAAAATGAAGAACTTAGCCAGAGCGTTTGTGTGGTGGCCGGGAATCGATAGAGAAATCGAAGAGATGACCAAGAGCTGTACAGGATGCCAGAAGGTCCAAAACGCCCCACCACAAGCCCCTCTACATCCATGGGAGTGGGCCTCATCTCCATGGCAAAGGGTGCACATTGATTTTGCTGGTCCCTTTATGTACTCGATATTTTTAATTGCGGTGGATGCACATTCAAAGTGGCCAGAGGTAATAAAAATGTCCTCAACCACCACAGAAAAAACTATCACAGTCTTACGAACCATATTCGCCAGGAATGGGCTGCCTGAACAGATTTGCTCTGACAATGGACCACAGTTTGTGTCTGAAGAGTTCCGAAGGTTCTTAAAGAACAATGGTGTTAAGCATTACACATCCGCCCCATATCATCCAGCCACTAATGGATTGACCGAGAAGTTTGTTCAAACATTCAAGAAGGCTATCAAGGCAATGTGTAATGAAGATATACCCCTACAACACAAGGTGGATAACTTCTTGTTTGCCCACCGGAATGCGACACATGCGGTTACCAACCAAACTCCAGCCATGATGTTCTTCAATCGAAGACTACGATGCCGCTTGGATTTGGTTAAGCCAAATGTCAGAAGAGATGTGGAGAACAGGCAGTTTCAGAATATGAATGAAAGGCCGACCAGGAGTTTTAAGATAGGTCAACCAGTTTTGGCCCGGGACAACCGCACAGAGAAATGGCAGCCAGGAACGATCTGTACACGGCAAGGACCTCTAATGTATACCGTGGACATTGGAGAGAGCATTGTAAGACGCCATGCTGACCAGATTCTAGAGTCACTGGAAAACGTCAACTCCACACCACAATCTGATACACCTGGCGATGAAACCGAAGTACCAATTGCATCTACCGCAGAATCGGTGATATTGGAAGCAGACGAACCAAACAACGACATTGATCCCGACTCAACCTTGCCAGAAGAACCTGATATCCCAAAGAGGCGTCATCCAGACAGAATCAGGAAGCCTCCTCAAAGACTGAACTTATAATTGCTTAACTTCAACCAATGTATCTAGCAACCGTAATTGTAATTAGTTATTATTTAGTTGTTAAATGAATGTTATGTACTGTTTATCTAAAAGGGGAGGAATTGTTGTGTATGTACCTTTAAGGGAATAACTGGTCTCAGACTGCAGTACCGGCAGTGACCACCCCTGTATAAAAGGCCCTAGCAGGCTTCTGTTTTTCAGTTTCCAGGTTGTCTCCCTTCAGTAAAGACTTGTTATAATCAACTCCTGCAGTCCGTGTCTCAATTATACACGGACACAATATGGGGGAGAGAGGGAGGCTGGGGGAGAGAGGGAGACTGGGGGAGAGAGAGAGAGAGACAGGGGGAGAGAGAGACTGGGGGAGAGAGAAAGAGACTGAGGAGAGAGAGAGAGACTGGGGGGAGAGAGAGAGAGAGAGTGGGGGGGAGAGAGAGAGAGTGGGGAGAGAGAGAGAGTGGGGGAGAGAGAGAGAGAGTGGGGGAGAGAGAGAGAGTGGGGGAGAGAGAGAGAGTGGGGGAGAGAGAGAGTGGGAGAGAGAGAGAGAGAGTGGGGAGAGAGAGAGAGTGGGGGAGAGAGAGAGAGTGGGGGAGAGAGAGAGAGTGGGGGAGAGAGAGAGAGTGGGGGAGAGAGAGTGGGGAGAGAGAGAGGGAGTGAGAGAGAGTGGGAGAGAGAGAGAGTGGGGAGAGAGAGAGAGTGGGGGAGACAGAGAGAGAGTGGCGAGAGAGAGAGAGTGGGGGAGAGAGAGAGAGTGGGGGAGAGAGAGAGTGGGGGAGAGAGAGAGAGTGGGGGAGAGAGAGAGAGTGGGAGTGTGAGAGAGAGAGTGGGAGTGTGAAAGAGAGAGTGGGAGTGTGAGAGAGAGCGAGACTGGGAGTGTGAGAGAGAGACTGGGAGTGTGAGAGAGAGCGAGAGAGAGGGAGAGAGAGAGAGAGGGAGGGAGAGAGAGACAAAGAGAGAGGGAGAGAGAGACAGAGAGAGAGAGGGAGAGAGAGAGACAGAGGGAAAGAGAGAGAGACAGAGAGGGAAGGAGAGAGAGAGGGAAGGAGAGAAAGGGGAAAGGGGTGGGGGAAAGGGGTGGTGGGGGAAAGGGGGGTGGGAGTGGGGAAGGGGGTGTGGGAGGGAGGAAAGGGGGGTGGGAGGGGGGAAAGGTGGGGTGGGAGTGGGGGAAAGGGGAAAGGGGGTGGTAGGGGGTGAAGGGGGGGTGGGAGGGGTGGAAAGGGGGGTGGGAGGGGGTGGGGGGAAAGGGGGGGTGGGAGGGGGTGGGGGGAAAAGGGTGTGTGTGGGGGGGGAAGGGGGTGTGGGGGGAAGGGGGGTGTGGGAAGGGGGGAAGGGGGGTGTGGGAGGGGGGAAGGGGGGTGTGGGGGGTGTATTGATTTCTTTGTGGGTTCAATAACGACTCATTTATGAAAGAGAATGAGTTTTAATCTAAAGTCTATTCAACTCTTTTTAACAGCCTTTACAGAACACACTATGCTGTGATGCATCCAGAATCAAACTGAAAGTAAAACTCTCTGCCTTGCTTCTCTCGGTCACATGACCTCTGCTGCTCAGGCACAAGCAATCAAAAACACAGACAAATATGCTGTAAGGCATAAGTAATCAAACACAGACAAATATCATCACTATTTGCTGATATCATTACATCTCCCTTTCTTAAAACAAAAGTATTTTACTTTTAACTAACAACATTTAATGAACTTACATTATCATTATCATGATCAAGGTTTTTTACCCTTGCTTTGTGTGTTCACATGAAATATGTCAATACACTAGAACTTGAAGAAAGAATAAGATAACATTACTTCCTTCTATAACAATAGTCCTTAAATTTGCTCAATGAGTCTCTCAGGAGGCTTCACGTGTCTTGAGGATTTTCTGATTGATTGTCCTTGAATCTGAGTTGTTGCCTCAGATGATGTGTTCTCAGCTATGTGATCAGGTTGTTCTTTGAACTTCCTCACTTTCTCCCCCTCTTTTGTTTTCAGGAGGTTCTCCGGGATGGGTAGGTTTGACCTTAGCCGACGTCCCATCAGGAGTTGGGCTGGTGACATACCACACTCGAGCGGCATTGTGCGGTATACAAGCATGCTCTGGTCGAAGTCAGTTCCACTGTCTTTTGCCTTGTACTTCAGTCTTTTCACTGTGTTTGCGGGCTCTCCTGGGTCAACAGCTCTGGACAACGTGTCTGCTGTATACATCAGCTTACCCGGTGTGTACGCAACATTCAGTTCATCATAGACTGTCTCTCTTTCACTTTCCACAATGAGGACTCTCTTTACCAGGTCCAGTCTCTCACAGGCTTTTAAACCTAGTATGGCTTGCACATCCTTTGGCACCACGATTAATGCTAGCGTGTGCTCTCTGTCCTTGTGTGTTACTTTGACAATGCATTTTCCTTTCACTGGTATATCAGTACCTGAGTATCCGGTCACTTTCACTTGTATTCCATGTAACTTTGGTCTGGGTCTAATTCTCTTAAAATCGGTCTCTGATATCACATTAACTTGTGCTCCAGTATCCAATTTAAATGGAATGTGTATGTCATTCACTTTTAGTGTCAACATCCAGTCTCTTTCTTCTTTTTTTTTTCAGACACAACATCTACATAGAATTCCTCTATCTCGCTTTCATCTACTGTATGGACCTTGCTTTGTTGCGCTTGGTTCTTACAGCAACGGGCATAATGGTTGTTTTTGTTGCATCTATTGCATGTTTTACCATATGCTGGACACTTTCTTGGTGGATGCTGTGTACCGCATTGACTACATGACTTCCGATTGTCCCTTTCATTTTCGTTTGCTGGCCACGTCTCTTTTTTCACATTGGCGCTCTCTTTGTTAAACGGTTTGTATCCGTTCTTTCTCACTGCATCCACGTTGCAGCTACTGTCACTGAACAGCTCCTTTGCCTGCAACTTCACAGTCTCTGTAGCCTTACACAGTGCTATGGCTTTTCCCAGGTCTAGATCTTGCTCTCTTAGCAGTCTTTCCCTTAGACCATTATCTGGAATACCACACACCAGTCTGTCTTTTGTCAGCGAGTCTGTGAGTCCCCCAAATTCACACGATTTGCTCCGGTTTCTCAGTTCAGTCACATACTGATCAATAGTCTCGCCGATTTTGTGTACACATGTGGAAAATTTGTGCCTCTCAAAGGTCACGTTGCGTTTAGGTATGCAGTCGGCCTCAAACTGTTCCATTATTTTATCTAGCTTCATTTTGTCTCCATCAACGGCAAATATGAAATTATTATACACCTCCAGCGCTGCATCACCCACTACATGTAAGAACACGGACGATTGCTGTTGATCACTTTTCTCGTCAGCTCCGATTGCCACTAAATACAACTCTAAACGTTGTTTGAACCTTCTCCAATTTTCAGCCACATTACCTGACAACTGAAGCATCGCTGGTGGGAGTAAACCTTCCATTTTTCACTTTGTTAGCTATTCTCCAAGATAAGTAACGATTTTCTCTTCTGGCTTGCTAATCTGTGAAGAGCTGATGTCGCTTACTTGCCACAACTCCTTTCACTGTCCCATCGAGTTGCTAACTTCAGATTTTTTCTCTTTCAGCCACTTCTGACATCATGTATTGATTTCTTTGTGGGTTCAAAAACGACTCATTTATGAAAGAGAATGAGTTTTAATCTAAAGTCTATTCAACTCTTTTTAACAGTCTTTACAGAACACATTATGCTGTGATGCATCTAGAATCAAACTTAAAGTAAAACTCTCTGCCTTGCTTCTCTCGGTCACATGACCTCTGCTGCTCAGGCACAAGCAATCAAAAACACAGACAAATATGCTGTAAGGCATAAGTAATCAAACACAGACAAATATCATCACTATTTGCTGATATCATTACAGGGGGGAAGGGTGTTTGTGGGGGGGGAAGGGTGTGTTTGGGAGGGGGCAAGGGGGTGTGTGGGAGGGGGGGAAGGGGGTGTGTGGGAGGGGGGAAGGGGTGTGTGGGAAGGGGGGGAAGGGGTGGTGTGGGAGCGGGGGTGAAGGGGGTGTGTGGGAGTGGGGCGAAGGGGGTGTGTGGGAGGGGGGAAGGTGTGTGTAGGGGGGGAAGGGGGGGAAGGGAGAGGGGGAGCCAGCAGACCCTCTCCCCTCTGCCAGTGTTGGTCCCTGCCTGGGCCGTAAGCCTGGGACTGGAGTTGCGCTGCCAGTCATTGGAGAAGCTTAGGCCTCGGGCCCCTGCACTGACATGGCCCAGCCAACTTTTAATACCTTGAAACATGAAACTGAAAGTACTTATAAAACATTTTTGGTAAATCTTTCTATAACATACACTTTACAACCTCACCAATCTTTTTATTAAAAAAGGGGTCCTCACCTGTCAGTGTGTTGTATCACAAACAATAATGGCCGCCGCTTGCTGTTCAGTTGGAAAGATTAGGCCCCGCCCACATACTCGATTGTCTCTCCAGGACCCGATTGGGAGCACTGAAGCCCCACCCACTCTATGTTCCTGTACTAAGATGGCCCCACAGGCACTCTGTTACACACTGAATCAAAATGGCATCGCACTGAAACTTTTCGCTCTCCTTGACAAAGATGGCTGCCATTAACCTGGGGCTGTCAGCAGAAGAAATCCCCTCAGCTGCAAACATGGGACCTTCAGATAATTATTCGGGGCTTGTGACCTACCCCAGTTGCTTATGAAGCCTCCCCACCTACCGACCCTGGGAATGGAGCGGAGGCAGCAGACCCTCTCCCCTCTGCCAGTGTTGGTCCCTGTCTAGGCCGGGAGCCTGGGACTGGAGTTGCGCTGCTGGCGGTTGGAGAAGCCTAGGCCCCGGGCCCGCGCACTGACATGGCCCCGAGAAATAAATCACATACTGGACTCATTTATTACACGCAAATTATATAATGAGCTAGTTGGGCTCCTAAGTACCAAATTTGTGCTGGATAAAATCCCCTCCACGCACACAGAAAGTGGGAAAAATAAATCAATAGTTAGTAGTTAGGAATCAAGATGGCTGACACTCACCTCGGTTCAGAATGATAAGGCCCGCCCACACACGCACCGCAACCGTCAGGTCACTGAAGTGTAGGATTGGTCAATGGTCCTGTCACTCAACTGTAGGATGGCCCACCCACACACACAATGAACCCACCCCCACTCGATGCAAATGAGCGGATAATGAGTGGAATTTTGAACTTTTTTTGGATACCGTCGGCACAATTTTTGTCCGACCAAAAAGTAAATACACCTACAAGAGTCCCCTAATGATGAGCTTTCTTTTGATATAACATATGTGTAGGTACGCTCTATAACTTTTGATTGTATAGCTGGACAGACAGACAGAGAGACAGGGAGACAGACAGACAGAGAGACATACTGTTTTATATATATAGATTATTGTCCTGTGTGATCACATAAAAAGGCAGTTTTCACAAGTGAAGCAACTCTCTTATGATCCAAAACCTGCACTTATATGTTCCATGTTTGGCATCATATGCCCAGAATTAATAACCTCTAACTCTTATGCTGATTGCTGGAAATCAGGTGAGATGCTCACCATCTTCTCTTGACTCATTCAAAAGACAGTAACTACCAGGAATACAAGCTAAAACTAATAAGACAATTTATTTACAGGTTGAATAATATAAAGTAAGATATTGAAAGTAACATAGTTAAAAGATAACAATAAATTAGAATTAGTCCACAAAGGGTTAACATTTATTTTATTTAGAGCATATTTCTTGCACAAGTTGATCAGTTACAGGGTTTTTGGATGAAAACAAAATTGTAAATCTTAACAATGTGATGTTGGGTGTGGATGATGCAAATTTTCAGTGCAGCCAAAGAGGTTGGATCTCCAACCATAACTGAAGGTTATTGAGGCATTCCTCAGATTTAAATAGCCCAGAAGCCTCTCAAGCTAGACCAGCTAATGGTCACAAATACCTACTAATGCTTTGACCATGTATAAACAATTCTCTGAGAAAATTACAGAAATTTCTCTATTTGCAACAAGATAAAAGCTTTGCTTCCATCACAGAAGGTTTGGTGAATATTCAAGGAGAGTGGGAAAATAGTCAGGCAAGGATGTCAATGATTTCAGTGTCTCCGTTATGTTTATGGTATTTGCTAGCTCTTATTTCAATTTCTTCATAGATAATCTAGAATTCTAGCTTTCTCATTAATTTCTGCCCCAATGAGTCCTTTGAAACCATATCAGTCGTTTTTTTCTACAATCTAGATTCACTCAGGACCTAAAGTTAAAGCAAGGAAAGTAGAAAATAATAAGTCAAACTTTCTTTTAAGCAACTGCACAATGAGCCTGTGTTGTTAAGCAAGATGTTGTTTTTAATCTTCCACCTAGGTTTTATATTCCCTTCTCCCATCTAGGTCTCCCTGTACAGAAGAAAAGGATTGCCAGGAATCCAATTCCCAGGCCCTGATAATGCCCCTCAACAATTAGGAAATATACCAAAGAATCCCAGGATCACCACCCACACAATGTTACCTGCAGGGAAGAGCTTAGTCTATGACCAAGAATACATGAAAGTGGGAGGGGGGGGCGGGTGTCACAGAGAATGAATCTGCTATTACTCCATGGTTCATCAATACACTGGGGGCATTACAGAACCATGCCCCAAAATCACCCAATACAATTGTTTTAGCTCCAAATTCAGTTCCATATTTGACTTGAAGTATAAATGCAACTGATCAGGCTATCCCAGTGGTATATCTCTGAAAGTTACAGGCTTCCCAGTGCTTCTACGAAAAACTAAAGACATATTTATCTAAAGTTACACCCTTCCCAATTTCAGGGAAGACATTTATTTTCACTAGCAGCTGTGAAAGGACACAAGTCTTATCTTCATCTGCACTTGTCCTCATCTATCTTGTCATTGTCAATAATTCTTTGCCAGGCAATAACCTCTGCACAGCTGCCACAGTAACATCCTTTCAAACCTGGCCAAATTGATGGCATTTCCTTATTTCCTGGAATAAAGGTAGCAGTGGCCTGTCGAACTTGTGAGCTGTTTATTAGAGGACAGAAACTTCACACTTTCTCTACTTCACTGACATCTCTAAGGAGCCTCTTTTCTTTTCAAAGTACTTGGTGTTCGATGAGTCATGACAAGATGATTGTTCAGTCAAGGGCTTCGGATTCAGAAACAAAGATGAGAGGATGTGTTTGCCCTGAACCAATAATAGTTCTCCAAATCCCCACCACCATTTATTTTTTGAAAAGCATTTGGATTATATAAATCTGCACAAAGAAATCTAATCAGATTTAGTTGATTTATCTCTCTCTCTGTTTCTCTCTCTCTCTTTCTCGCTCTGTTTCTTTCTCTCTGTCTCTATTTCTCTCTGTTTGTCTCCCTCTCTGCCTTGCTCTCTTTCTCTGTCTCTATTTTGTCTCTTTCATTGTCTCTCTCCTTCTCTGTCTCTATCTCTCTCCCTTTCTCTCCCTCTCTGCTTGTATTCCATTCATTTACTGTGCCAGCGAGTTGTCATGCCAGCTTTGCTTTTAATAATAAAAATCATTTTTCATTACCCGCTAGGGTGAATCCTCCGATTTATAGCATGTTGAATTTCTTTAGCAATCTTTAATGTTTATAAATTAAAATGCACTCTAAAACTGCAGTGGTCTTTCTCAAATTTTAGAACTTCTTGAAAACATTAGCACTGATAACTCAAAGCCAAGCTTCATTTTTTGTTTTAGTAACTGAAAAGAAAAGAATAGAACCTTTTTTCATTGAATACCTTCCAGCTTTCGAAAAAGCAATCATGTTCTTATTAGTTTTATGCCTACATATGGAAATAATGTGGAATGTGGCTCTTTAAGTCCTAATGCATTTGTGCATAACACAGCTAAAGATCAATGAGGAGCTCGACTCAGAAAAACCATAATTCATAAGCATTGCTGAACTGGTGAGATGCTCCTGTTTATTTTAGGGATGCCCTGGATAGATTTTTAAAGGGTGCTTTAAATGAATTCTGAAACACATTTATTATTGATCAAGTGTTGTATCAAAAATAAAGGGCTAGATTTTCGCGGAGCCATCAGGCGGGGTTTCAGACGTGTGGGGGGGGGGGAGATCCTGAATTTGGGGGTCCCGACACCATCCCGCCCAAAACTCTGCCCCACGTAAGTTTCAGGGGCGGCGGGTACCCGCCCCGCACTGGGACCTGCCGAAACCAGGCAGGAAGGGATTAATGCCAATTAACTGCCTGTTAACAGGTAGTTAACAGGCAGTTTTTAGCCTAATCCCTATTTTGAGGGGTTTCGTGTGGGTTTCCCGACGGCCCGCCTGCTCTAACCTGGCGTGGTTTGGAGGAGTTGGAGGGGTCCCGATGTTGGCGCTCAGGTGAGTGATGGGTGCATGAGTGTAAAGGTAAGTGTGTTTGGTGTATCTAAAGTGTGTAAAGAACTTTTACTTACCTGTACTTACCTTCACAGCCTTTCTTCCTCTAGGCGTCGGGAGCGCATCACTCAGCCGGAACTGAAAGCTGAACGGCTGCGATCTGTGAAAAGTGACAGCCTTCAGCTTTGAGTGCCAGTAAGAGTTCTAACTGAGTCTGTGCAGAATGACTCATGGTAGAACTCAGACTGTCAGTGTTTCACAGCTTCAAACAGCTGTCAAACACTGATATTTCATCTGTCAAGAACTCTTGACAGATGAAATTTCAGTCTGTGACGTCACCTGTTGCCAGGTGGCCCTTAATTGGCCTGCTGAGCCCGCTGGGCGGGCTCAACAAGGTCAATCAAGGGAAAATCGCGCCGAATTGGCCGGACGTCGAAGTAGGCAGGTCAAAAACCCGAAAGGGAAAGTCCCGCCTTCTTCCTGACAGGTTCGGGAAAATCTACCCCAAAGTATTTCTCCTCTTTTCTCATCCTTTGTGTCTTCATGTTGCACACCATCCTCAGCTGAAGAGCGTTCGGGAAACCTGCTTCTAGCTTTCTGCCAATGAGAGTCTGGGGGGAATTTTTGGGGGGTCAGTTTGATGGCGAGTCGGGTGGGAAAAAAATTTTTGACAGCAGGTAGGGAACCTGCTGTCAAGCTGCATCCATGCTAGTCTCCCAGATGTCGGGTCTGTCATCGCTGAACAGGCCCGACACTAAGCGGCGGGGGAGGCAATTTAGATCACTAGAGAGATTGTTAAGAGGCACTTAAATAGTATTTTAAGTTTACCTTTCAATTTTACGTTTTTCCCCATAGCTTCCCCACTGCTCTGGGGTCATGTTAGCTCAGCATGTCGTGAGTGGATTCAGCATTGAATTATCTGATTACCTGACAGCCGCAAAAGTTGTATAAAAGCTCCCATCTCATAGCTATTCACTTTCCAAGCTCAGAAACTGTTGCTCACTGCATTTGGAAGACAGATTAAGCTTTATGTAGCTTGCAAGTGTTTGAAGCCAACTCTCTATCCAGTGCCTCCTCATTGGAACAACCTCTCTCAGCATTGACAGATTTGCTTCTGTCATTTCATCTTCACCTGCCATCTATTACATCAGAATGGGTATGGTTTACACTCTCTCACCTTGATTCTCAGAATTCCACCACGATCAGCCCCAACACCAGCAGAATTAGGCACACCAGCAACACCAACAACAACATCAATCTTCTCTGCAATCACCTGATGCTACACAGAACACAAGGCATCAGTATCCAACCACATTGCTGCCCAGTACGCCAGGGATGGCCTCACCATGGCCAGATTTACTTCACTTAATGCTGTACACCCTGGCTGCCACGTGATGCACCAAGTTGGTACCACCCCACACCAACACCATAAAGTATCCCTGCAATGCCCAAGCCGTTCCTTTCACACTCATCACCATTGCGGGGGGTACCTTTATGTCTCACCATTCACTGCACCTTACTAAGCCACTTCTAAAGGTGCACACAAATCTGTTCAAGAATGCAAAGTGTTGAAAGTAAAGATTTTGATGTTTCACAGCACATTAACAGAAGCTTCACATGAACATTGACAAAAACACTCAAGTGTCTACCCTTGTGTGTTGTTAGTTGGTATGATTGGACTAGGATGAGGGTGAATGTGATGGGTGGCTAGTGAGATGGGGAAGTGATAATATAGATAGAGAGGGATGGGTTGAGGTGCAAGGTAAGTTGGTGTGAGTAAGGATGTGCAGGAGTAGGGTAGGGAAGGCAGAGTGATGGGGATGTGATGAGTGGCAGAGCAGGATGAGGTTGAGTGTGGCTTTGCAGTAACGTTTAGAGATCTACTGTGATCATTGAAACGTTTGCACCACTGCAGCCTGGTCCTCTGAATGACATCCCTGCTTATGTCTTCCTGTGCAATGTGCAACCAGGCTGCGTTGGTGTCCTGGGGAGGTGTCTTCTACCCATGGGAAGGGAAGAGGACCTCCCTGCGTGCTGTGACTCCCTCCATAAGCATATGGAGGGAGTCATGGGAGAGCCAGCATGCTGCCGTGCACCTCTGTGCAGTGCTTGTCAGTGTTTGCAGCACCTCAATGCTGCAGAACACTGACAGCAGAAATGCCAAAAATTAACTTGTGCATGGTCCCTTTAAGGAAACCGGCTGATGACGCAGCATCAAATGACAGCATAGTCCCACTTCCTTTAATTAGCCGGGAAATGCACAGGGTGGTCTTAACAAGCCCAATCATCGTAAAGTCTTTTCAAAAAGCGGGCTGGAGCCAGCAGTGGGGTCGCACCCCACCACTGACCCCGGCCACACCGGACCCGCCTTAGTAGGCGAAATCACGGCCTCTGAGTTGGTGTGACAGAGTGGTGAAGTGTAACTTACCCTCAAATTCTTCCTTTGCCTTTGTGGGAAAGTGCCAGGCTTCACTTGAGGCCTCCACTACAATAGTACAGCTGAAAGTAGTTACACATGGTGTGAATACACATTCGAGCACACAGCAGCATGTTTCTCCTTTCTGCTTTTCTTTAGTGTGTGCGAACTGTCAATAATGATAGCTGTACAATAGTCAAATCAGCGGCACTGAATAAAATCTCAATGTACACACCTGACAATGGATTATTTATATAATAAAGAGGATATCCGATTAGCATGAAAATTCAAATGAATCCAATGCCCATTTTGTACAGTAAACCAGTCAAACTTCCAAACCCTGAATTAGCCTGAATTTACTTTTGCCTGGAACTTGCATCAGTTCAGAGTCACGTAATGCAAACAGCCAAACATTCCACACCAGAAAAAGTGGTTTCATGATTGCCACTTGCTCCCATTAGTATCTTAACATTTTTTATTCAACTTATCCACCGCCTGAACTAAAAATAGGTAGATTACATTTTTAATAAAATCGTGACTCTATATTCATACAGACATCATGCCTATGTGTTAGTGTTGCCAACAAATGTTCTTCCTTCATTTTCTTCGAAAACTTTTGCTTATAAAATTATTGGAGATGAAAAAAAAGGTATTTTGACTGACAGTCAAGAGGATTCCAATCAAATGTTTGCTTTCCAATCAATGTTGAAAGGATGTACGGTGCAAGAATGGTGGTGCATCACTGGCAAGGCCAGCATTTATTGCCCATTCCTAATTGCCCTTGAGAAAGGGATGGTGAGCCGCCTTCTTGAACTGCTATAGTCTGTGTGGTGAAGGTACTCCCACAGTACTGTTAGGGAGGGAGTTCTAGGATTTTGACCCAGTGATGATGAAGCATCGGCGTTATATTTCCAAGTTAGGATGGTGGTGACTTGGAGGGTAACTTGATGGTGGTGGTGTTCCCATGCGCCTGTTGCCCTTGTCCTTCTAGGTGGTAGAAGTCGTAGGTTTGAGAGGTACTGTCAAAGAAGTCTTGGTGAGTTGCTGCAGTGCTTCTTGTAGATGGTACACACTGCAGCCACGGTATGCAGGTGATGGAGGGAGTGGATGTTTAAGGTGGTGAATGGGGTGCCAATCAAGCGGGCTGCTTTGTCCTGGATGGTGTCGAGCTTCTTGAGAGTTTTGGGAGCTGCACTCATCCAGGCAAGTGGAGAATATTCCATCACAATCCTGACTTGTGGCTTGTAGATGATGGAAAGGCTTTGAAGAGTCAGGAGGTGAGACACTCACCACAGAATACCTAGCCTCTGATCTGCTCTTGTAGCCACAGTATTTATGTCGCTGGTCCAGTTAAGTATCTGGTCAATGGTGACTCCCAGGATGTTGATGATGGGGAATTCGATGATGGCAATGCCATTGACTATCAAGGGGCGGTGCTTAGACTCTCTGGGGGAGAAATTCGGTACCTTAGCGCCTCTAGTTAGTGCCTGGCGGGGGTGTTAACGGGCCGCTGAGACATTAGCACCGTGGTGAGGCGAATCCAGCGCTGCACGTCAAATTCAGCCCCCCATAGCGCCGCCGCTACGAGTTAGCGCTGGGGACCACAGCAGCAGACAGATTGGGATGTCAGCGAGCGTGCATCTCTCACTGGGCACCTGATCTGCCAAATTGAGTATCGCCCCCTGCCTTAGAGCCTGGTCCCGACAGTGACAAGGAGAGGAGGCATCAAGCAGGTGGATGCCGGCTCAAAGGGTGGTATTTAAAGGCATCCTCAGTAATGAGTCGCAGCTGTCAGGTTAGTGGTGTTTCACTGTTTCCTTGTCAGTTTGAGATAGTTCAAGAGCTGAATTCAGTCATTCAAAGGTTGTTTAGTCTCCGGAGTTTTACGGCTTCTAAAAGTTACTTACATTTATTCTTACAAAATATCGAAGCGCTGCATTTCCTTACATTAATGGGGGCTGTACTGGCTTTCGACCTCACCCTCCAGGGTCTACTGCAGAGGGAGCGGAGGCAGCGAGAAAGACAGGAACATGTGGCCAGATGGAGGAGGAGGGCCATCAGGGCTCTCAACAGGAAGCCTTACCCTCCAAGGGTCTTCGGACAGCAATTCTGCTAATGTAGGAATGGCTAGATTCCTAACTAAAGGACTGAGGTCGAGTCAATCTATCAAACAAATGATGTTTAATACTAATCAACAGAGTTTAAAACAAAAACACAGGAGAACTGCATTACAGGTCTGTACTCTTTGCTGGCTCCACGAGGACTGGCTAGGGCAGCTCCCCAGCCTGACGTCATGACGTCATCACATTTTCCCGCCGCTGGAGGATCATGTGATCAACGTGATGACGTCATCACGTTTGGTCTCATTCTTAAAGGGACCGCGCTATGTACATGCAATGATATGAACAAAGATACAGATTCATTCTGTAGCTAATAATTTGCTAAAGATAATTATGTACATTAGATCAGAGTCCCCCTGATGGCTCCGCCACATGCGCGCCCCCAGAATTGTCTTTAACAGTAAAAGTCAATCGACTAGGAGGTCTGACAAGCCTGTCAGAGCGACTCCTGTATTCTTGGAGTGGACGTTGTTGAACAGCGGGCGGGCTGGCGGATGGAAGCCTTCGGTCTGGCGTGGATGCAGCGGGAGGTCGACCACGTCGTGGTGGCTGTGCAGTCTCTACCGGCCGGTCGATGTCCAGGTGTGCCGGTTTGAGACGGTCAATGGATATGTGGGCGGGTTTACCACTGATATCTACAGAGAAACTCTTGTCGCCTGTCTCCAGTATGCGAAAAGGGCCTGTGTAAGGGGCCTTGAGCGGATCCCTATGGGCATCATGATGAATGAATACAAATTCGGCATTCTTTAGCTCCGCTGGTACGTGTGAAGATGGAAGGCCGTGATGCGAAGTTGGGATAGGTGCAAAAGCCCTGGCTGTTTCCCGGTGGCTGCTGAGTTGTTCGGCTGCGGATCACGGCTCAGTTGGAAGCGGCAGGAAATCTCCCGGTACGCGGAGTGGCTGGCCGTACACGAACTCCGCGGCGGACGATTGCAGGTCCTCTTTGGGTGCCGTGCCGAGACCCAACATCACCCACGGAAGCTTATCCACCTATCCGGCGCCTTGGAGGCTGGCCCTCAGCGATGCCTTTAACGATCTGTGGAAAGGTTCGCACAAACCGTTTGCTTGTGGGTGATAGGCCGTGGTGCGGTGAAGCTTGGTGCCGAGACCCTGGGCCACAGCGTTCCAAAGCTCGGAACAGAACTGTGGATCGCGGTCTGAAGAAATATCCGCCAGAACGCCGAAACGTGCGACCCACGAGGAGAGGAATGCTCTGGCGACATCAGCGGACGTAGTAGACGCCAGAGGAACTGCCTCTGGCCATCTAGTAGGACGATCGATCATGGTGAGGATGTGTGTGAACCCCTGCGACGTTGGAAGCGGCCCGACGAGGTCCACGTTGACATGGTCGAATCGACGTTCTGGTACTGCGAACGTGGCCAATGGGGCCTTAACGTGACGTTGCACCTTAGACGTTTGACAGACGACGCAGGTGTTCGCCCAGTCGCGGATATCCTTACGCATTCCGCTCCAGACTAACGTAGCCGACATTAATTTTTGAGATGCCTTCACGCCAGGATGCGAAAGCCCATGTATGGCGTCAAAAACTTTGCGGCGCCAGATGACTGGAACGATCGGGCGGGGATCTCCCATTGAGACATCGCAGAGTAACGAGGTGCCTGCAGCATGGAATTGCGCATCGGTCGGTTGGAGGCTAGAGGTGTCGGTGCGATACGCCTGTGGTTCAGGGTCGGATGCCTGATCAGTAGCCATGAGGGCATAATTGATGCTCAGCTGGACCGCCCGTACGGTCGCGCGAGAAAGGCAATCAGCTACCAAGTTGTCATAAGAACATAAGAACATAAGAAATAGGAGCAGGAGTAGGCCAATCGGCCCCTCGTGCCTGCTCCGCCATTCAATAAGATCATGGCTGATCTGATCCTAACTGCAAATCTTCTATCACTCTCCATCCACCCGAACCCATGTGATCTCCCGGGAGAGGCGAAAAACCAGATAAAAAACCCAATGGCCAATTTGGGAGAAAAAAATCTGGGAAATTCCTCTCTGACCCATCTAGGCGATCGAAACTCGACCAGGAGATCACTCTGTCCCTATATTTTCTACAGTACTTACCTTCTGTAAAGGCGATCTCCACCCCAGCCAGGAACAGGGACAAAACCATCTCCTGAAAACTAACACAGAATTAGAACACAGCAGGAGCAGAACCAGGCTACATGGCCCCTGGGCCCACTCCACTACCCACAGGGCCATGACCATTCTGAACCTAGACTCATGTCCAATTTCCTGCCCGCTCCCCGTAACCCTTAATTCCCTTTACTTCTAGGAAACTATCTATTTCTGTTTTGAATTTATTTAATGATGTAGCTTCCACAGCTTTCTCGGGCAACAAATTCCACAAACCTACCACCCTCTGAGTGAAGAAGTTTCTCCTCATCTCAGTTTTGAAAGAGCAGCCCCTTATTCTAAGATTATGCCCCCTAGTTCTAGTTTCACCCATCATTGGGAACATCCTCACCGCATCCACCCGATCAAGCCCCTTCACAATCTTATATGTTTCAATAAGATCGCCTCACATTCTTCTGAACTCCAATGAGTAGAGTCCTTGCCAGCTACGTGTTGGGTGTCTGTCATGAATTCTGAAATGAAAGTTAGCTGTCGCTGCTGTCAAGCCGACCACAGTTCGGCGGTCTTGGCCATGGCAAAGGTCAATGGTTTGTGATCTACAAACGCAGTGAAGGGACGTCCTTCTAACAAAAAACGGAAATGGCGGATAGCCATGAACAGCGCCAGCAACTCCCGGTCGAAAGTGCTGTATTTGCGTTCATTGCACCGGAGTTGGCGGCTGAAAAATGACAGTGGTTGCCACGTTCCGTTGACCCACTGTTCCTGCACAGCGCCTATGGCATAGTCAGAAACGTCGGTGGTAAGGGCGATGGTGGCACCTGGCAGAGGGTGCGCCAACATAGTTGCATTGGCTAGAGCGGTTTTTGTGTTGTGGAAAGTGTTGTCCATTTCTACCGTCCAGGCTATTGTATCCTTTCCGGCCTTGCCTTTGAGGGCCTCATAGAGGGGCTGCATGAGTCGTGCTGCCTTGGGCACAAAGCGATGGTAGAAATTCACCATGCCCAGGAATTCTTGAAGAGCCTTGGTGGACTGCGGCCTTGGGAATGCCGTAATTGCTTCGACCTTTGACTGCAGCGGAATTGCACCCTCCGAAGTATTGCGGTGGCCCAAGAAGTCAATCTGTTGTAGGCCGAACTGACACTTGGCCGGGTTGATTATGAGGCCATGTTGGCTGAGGCGCCGAAAGAGGGTACAGAGATGGCAGACGTGTTCCTCTTTGGTAGAGCTGGCTATCAGGATGTCGTCAACGTAGACAAATAAAAAGGGAAGATCCCACAGGACCGAGTCCATTAGTCATTGAAAAGCCTGTGCGGTGTTCTTGAGCCCAAATGGCATCCGTAGAAACTCGAACAGTCCAAAGGGAATGATGACAGCCGTTTTCTGGACGTCCTGCGGGTGTATGGGAACTTGGTGGTAGCCAGGGACAAGGTCGACCTTGGAGAAGATTGAGTTTCCCGCCAAATGGGCGGAGAAATCCTGTATATGCGGGATCGGGTACCGATCGGGAGTCATGGCGTCATTAAGGCGTCGGTAGTCCCCGCATGGCCGCCATCCACCGCCGGGCTTCGGGACGATGTGGAGAGGCGAGGACCAGGGACTATTCGACCGGTGAATAATCCCCAGCCGTTCCATCGTGGCAAACTCTGCCTTCGCAGCCGTGAGCTTGCCGGGTTCCAGGTGCCGAGCTCGCGCGTAAACCAGAGAGCCAGTCGTAGTAATGTGGTGTTCGACACCATGCTTAGTGGCCGAGGAGGAGAAATTGGGCTTGGTCAGCTCCGGGAATTCACCTAATAGGCGAGTGAACTCATCCGGCGAGGACAACGTGCAGGAGACAGTGCGACGTTGCGGAACTGCGGAAGCAAGGGATGGAGTGGAAGGTGGCCGCATTGACCAATCGACGATTTCTTACATCCACCAAGAAGCTGTTGGCGCATAAGAAATCCGTGCTGAGGATGGCTTGCGAAACCTTGGCTGTAATAAGTTCCCACTGAAACCGTTGCCCGCCGAAGCACACCTGGACCCGCCGTTTGACAAAGGAACGAATGGGCCCACCATTAGCTGCCATGAGGGAGAGGCCGTGCATCCCAGACTGAATATCGAGTGCTGAGGCAGGAAGGATGCTACACTGTGCCCCGGTGTCGCATAAAAAGCGCCGGCCTGAGAGGGAATCTGTAATGTAGAGGAGCTTCCCGGAATTTCCAATCACCATCGCGGCCGCGGAACATCCCTCAGACTCGGTCCTCCTTTTCTGGAGTTGCTGCAGGTGTTGAAGTCGTTTTTTTTTTTTGCGCGAAACTGCAGGGAGGGCGGCAGCCTCTGGCTTTCACGCCGAAACAGGCGTGGTAAAAACACAAGCCGGGGGATGGAGGCGTCGGGGCAGCGTTCGCGGGGGAGGGGTGCCTCGTGGCAGTGCAGGATTGCTGCATGACCGCATAAATCGTATCTGCTTCTGCAGCAAGTACTGCACAATCTGTTGCTTCCAATCTGGCGAGGGCAGCCTGAACCTGCTCGGGTAGTTGACTCAGGAATAACTCCCGAAAGAGGAAACATTGTGGTTCTGAGCCAAGGAGCGTGAGCATCTGGCTCATTAACTCAGATGGCTTGGAATCGCCAAGCCCGGGCAAAGCGAGTAGCCGGCGGGCACGCTCCACCTTCGTGAGCCCAAAGACCTGTATTAACCGCGCTTTAATAGTATTATACTTGCTGTCAACCGGGGGGTTTTCGAGCAGGCTGATGATCCGTGAGGCCATGGAGCTGTCGAGTGCGGAGACCATGTAAAGGTAACGGGTCTGATCCGCAGCGATGTTTCAGAGATCGAATTGTGCTTCTGCTTGGACGAACCAGGAGGCCGCCTGTTGTTCCCAAATCTGTGGGAGCTTCAAAGCCACGGAGTTCGCTTCCATGTTTCGTCGCGTTTCGCTTCTTCCGCGAAAATTGTTCACGAAAATTCGGGGTCACCACTGTAGGAATGGCTAGATTCCTAACTAAAGGACTGAGGTTGAGTCAGTCTATCAAACAAACGATGTTTAATACTAATCAACAGAGTTTAAAACGAAAACACAGGAGAACTACATTACAGGTCTTTACTCTTTGCTGGCTCCATGAGGACTGGCAAGGGCGGCTCCCCAGCCTGACGTCATGACGTCATCATGTTTTCCTGCCGCTGGAAGATCACGTGATCAACGTGATGACATCATCACGTTTGGTCTCATTCTTAAAGGGACCGCGCTATGTACATGCAATGATATGAACAAAGATACAGATTCATTCTGTAGCTAATAATTTGTTAAAGATAATTATGTACATTAGATCAGAGTCCCCCTGGTGGCTCCACCACACTAACTTCAATTAAGCGAGGAGCAGTGTCTTAGAAGGCTTCGCTTCACCAAGGTGGTGGTCACAGAACTCTGCCACCTCCTGCAAACAGACCTTGAGCCGCAGATCAGGGCGACCACAGCTCTCTCAGTGGCAGTCAAGGTCACTGTCGCCCTCAATTTCTTCACCAGTTGTTCCTTCCAGTCTGCAACAGGAGACATAGCTAACATCTCGCAGTTCGCTATCCATCACTGCATCCGGGAGGTCACAGAGGCTCTCCACAGTAGGAGAAGAGACTACATTTCCTTCCCCATCACCAGAGAGAAGCAGGACAAGCATGCATATGGCTTTGCCGGATAGCGGGATCTTCCATGATGCAGGGCGCCATTGATTGCACCCACATGGCTTTGTGGGCACCGCATAACAATCCTGAGATTTTCTGTAACAAGGGCTACCACTCACTTAATGTGCAGTTGGAGTCAGCCCACAGAGAGCGAATTCTCAATGTGAATGCCCGCTATCCTGGCAGCAGCCACGATGCCTTCATCTTGCATCAGACTGGTGTGCCAGCACTCTTCCAGCCACCACATCAAGCTTGCAGCTGGCTGGTCGGAGACAAGGGCTTTCCGCTCTCCACGTGGCTCATGACTTCCCTCTGCAACCCCAGCACTCTTGCAGCACAGCACTCATACCGCCACCAGGAACATCATCGAGCAGACCATCGGGGTGCTCAAGCAACGGTTCTGCTGCGTTGACCACTTGGGAAGAGCCCTCCAGTACTCACCGGAGCAGGTGTCCCATTTTGTCATGGTCTGCTGCATGTTCCACAACTTGGCCATCATGAGGGCCCAGCCCTTGCCAACGGGGATTGCGGGACCACCTCAGGAGGAGGAAGTGGTAGAGGAGGAGGAGGACGAGGAGGAGGAACAGGAGCGAGGGAGGAGGCAGCCATTCAATCGGCCTTCCGGAAGTGCGGTCCATGACCGCCTCATCAGACTGCAGTTCCAGTAAATTCAACCCCAGATCCCCATTGCTCACCACATCCCCATCATTCCATCCCTGTCACAAGCCATATCACAGTGCACAGCTGAAATGAGAGACAGTACAAAATTATCCAAAGTGAATTAAAAAACTTATCAATAATCAGTGAACACATCTTTACAACAACAATATTTACTATTCACTCTTATGCAATCGCTTAGTGCCCCTCGTTTCAGTGCCTTTGCTTACTCTGGTGCTCCTACGAAGTGTTGACCCAGTGGCTGCAGCAGGGCTGGTGGAAGACTGCTGAGTGTCCATGCGGGAGACTTCAGATGGCCTTGCAGGATGCCCTCGACCAGCTCTGGGCCTGGAAGACCCGGCTGTAGACCGCATTACTTCAGCACGGGCGGCAGCAGTCTGGGCTGGCTGGATAACAGGCAGCAACAAGGGCAATGATGGAGTGGCAGTGGTGGGAGCAGAAATGCTATCATCGTGAGAGAGGACAGCAGGTTCCTGCTCCATTGACCCACTGCCTCTCCTCTGCGGCAACACCTCAGCATCCCTAGCAATCTGTTGCAGCAGAGATTGCTGAGCTACTGCGACACCGTGAAAGCCCCGGTCAATTATGGTACACCCAGCGATGATGGCAGCAGTCAGAGCTTGCATGGCATCAAGCTGAGACTGCATGAGAGCAGTCTGAGATTGAATGGCACCAAGCATAGACTGCATTAGAGTACTAAGACGTTGCGTTGCTTCCGCCTGTGCTGCAATGGAAGCTGTGACATCGCCCATCACATACGGCATCAGGTCTGGGTCACAATGGTCTCTCTGGGAGCCTACCATCCTTTGCAGACTGGAAATGATGGGATCATGGTGTGTGCAGAGCTTTGTGCAATGTTGTAGGTGGACTCCTCCACACTCCATACCATTGCCAACAGGCTCTCGGGCACCCTTGCCATTGCACCTATGATATCCATGTGCATGCCCATCACCTTTCTTCTAAAGGCCTCCCATTGAGGTCCTCATCTGAGTCCTGTGCAGCAGAGCCCGCACACAAACTCGCCCTCCGGGGAGCTGGCCCCCAAGTTACCCTTTCCCCCTGGCCTTGCTGCAGCCCGCTCATTCCCAGTGCTTCAGCCTGTGCAGATCTCACTACTAAACTAGCCTCTAAAGAACACGTAGTGCCAGTATATGAGCTGGTATCCGCGGGTAAGACATGCAGTGATGCGATGTGTTCTTCCTCCTCCTCTCCTCCCACCTTGCTCTCTACGGTGCCCTCAGGGACAGACTGCTCAGGTGCTTGCTCATTATCTGAAAGTATAAAGGCACAAGAGACGGGTTAAGGTGAGGGGAGGGGCCAGGAAATGAGAATGGCATGCATACAGCTTGATTAGCTGGAAAGTGCGAAAAGCTTGTGGGGTGAGGGGGAAGTGGGATGTGAGAAGAAGGAGTAGGGATGAACATACCGTTGTTGTCCCCAAGGAGGTCAACGTCACCGGTGCCCCCGGCACCCACCACCTGCCGCCCAATAATCTCCAGCACTCTATTTTCCAGCGCACACAGTGGTTGGGTGTTGGCTTGTCCGCGCCTGTTCGCTCCTGCTCCCTCCTGTTGTGAGCCACCTTGGCCTGCAAGAGAAAGGAAAGTGTGTGAGTGAGTGTGGAGCAATGTGTTTGGGAGATGTGCCTCCCGTAGTTGAATAGCTGTCATTGTGTGCAAGGTGTGAGATGTGGGTGTGAGTGTTGCTAGGTAGAGATTGTTGGTGGGTGAGTGCTGGGGGTGTAGTGCTTTGGGCAGTGTGTGAAATTAACTGAATTTAAATTCTTCAGCTGCTATGGTGGGATTTGAAATCTTGTCTCCGGATCATTAGTCCAGGCCTTTGGATTACTAGTCCAATAACATAACTACTATGCTACCATACCCCACACCACTATATTACATGGAACATCACAGAAAATGTCTGACCAGAGTTGGCAACACTACAGCGCGTGCACGGGTATATTTGTATTTCTGCTACAACAACAATAATAACAATTTGCATTTATATAGCACCTTTAATGTAGTAAAACATCCCAAGGCACTTCACAGTAGTGTTATGAGACAAAGAAAATTGACACTGAGCCACATAAGGAGAAATTAGGGCAGATGACCAAAAGCTTAGTCAAAGAGGTAGGATTTAAGGAGGCTTAAAGGAGGAAAGAGATGTAGTGAGGGGGAGAGATTTAGGTAGGAATTCCAGAGCTTAGGGCCTAGGCAACAGAAGGCACGGCCACCAATGTTTGAGCGATTAAAATCAGGGATGCTCAAGAGGGCAGAATTAGAGGAACGCAGATATCTCGGGGTGGGGGGCGGGGTTGTGGGGCTGGAGAAGATTACAGAGATAGGGAGGGGCGAGGCCATGGTGGGATTTGAAAACAAGGATGAGAATTTTTAAATCGAGGCGTTGCTTAATCAGGAGCCAATGTAGGTCAGCCAGCACAGGGGTGATGGGCGAACGGGACTTGGTGCGAGTTAGGACATGGGCAGCCGAGTTTTGGATGACCTCAAGTTACCTTAGGTTAGAACATGGGAGGCCAGCCAGGAGTGCATTGCAATAGTCAAGTCTAGAGGTAACAAAGGCATGGAGGAGGGTTTCAGCAGCAGATGCGCTGAGGCAGGGGCGGAGATGGACGATGTTACTGAGGTGGAAATTGGTGGTCTTAGTTATGATGCGGATATGTGGTCAGAAGGTAATTTTGTGGTCAAATATTACAACAAGGTTGCGAACAGTGTGGTTCAGCCTCAGACAGATGCTAAGGAAAGAGACGGAGTCAGTGACTAGGGAATGGAGTTTGTGGCAGGGACCAAAGAAAATGGCTTTGGTCTTCCCAATATTTAATTGGAGAAAATTTCTGCTCATCCAGAACTGGATGTCGGACAAGCAGTCTGACAATTTAGAGATAGTGGAGGGGTCGAGAGAAGTGGTGGTGAGGTAGAGCTGGGTGTCGACAGCGTACATGTGGAAACTGACGCTGTGTTTTTGGATGATGTCGCCAAGCGGCAACATGTAGATGAGAAATAGGAGGGGGCCAAAGATTGATCCTTGGGGGACACCAGAGGTATTGATGCGGGAGAGGGAAGAGAAGCCGTTGCAGGTGATTCTCTGGATACGATTGGATAGATAAGAATGGAACCAGGTGAGTGCAGTCCCACCCAGCTGGATGATGGTGGAGAGGTGTTGGAGGAGGATAGAGTGGTCAACTGTGTCAAAGCCTGCAGATTGAGAAAGAAAGAAAGAAGGACTTACATTTATATAGCACCTTTCGCAACCACCGGATGCCCCAAAGCGCTTTACAGCCAATTAACTACTTTTGGAGTGTAGTCACTGTTGTAATTAAGGAAAGGCAGCAGCCAATTATGTTCTCAGCAAGCTCCCACAAACTAATGTGATAATGATCAGATAACCTGTTTTTTATGTTAATTGAGGGGTAAATATTGGCCAGGCCACCAGGGATAACTCCCCTGCTCTTCTTCGTTATAGTATCATAGGATCTTTTACGTCCACCTGAGAGAGCAGCCGGGGCCTTGGTTTAACGTCTCATCCGAAAGACAGCACCTCTGAAAGTGCAGCATTCTCTCAGCACTGCACTGGAGAGCCAGCCTCGATTTTTATGCTCAAGTCTCTGGAGTGGGACTTGAACCCACAACCTTCTGACTCAGAGGTGAGTGTGCTAACCATTTTTTTTTCTTAAAGGTCACTTTAATAAAATATTCTACACACTAGCTTCACAGCCTTTGTACAGGTTATAATTAGATATCACATCAAATATATAAGTTATACCTTTACTAAGGTGTCATGTGCAAGGAAAAATCAGACTTAAGCAAAATACTTTTACAAAATAAAAGGAATTAGTTTATTTTAAATGGCTATTTTGCGCCAGTCTTCACCGCTGAAGATGCCTAGTTATGAATAATGCATTGTACAGTTGACTCTAACGATGTATGTATCAAAGTGTTTGCAGATGTAATCCCCAATAGAATGAAAGCGATTGGGATGCTGGTCCTGATGGCATTCACCCAAGGGTGCTGAAAGAAATGGGAGCTGCACTCAGCAAGCCCATTGCTCACACATTTAATAGCTCACTAGGGCCTGGGATTGTTCCCCAGTGTCCTGGGGTCAGTACCTATTCCTCAACCAACATCACCAAAGCAGACCATCTGGGCGGGAGGCTCCGCTGGGCGATGCAGAGAGCTCTGTGGATGGAGAAGAATGTCAACCCGAGTCTGCTGGATCTGCACAAACTCTCCACTGGGAGCGCTGACCCACATTTGTGTGAATTCCTGGAGACCCACTATCTGGATGAACAAGTGAAGATGATCAAGAAGCTTGGAGATCACATCACCAACTTGAAGAGCCTTGTAGGGAATGATGGCTTGTGACTTTGTACAAAGAGCTGAGCCTGAGCTCTGTAATGTCATTAACTGTAAATAAAATGTTCACATTTTAAATTTAAAAAAACAGACCAGCTGGTCATCATAAACCAAATCAATTACCAAGATTACAGCTTTGAAAAGATGCCCTAGTGCCTGTAACCTGAAGTCAAGCTAATGGGTTTGTAATTTCCCAGTTCTGGCTTGTTGCTCTTTTTCAACATTGGTATCACATGGTCCTCCCTGCAGTCCATGGGAATGAAAGGACTTGCATTTATATAGTGTCTTTCATGACCTCAGGATGTCCCAAAGGGCTTTACAGACAATGAAGTACTTTTGAAGTGTAGTCACTGTGGTAATGTGAGAAAGGTGGCAACCAATTGCACACAGCAAGCTCCCACAAACATCAATGTGATAATGACTGGATAATCTGCCCCAGCGATGTTGATTGAGGGATAAACACCGGCCAGCACACCAGGGATAACTCCCCTGCTCTTCCACAAAATAGTGTCATGGGATCTTTTACGTCCAGCTGAGAGAACAGACAGGGCCTCAGTTTAACGTCTCATCTGAAAGACGGCACCTCCGACAGTGCAGCACTCCCTCAGCACTGCACTGGAGTGCCAGCCTAGATTTTTGTGCTCAAGTCTCTGGAGTGGGACTTTGAACCCACAACCTTCTGACTCAGAGGTGAGTGTGCTACCCACTGAGCCACAGCTGACACTGAAGGACGAGGAGGCATAGTTTCCTTTGTCACAGTCACAAAGGATGTCATTTGTGACTTTAATGAGAGCCATTTCGGTATTGTGGCAGGGGCAGAAACCTGATTGGAGGGATTCAAACATGGAGTTCAGGGAAAGATGGGCACAGATTTGGGAAGTGACATCACATTCAAGGACTTTGGAGAGCAAAGGGAGGTTGGAGATGCGGTGGTAGTTTGCAAGGATGGAGGGGTCAACTTCTCCAACTTTTTCCAGTTCTGACAAAGGGTCATCGACCTGAAACGTTAACTCTGTTTCTCTCTCCACGATGCTGCCTGACCTGCTGAGTGTTTCCAGCATTTTCTGTTCTTGTTTCCGATTTCCAGCATCCGCAGTATTTTGCTACTGTATTAGTGAGGAGTCAAGGGTTGTTTTTTGAGGGGAGTGGTGTTGACGGCAGATTTGAGGGAGAGGGGACAGTACCTGGGGAGAGAAAATCATTAACAATGTCAGCTAACATGGGAGCCAGAAAAGGAATTTGGGTGGTCAGCAGTTTAGTGGGACTAGGGTCGAGGGAGCAGGAAGTAGGTCTCATGGACAAGCTGAACGCAGGTAGATCAGAGAGAAACAGGAGAAAGATGCAAGTTCAGGGCTAGGTCAGGGGGGGAACCTTAGAGGAAGTTTGGCCTGGAGGGGTAGGGGAAGGAAGGGAAGTGGCAGAGGCAGCTGATCAGATGGACATAATCTTAGAGACAACGAAGTCCATGAGCTCCTCGCATTTGTTTTTGGAGTTAAGGGTGGAGGAGACAGGGGAGAGAGGTTGAAGAAGATGGTTAACATTAGAAAATAGGAGCTGGGGGTTATGTTTGCATTCTAGAATGATCCTGGTATAGTGAGCAGTTTTGGCAGACGAGAGCAGGACTCGATAATGCTTTATGTGCGTCAACCAGATCTGGCGGTGAATGGCTAAACCAGTTGTCTGCCATATCCATTCGAGTCTGCGTCCCTTGGATTTAAGGGAGTGACAATGAGGGTCACACCAGGGGGAATGGCAAGGGTGAGAGAAAGTAATTGTTTTAATGGGGACTAGGGCATCAAAGGTGGTGGGGAGCGTGTGGTTGAGCAGATCGGTAGCTGCAGAAATATCGTGGTGAATGGAGGGCCAAAGACTGGACAGTTGGGATTTCATAAGTGCAGTTGTAAGAGATTTGGGAGAGAGTTTTTTCCAGGGGTAGACACAAAAGTAGGGTTGGGCGTTAGGAAGGGGGATGTGGATGGATAGTGAATATGGGTTGGGGGTTTGCATGGAGGGAGAGATTAAGGGAGGATAGGAGGCTAGTAAACTCAGAGGAGAGAGGGTGCATGATGAATTGAGATGGAGGTTAAAATCACTGAGGATGAGAAGTCGCTTGGTGTAGAGGCTGAGAGAGGAAAGCAGTGAAGATATCTTGGTGATAACATTTTCATGGTATTTGGGTGCGCGGTAAAGAATGAGAATTTTAAATGAGAGGTGAGAGGGGCGGAACAAGGTGAAATGCTCAAAGGAGGAGAAAGTGCCAGAGGAGTAGGGGGATAGACCAAGGTGTGATTTGGTGATGAGAGCCGCACCGCCACCACGGTGGCCTGGATGAGGCAAGTGGTGGAAGGTATAGCCAGGCGGGGAGGCTTCATTTAGGGTTAAGGTGTCATCACCCCTCAAACAAGTTCCCGTCAGGGATATGATTTCGATGCAATCATCCACGATAAGCTCATGGATGTCAAGGCCCTTGTTCGCAAGTGAACGGACATTCTGGAGGGAGAGGTAGAGAGGATCGGAGATTGCTGAATCACTGCCAGCATCCACAGTGTCAGCACTGGGAGGGGTGAGTTGGACAGGGAGCAGATTGGCAAGATTAGCCCCCAGTGAACTTGCTGGGTGGGGAGGTCGGCGAGAGAGTAGGATGGGACAGTTGGGGTAGCTGCTCGTGAGGCAGCAGCGACGAGTGCCACAATGGGCCCTTCGGAGGATGCCAAGAGAGGCACAGAGGGAAGCTGTAGGCTTATCTAAAAGGGAGTCAAGCCTGGGATGGTGACAGGAGAGTAGGAAGGTCAAAGAGTAATGAAGGGTTGGGGTAGGGATTTGGGAGGGCAGAGTACCCGAGAGAGGAGAGATGGAAGGAGGCATGATGACAGGACAGAGCAGTCAGGGAGGGATAGAGAGAAAAGCCAATGGGGAGAAAAAAGTGGAAATAGAAGTAATCGGCTCAGGTGGCAGCCCAAATATGCACACAAATGGTCACAGTGAAGAACTCAAGTTACATTGGCCTGGTTATGTAGTAATTATTGGGCCAATGCTGCCCAATATGGAGGCAGTGGACAGATTAAGGATCAGTCAAGTTAACTTCAGCATGTTTTTTTTCTCCCTTCTGCTGTCTATATTTTAAATTATATGAGCCAGCAGGTAAACATTTGAGGAAGGACTACATCGTCAGATGATGAGATGTTAATCCTTCTACCTGTTCTGATGTTTATATTCATTCATTCATTCTATGGATGTTGGCGTTGCTGGCCAGGTCAGCATTTATGCCCCATTCCTAGTTGCCCTTGAAAAGGTGCTGGTGAGCCTTCTTCTTGAACTGCTGCGGTTCGTACACTCCCACAATGCTGTTTGGTAGGGAGTTCCAGGATTTTGACCCAGCGACAATGAAGGAGCTGCAATATATGTCCAAGTTGGTTTGGTGTGTGACTTGGAGGAGAACTCAGAGGTGATGATGTTCTTATGCACCTGCTGTCATTGTCCTTCTAGGTGGTAGAGGTCGCGGGCTTGAGAGGTACTGTCAAAGAATCCTTGGCGCGTTGTTGCAGTGCATCCTGTAGATAGTAAAGACTGCAGCCACGGTATGCTGGTGGTGGAGGGAGTGGATGTTTAGATGGTGGACACTAAAGATCCCAAGACATTATTTGAAGAAAGGTAGGACTTAGGGGCTTCTTCCAGTGTTACCAGGGCAAAATTTCTCCCTGAACAAACAAATGATCTAGTCAGTCATCCCACTGATGTTTGTGGGATCTTGCTGTGCTCTAAATGACTGCTTAGTTTGTCCACGTAACAAACGTCACTCCACGTCTGCAAAGCAAATTGAAATGTTTCTGGGAGATGAAGGTACTAAATAAATACAAGGCTCTTTCTTTTGATCTATGCTGTGTTTACTGATTGCAGCGATAAGGGGTGTTTCAAATGGTTTTAATGTCCCTGGGTTGGGAAGAAGAGAGAAAAAAGATCTGCCCTATTTCCTGCTTTTGATTGTTAACTTGTGACCCCTGCTGGAAAGTTTAAAAGTGTGAACACTGGGGGCCTTGATTTTCTCCCCGAGTTAGACCTCGCGCCCTCTCTCCCCAGCATAACTTGGGCAGACAGAAGCGCAAGCTTCTTCTGGAGCACTTGGACCGGCTCCCTGCTCATCTGCGCCAGGACTGGCAACTTCTGCCTGAAGATATAAATGGCATGTAATATATCGGCCCAAATATTATAATCACACTATAATCACTCAGGAATGACAGTAACACGCTATCTGATGTATTTGTGTGGTAGCACAAGTGGCTGCAAGGTATGCCTGTTCGTCCCTGCTTCAGGCAGCAAAGGTGGCCTTTAAAATATAAATAGAAGGAAAAAGTTGCATTTCTACAGCATCTTTCATGACTTCAGGATGTCCCAAAATATTTTCAGCCAATGAGATACATTTAAAATGTAGTCACTGTTGCAATGTAGGAAACATGGCAGCCAATTTTTGCACAGGAAGCTCCCACAAACATCAATGACCAACAATTACATGACTAGATAATCTGTTCTTTAGTGATATTGGTTGAGGGATAAATATTGGCCAGGACATTGGGGAAAATGCCACTGCTCTTCTTCAAAATAGTGCCATGGAATCTTTAATGTCCACCTGAGAGCAAACGTCTCATCCAAAAAACGGCACCTCCGACAGTGTAGCAGTCCCTCAGTACGGCACTGAATGTCAGCCTAGATTATGGGCTGAAGCCTCTAGACTGGGGCTTAAACCCGCAACCTTCTGATTCAGAGGCAACAGTGCTACCAAGGCTAACACTTCACAAATAGCCCAGAAGCAATCGACCACATCGGCTTAGGTGTCATATTTTAAGAAATTGTTAACATTTATTTTTCACAGTCTTCAAACGACAGCAAAAAGGCTGCAAACATCATTACACTACAGTGGACACCGGATGGCTACCTCAGCCAAACTCTGCTTCTCTCCCCGTGGAGCTCATCTTGAAAGAAATTGAACCTAAATGACTGAATCAAATGTAGCTGTAATGCCACATGTGGTTGAATAGCCATGTCTAGGTGCAGACATGAAGAATCCCCACTCACATGAGGTGCTGGGGAGGGGCATGAGCCCACCCATGGAATAATAAGAGCATCCTCAGTTTAGAAGAGGAGAAAAGGGGAGTAAATTGGACAAAAAAAGGGGAAAAATATAATGGGGATAATTTTAAGCTACCCTGCCTGGCAGTAAATGGATGGGTTCAGGTTGGCTGCCCATTTTACACCCATCTCATTTTACTCTACTTTGAAGTCACTGAAGAAGGGTTAAAACGACTTCCTTTAAGGTGAATGTAACAGTGCAGTGGTGCAGCACTATGGAACTTGAGAGTACCGTGCTGTGGTGAGGCAGGACTTGGCTTTCATCTCTAATCCTCCTCTCACTGAACTCCCAGCCTCAGCTACCAAGCACTGAACACAAGTGACCAATTACCTACAAAGGAGGAGGGAAAATTGGAGGGAGAGGCACCTCAAAGCTGCCCTGATGCACTTCCTAAGAGTCAATAGTCGAAGAGCATTGAGAGAGTCTTGAGGTAGTTCTCTGTACATTTGCCCATATGTTGCATGGAAAGGTGGAGAAAATAAAGAAAGAAATTGCATTTATATAGTGCTTCAATAACTACAAAAATGTGCATTTATAAACACCTTTAATTAATGTAATAAAATATGCCTAGGTGCTTCACTGGAAATCGGAGATAGACACAAGGTCAAAACTGGAGGAAGGCAGAGTTCTTGGAGGGTTAGAAGGCTGGAGGAGTTTACGGAGATCGGGATGGGTGAGGCCATGGAGGGATTTGAACACAAGGATGAAAATTTTAAATTTGAGGCGTTGTTGGATGAGGAGCAAATGTAGGTCAGCGAGCACAGGGGTGATGGCAGAATGGGATTTGGTGCGAGTTAGGATACAGGCATCAGAGTTTACAAAGGCTGGAAGATGGGAAGCCGGGCTCAGGACGTTCCAAAGGACTTTGCAACCAATTAAGTACTTTTGAAGTCACTGTTGTAATGTAGGAAACACGACAGCCAGTTTGTGCACAGCAAGCTCCCACAAACAGCACTATGAGAATAGCCAGATAATTTGTATTTTGAGGAACAAATATTGGTCAGAACACCTAAAAATGTAACTAAAAGTGAAATCCTATCTTCACAGATATCCCTCTAACATATATTAAGAAGCTGCAAAATTACAGTTGCAATGCACACAGTGACTCAAGCCCAAGCCGGCAGCAGCCTCCAGCACTGTTGTGGAGCCAGGAGAAGCATTCTTGCTCCTCCTAGCTCCAGCTAAAGACTAGTAAAAAATGTTAATTTACTTTGTCGTCAGTGTCCACTAGCGGTCCCTTTAAATATCGCTGGCTAGGCTGCACTAAACCTGGAAAAACTGAGCATGTGGAGATCGCACCCAGAAATTGGTCCCCCAATGCTAACTTTTCACCCAAAAAACAATGGGTGACAGAGATGAATTTCTTCCCCATTACATGCTGCCCTAACAATAGGGAGAGCTCCTCTCATTGCTCATGGAGATTTCCTCTGTTCAGTATTTCTAGTGAAATTGCAAATTTGTACTTTTCCCTACATTACAATAGTAGCTAAACTTCAAAAGTACCTCATTGGCTATAAAGCAAGTTGAGACATCCTGAGGTCATGAAAGGTGCTGTATAAATGCAGGTTCTTTCTTTCCCATTGGACAATGTTGCTGGAAATATTCTGCAAGGGATATTTCCATCAATGTATTTGCAATGTTGTTACACATACTGGGTAACTTTTCGCGTGCGTGCCAATGGCAGAGAAACCCTGTCTGCTGTCAGCACATATCATAAGATCGCGGCAATGTTAATGACTCAGAAAATCGCTCCGATAGTAACTTGAGGAATCCTTCCCTTATTGTGCCTGGAACTCTGTCCCCTACTCCATCAGTGTGACATTTCAATATTCTACACCAGCTGTTCTTGTGGCTTACCTGACTAAAGCTGGCATCCTTTTGTCACTTTGTGCCAAATTAAGGGCATTTTTGTGTTGTGCTCACTAGGAACTGGATTGCTACTAATCAAACTCATTTCCGATATGCCCCATATTTCAATTTGAGAGAGGAAACTTTCATCCCACCAGCCTAGTGCCAGGTGTCAAGTGCCAAGGCATTGTAAAAATAGTGTCTAAACCAATGTGTCACCTGTGCCCTATTGCAAAACAGCTTTATTAAAGTCTACTTTCACCTACATTACAAACTAAGTTGTGCACAAGTCTGAGGGACATTAAAGCTTGCTCATGCTTCATAAAAGAATGAAAACAATCGATAAGGTTATAGGGCCATTTCACATACACTAAGGACCTTGGGTACAAACATCTGCCATTAAGGTCTGTGGGATAACATGTTTTTAATGTAGATCAAAACATTCTAATAGTGGGATATTATCTATGCCAAAGAGCTTGGTGTAATGTGCTGTTTGATACTGGCCCCAGGTCAGAATAGGCAGGAGAAATGCCATTAAATATAGCTCAGTTATGATATAATACCTGTTATTACACAGATTATGGCTGTCTGTCAGATATTACATAATATACTAGCTGGGGGAGCCCGGCGGTGCCGAGGCTTTCTCGAGGGCATGTTGTTGTTGGAAGAGAGAGAGGGAGCGACTGGGGGGAAGAGAGAGAGGGAAGGAGAGAGAGAGAGAGAGGGAATGAGAGAGAGGGAAGGAGAGAGAGGGGGAAGGAGAGAGAGAGGGAAGGAGAGAGAGGGGGAAGGAGAGAGAGAGAGATGGAAGGAAAGAGAGAGAGATGGAAGGAGAGAGAGAGGGAAGGAGAGAGAGGGAAGGAGAAAGAGAGGGAAGGAGAGAGAGACAGCGAGAGGGAAGGAGAGAGAGAGAGAGAGAGGGGGAAGGAGAGAGAGATTGGGAGTGTGAGAGAGAGAGAGATTGGGAGTGTGAGAGAGATTGGGAGTGAGAGAGAGAGAGATTGGGAGTGAGAG